>NC_045430.1:241508495-242118495 GCF_902635505.1 Sarcophilus harrisii
CCCCCACTGGATGCCTCTGGGGAGCTAGCCAGAAGATGTTTGTGTTTCAGACAGGATGATCCTGGCCTGGGGTCTTTCTTCAGATCTTGCCAGCTTGTATCAAGAGAACCCCTGCTCCAAATCTTCTTAGTTTTTCACCACTCTATGTTTGCCCTGAAGCACAAATTTCTTCTCTTTGTGAGAGAAATCGGGAAAGTTTGAAATTTACCAACTTACTCCAGCATGTTCCCAGAATCCTCCTTGTCTTATTATTTAAAAGACCCTTTGAATTTTAAAATTTTACAATGTAGAATAAATATTTGGGATGAGAGTTGCTCTCTTGGCTCAGCTGGAAGAGAAATAGAAGTGCATCCATATTTTGGAAATATGATTTTGAGCAATCACTCATCTCTGATTAGTGCTCATTGTGCCCTTTATGTCTGAAAATCTACTTTACTACTCAGGTCTTCTTGTAGTAGGAAACCAAGTTTTCACAGACTGCTGGTTACTGCATTCCTTAAAGCTCCTTGTTTGCTGCCTAAATTCCTTTAATACCATTCTCCCCAATCTTTTGATGTCCTTCTGGTACTATATATGAAGAGAGGGAGAGAGGGAAAAGAAGGAAGAAAAGAGGAAGAGTGGAGAGAAAGGCAGAGGACGGATAGAGAGAGGACCGAGGAGAGGGGAAGGAGAGAGGGGAAAGAATGAGGAGGGAAAAGAATAGGAAAAAAACGAGAGAACAAAAAAAGGGACTATAAGGAAAGTATTGAAAAAAAAAAGGAAAGAAGGGAGAGAAGAAAGGGGAGGAGAGGAGAGAAAAGAGGATAAAGGATAAGGAAAGTAAGGGAGAGGAGGGGAAAGAGAGGGAAAGGGAAGAAAGAATAAATGGAAAGGGAAGAGAGAAGAGTGGGGAAGAAGCCAACCTTATTTTTGCTTTCCTGCCCTGATTCTATTGTTTTTCCTGATGCTATTAGGAATTATGGCTGCAAAAATTCTAAAGGGTTAGTTTTAATGTCAGCAGAATATTTTAACAAGTAATTTTAATTACATACTGTAGCTAAAGAAGTGGTTTCTTCAAAGGCAATAGAAATAAAGTCAAGCAGAAATTTTAGAAACTGTGTCCATAGTAGAACTTAAAAGAGTTGTTTCAAATATGACCTGCTCAACATATTGCCCATCAATCAAACAATTAACAAAAATATACTAAACTCCTGTAGCCTATGACCATGAAGTTTTGACAGTTCCAAAATCAGCATTAATTACATATATGACAAACATATATGTAGCTCAGGGAGATTGATCCTCCCCTAAAGGTAAGGAAAAAGGACATTGCCTAGGCAATTTCCAGACTGGAAAAACTTGAAGTTGAGATGAAGGATGAGGATGAGAAGGAATATTTATCTTAGCCCATGGTAAATAGGGGTATGTGTGCAATATCTTTCTAAGTTTCAAAAGATATGACATAAGTTCATATTTTTGAGAAATGCAATAACCTGCCTGAAATGAAGATCAGAAGCAATTCTGGGAGTTTAGCTCATCCAGCCCAGTTAATTTATCTGTCACTTCTAGGAAGATTCTGGCAATTCAGCTGTCTTCATTGGCATCATTTAGAACTGAAATACCAAGAATGTTTACTGATCCTATTTCTATTTCTCATTGAAAAATAAAGCTTTGGATTTTTTCCCTCTTGTTTAACTTTTAAATTATATTGTTGTCTCCAGGAAAATGTGCTTGTTGAGAAAAAACTTTGATATTAAGTTATCTTTCTTTTATAAATGACCAGGAAATTGAGCAGAAAAAATAGTCCATGACTTTAGTGATAATATTTTAGGGCATTTGTCTAAAATTTTTAGGCTCCTATTTCTTTCCCTATAAATGAAAATATTAAAAAACTACTCTACAGAACTTATTCAAATTTATTAAAATATGGCATTTCCTAATTGATAATGATCAAAGGATATGAATAGGTAGGTTGCAGATGAACAAATTAAAGCTATCCATAGCCATTTGAAAAAAAAGTGCTTTATATCACTATTGATTAAAGAAATTCAACTTAAAATAGCTCTGAGGTATCACCTCATCATACCTATCAGATTGTCTAATATGGCAAAAAAAAACAAACAGAAAATGATAAAGGTTGGAGATGTGGGAAAATTGGAACACTAATGTATTGGCGGAGTTGTAAACGAATCCAACTATTCTAGAGAGTAATTTGGAACTATGCCCAAAGAGCTATAAAACTGCAGACCCTTTGATCCATCAATATCACTACTAGGTCAATATCCCAAAGAGAAGATAAAAAGGGAAAAAGGATACACATGTACAAAAATATTTATAGCAGCTCTTTTGGTGATGACAAAAAAATTGGAAATTGAGGGGATGTCCATCAATTGGGAAATAGTTGAACAAGTTGTGGCATATGAATATAATGGAATACCACTGAGCTATGGGAAATGATAAGCATGTGAATTTCAGAAAAACCAGGAAAGATGCTGAGTGAAGTACGTGAACTAGGAGAACACTGTACACAGTAACAGCAACATTGTGATGATCAACTATGATAGACTTACTCTTTTTAGCAATAAAATATATATGACAATCAAAAAGATTTATGGTGGGAAATGCTATTCATGTCCAGAAAAATAACTAGGGAGCTTTAATGCACATTGAAGCATGCTATTTTCACTTTTTTTCCCCTTTCTTGTGTTTTTTTGTTATTCTTATTATTCTTTTAAAACATGAATAACATAGAAATATGATTAATGTAATTGATTTTTTCTTTTTTTTATTTATTATAGCTTTTTATTTACAAATTATCTGCATGAATAATTTTACAGCATTGACAACTGCCAAATCTTTTGTTCCAATTTTTCCCCTTCTTCCCCCCACTTTCTCCCCCAGATGGCAGGTTGACCAATACATGTTAAATATGTTGAAGTATAAGTTAAATACAATATATACACATGTCCAAATGGTTATTTTGCTGTTCAAAAAGAATCGGACTTTGAAATAGTGTACCATTAGCCTCTGAAGGAAATCAAAAATGCAGGCAGACAAAGGTAGAGGGATTGGGAATTCTATGTAGTGATTTATACTCATCTCCTAGAGTTGTTTCGCTGGATGAAGCTGGTTCAGTTCATTACTGCTCTATTGGAGCTGATTTGGTTCATCTCATTGCTAGAAATGGCCACGTCCATCAGAATTGATCAATGATCTCCTGGTCCTGCTCATTTCACTCAGCATCATTTCATGTAAGTCTCTCCAGGACTTTTTGAAATCATCCTGTTGGTCATTTCTTACAGAATAATAATATTCCATAATATTCATATACCACAATTTATTCAGCCATTCTCCAATTGATGGGCATCCACTCAGTTTCCAGTTTCTGGCCACTACAAAAAGGGCTGCTACAAACATTCTTGCACATACAGGTCTCTTTTCCTTCTTCAAAATCTCTTTGGGATATAAGCCCAGTAGTAACACTGCTGGATCAAAGGGTATGCACAGCTTCATAACTTTTTGAGCATAGTTCCAAATTGCTCTTCCAGAATGGCTGGATGTATTCACAATTCCATCAACAATGTATCAATGTATCAGTGTCCCTGTTTTCCCACATACCCTCCAATATTGTGCATTATGATTAATATAATTGTTAAAAAATTTTAAACTACTCTATTTCCCAATTTTGAGAATGACTAATGAAAAGAATTTTGTCTATGGAATATGATTAATGTTTAAAATTATTCTCATTCCATCTTTTAAATACTTCATATAATTACATTAATTTTTAAAAATATCATAGGATCATATTTTTCTGAGCAAGAACAGATATTGTAAATAATCTAGACCTAAGTTTTGTTTCATTGTTCAGGAATCCACATATCAGAAAAGAAAAGAAATTTACCCAAGGTCCTACAGTAATAGACTAAGAAAGCTGTCATTCATACTCAGATCTTCATTCATTTTATTAAGTATATATGCTTTAGGCAGGGCCCTATGCTAGGCAATGAAAATCAAAAGATAGACAAAACACATGTTCGGTTTTCATGGAGCTTGCAATCTAATGAACAAATAACATATGAAAACAATTATTAAATGAGGAATGATGAATTAAATCCAAAAGCTGGGTCTTGGCAAATTGCCAATATATTTCCAGTTGGAAGTGACAGGGAAGAATTTATGGAAGGAATACTTGGGTTTCATTTAAGAGAATGGAGATGGAAGTTGGAGTGCAAGATAGAAGCGATTGCATTGCAGTCATGGGGTGTATCATAAGCTAAGGTGAGAGATAAGAAGGCAGAAGGAGAAGAGGAAATAGCTGTTTTCACATTTTAGCTAGAATGTAAAGGGGAGGAATATTTTGTCTATTGACATTTCTTAAATCTCTTAGGTGGTAGAGCCAATAGACCTCTCCTCAGTATATTTCAAATACACATGAAATACACAGTTCACTAAGGAAAACAATTTTATTGAAATAGTCATCAATTTTTTATTATCACTTTTAATTTATAAAACATATGTGTGGGTAATTTTTCAGCATTGACCCTTGCAAAACTTTGAGTTCCAACTTTTCCCCTTTTTCCCCCCACCCCCTCCCCTAGATGGCAGGTAGTCCAATACATGTTAAATATGTTAAAGTATATGTTAATTCAATATGTGTATGCATATTTATACAGTTATCTTGTTGCACAAGAAAAATCAAATCTAGAAAGAAAGAAAAAACCTGAGAAGGAAAACAAAAATGCAAGCAAACAGTAACAGAAAGATTGGAAATGCTATGTTGTGGGAATTCGTTTCCCATACTTCTCTCTCTGGGTGTAGCTGATTATCTTCATTACTGAACAATTAGAACTGGTTTGAATCAGCTCATTGTCATCAAAATATTTTTCTGAAACAAGTTCATAGACCCCCAAGTTAGGAAAATATGATATTACACTGGAAAAGTAGGTTAGAGTTATCATAAGAAGGTCTTAAATCTCAAAATCAGGAGTTTATACTTACGCAATGGGCAGTAAGGAGCCACCAAGGATGATACTATTGTATTCTAATTCTAAAAAAATTACAGGAAATCTGCCTAAAGAAGATTTGGAGAAAAACTCGATAAGGGTCATATTAGAAGTCAATAAAAAGTCATTGCTTTGATGAAAAGAAACAAAAGTCTAGTAAACTTGTGAAACATGAAAAATCATTCCTTACTTGAACATCGTTGGTCAGTGCTGCTTTGTAAAAAAAGATGGAAAAGTAATGTAGCACTCTGAAATTACTAATTTTTATAATAGTTTTTCAAAATAGATGCAAAGATAATTTTCAACATTCACCCTTGCAAAATTTTGTGTCTCCCTTTTTTTCTGCCTCCCTTCCCACTTTCCCTTTACCCTAGACAGCAAGCAATCCAATATAGGTAAAACGTGCAATTCTTCTCATCATATTTTCATATTAATTATTCATATTATTATTATTAAGAAAAATCAGACGAAGGAAAAAATGAAAAAAAAAAAACAAGAAACAAGAAAAGAACAAGAAAAAACAGCAACCAAATAACAGCAACAACAAAGGTGAGAATACTATGTCATAATATACATTGAATTACAATAATCCTCTCTCTCCATCACAAGTCTATTAGCATTGGCCTGAATCACTTAATTGTTGAAAAGAGCCAGGTCCCTCACACTTGATTATCACATAATTTCACTGGCTAAAGGTCTAATTCTACTCTATATTATACAAAAATCATATAATCTGCTCTAAAATCCTCACCTTTCAGAAACTACTTAACTAATTCAATATAAACTGAAATCCTGGACTAATGCATTTTGGATTTAATTACCAAGCACCTGGTACAAAATCAGGCACTGAGCAAGAAACTTATAGATATTTTAAAATAAATGATCATGGAATCTCACATCCTCTTTTCATTATGCAACACTGACTGATAAACATTACTTGTAAAAGTTGGGTTGCAAGAAGTTAGCTTTGAGGAAAAAATCTTTAAGATCACCTAACACAGGCCTCTGAGAGCCCCTTTGGTACAATGGGAACCCTACTAGATGGGCAATTAGAGAACTGGGGTCTAAACCATGACTTTTGGCTGTATGATTTTGGTCAATTCATTTAGCCTATTTAGGTCTCAGTTTGTTCATCTATAAAATATCGTTGTTGAATTAGATAATCTGTGAGTTTCTTCTCAACTCTACTTCACCATCTCTAATTTTACAATGAAGAAACAGAAACCCAGAAACTCAGGCCATAAAATAAGAATCCAATTCAAACCTTGGTGTTTTGCCACTAAGTCCAAGGATAGTTCTAACACTTATGAAATCATTAAATAAGAGTGAACTTTTTTCCCAGCAAGGTTCCTTTTAACTTCACCTGTACCTTAAAATTATAGCTTATTTTATGATCATAGATATTTGTACTACCTTCTCAATTTTCTGTGGGGGTGAGTGTTAGTACACATGAGGTGTGCATGTTATATATTGGTGAGTTCCATTTAAAATCTGGCATTTAACTTGTCTTGGATACTTTATCTTGCTGTAATATCTCACCGCAGGAATAAGACAAAAACAGCCACTTGCTACAATAAGGTAAATATTGCCACAAGATAAATGTCAACTTTATGATGAAAACCCCTACAAAGTCAGTGTGGTCTGTATATAAACAACAGATACTCCTTTATCACTTGTTTCAAATAATAATTTCTAAAGCATCATAGTCTATGAAATAACTGAGTGGCCTCTAGGCATATTCTAAAGTCACACTTTCTTCTAAAATATCCAGCTCAAGCCCCTAGTAATGCTCTGTTCTATGCAACTTTATGGATATTAGAATATCTAAAAGAGGTAGAGATTTTTCCTTAAGATTCAAGGATATGGGAGCAAACAGGAAGAAAGAGAAATAGGAGAGCTGAATCATATGCTCCACTGGCTAGTATTATCTTCAGGAAGTCCCTTTGTGGGACACTTTTTTTTACTGAAAAATGAAGAAACCAAACTAAATTATATCTAAGATCACTTTCCTTTCCAGTATGAGTTCATGACTAAGAACAAAGCAGCTATGAGAACACAATATGGAATAAGGTCAAAGATAGACATGAGTTGGCAGAATAAGTGTTCACCTATGTAATGAAGTTATGGGCACTGGGAAGAATTCTCTAGGTGTCTTTCTAATCTGATAAAAATAGTAAAAGAAGAATTACAACTGGAAGGAAGAAATGAAGGGGAGAAAGGAAGGAACAGGGATGGAGAAGAGAAGGAAGAAAGAGGAGGGAGGAAGGGAGAAGGGAAAGAGGGAAGTAGGAAAAAAAGAGGGAGGGAGATATGGCAGGAGGGAAGGAAGGCAGGAAGGAAGAAAGCAAAGAAGGAAGGAAGAAGGAAAGGCTGCCACAACCATTTTTCACACGTAGGTCCCTTTCCCTCCTTTATGATCTCTTTGGGATACAAATAGAGTAAAAATACTTCTGGATCAAAGGGTATGCACAGTTTGATAGCCCTTTGGGAATAGTTCCAAATTGCTCTCCAGAATGGTTGGATCAGTTCACGACTCTACCAACAATGTATTAGTGTCTCAGTTTTCCCACATCTCTTCCAATAGTCATCATTATCTTTTTCTATTATCTTAACCAATCTGAGAGGTGTGCAGTGGTATCTGAGTTGACTTAATTTGCTGTAATAAGGTTTTGAAGTAAATATTATCATCCATAGTTTACAGATGAGGAATCTGAGAATCAGAGGACCTGACTTGCTTCTAGTTACACAGTTCATAATTGCTGAATGCAGTAGAAACTCACTCTCTCCCTATTTTCAGAACAATTTATTTTCTTATTGTACATACTATAGAAGTACAAGTATTGGGGATCTTAAAAATCATTTGGTCCAAATCTCTCAGTGAACAGATGAAAAAACTGAGACTCAGAGAGGATTCCTGAAATTCCATGATTAAATCTTCATTTTATATTTGGATTAAGATTGAATTTTATTTAAAAGAAATCATAAGACTCAATAGGCAATAAGTGCCCTCAATGTGGCAGAAATTAAATCCTAAGTATATAAGGTCACATTCTAATGGCAGAGATGGAATGCAAAAAAGAAAAGATTGTATGGACATACAAGATCAATGCAGTAATAACAAAAGATAAAAAGCTAGAGATCTGAGGCAAGGAGGGAGAACACTTCAAGCATAGGAAAAGGAAAAGAATTAGTAGGTGAAATGCTGAGTATTAGCAATAGCAAGGGAGCCAGTGCCATTGGAGCCTAAAGTTCACAGAATATATTCAAAGACAGGAAGGAGCCAGGTTGTATAGGACTTTAAATCCCCAAGAGATCTTCAGTTTGAGCTTGGAGGTAGTAAAGAACCACTGGTGTTTACTAAATACTTGCATAATATGGTTCTAGGTGAAAATTATGTTGGCAAATGAGAGGAAGATAGATTGTAATGGGGAAAGACAAGGCAGGAAGATTATCTGTCAAAACATTGGAATAATCTAGATGTGAGATGATAAGGGTGTGTATCAGGGTGGCAATTATATAAATGAAATTAAGGGAACACATATGAAATATGTTGTGAAGGTAGAAATGGCAAAACTCCACAACAGATTGGATAATGTAGGGTGAGTGAAGGTGAGGAGTTGAAAATGATATTGAGATTGCAAATATCAATGATTAGAAGTGTGGTAATGTCTTTGATAATAATACAGGGGTTAGAAAGAAGGGAGATATGGGGGGAACTAATACATTCTATTTGGACATATTGAATTAAGATGTTTACAAGACAGTTCAAAATGTTAAGAAATAACTGGTGGTGTGGAACTGGAACTCAACAGAGAGGTTAGAGGGAGATATATATACATACCCATATATACATATAGACATACACTTTTATGTACACACACACACACACACACATACACACACACACACACACACACGTGTGTATGTGATTGAACACATAAAGATGATGAAATAAAATAGATTAATAGAGAAGAGAGGAGGGCCCCAGGACAGATCTTTGAGGGACACTCACAGTTAGAAGTCATACCCTGGAAGAATATCTAAGGAAGAATACTGAAAAGTAGTCACATAAGAACCAGAAAAGGACAGTGCATAAAAATCTAGAGGAACTAGAGTATAAAGTAGATGAAGATGATCACTGGTGTCGTGGCAAATAGATCAAGATTTAGACTTTAGTGGATAGTGCAGAACTGAATTGATTTACCAAGGGGTTGAGGTAGTAATTGATGGACAGTACTGATTTTGGAGTGATGATTATCAAAGAAATGAAGGGTATAGGAATTATATATCAAATCGAGGATGAATAGGGTTTAGGGTCCCAAGGCAGAGAAAAAGATGGAATGATGAAATAGTATGACTAGATAAAGGAATATCAGCGTTCCCAAACTTAGAGATATAATACTTGAGGGTGATGGCAAGATCTAGGGAAGAAGAGTTCATGGGATTGAGTAGATTAAGGAAGTTAGGATGTTAAAGTATTTGAAGGAATATGAATATTTAAGTTGAAGTGATAAGAAAGACAGTGAGATAGGCAATGAATTCATTTCAGAAAGGAAGGATAATATCCTTAGAGTTAGGATCTAAGTAAATTGGTGGATATCAGTTATCAGAAACCTGATTGGGAGATTAATTTGGAATGAACAAAACCCAAAACAAGAAAAGTTGTTGAGTTGGGGTAATACAGGCAGAATACAGAAGTGGAAATGGGCAGTGGATATTATCCTCCAGGTATTTTTGATTTTTGAAATTTTTTCAATATACTACATTGGTTCCCTACAATTGAAGAAGTAGGAGGTGTATAATTAAACATCCTGATAATTTTCCTAGCTATAGAATTACTGTTTCTGTTTTAATTTACAGAAAAAATGATACTTATGTTTATTGAAATCCATAGATCACTTTTTAGTGATGGATTTTTAAAATGGTCTAACATGTAATCTACTCATTTCTCAAAAATTTCCTGCTTCCCTATCCATTCTGTCCCTCCCCCATCAAGAAATGATTGACAATGATTTCAGAAAGGCCTGGAGAGACTTACATGAACTGATGCTGAGTGAAATGAGCAGGACCAGGAGATCATTATATATTTCAACAATAATACTATATGATGGTCAATTCTGATGGACGTGGCCATCTCCAGCAATGAGATGAACCAAATCAGTTCCAATAGAGCAGTAATGAACTGAACCAGCTACACCCAGCGAAACAACTCTAGGAGATGACTATGAACCACTACATAGAATTCCCAATTCCTCTATTTTTGCCCACCTGCATTTTTTATTTCCTTCATAGGCTAATTGCACTTTATTTCAAAGTCTGATTCTTTTTGTACAGCAAAATAACAGTTTGGACATATGTACATATATTGTATTAACTTATACTTCAAACATATTTAACATGTATTGGTCATCCTACTATTTGGGGGAAGGGGTGGGGGGAAGGAGGGAAAAAGTTGGAACAAAAGGTTTTGCAACTGTCAATGCTGAAAAATTACCCATGCATATATCTTGTAAATAAAAAGCTATAATAAAAAAGTTAATAATAAACACTTGACATTATTAGCACTCAAAAAAAGAAGTCATTGACAGAAAGACACAGATTTCTTCTTTCAATAAACGTCCCAATGTACTCTTATGAACTACCTTTTCTACTCATTTAATTGTTATTGTTCTCTCTACATATTGATAAAGGATGAAGAAATAAGGTGATGTGCTAGTGATGGTGATACACATACGCACACAAAATTGGAAGGTTCTGATGTGTTCCCCAAAAAAATTCTTGCTAGCTTATGCAAAGCACATTGCAAAAATACAAATTTAACTTGCCAGTCCCTCTTAATGATCATGTTCGAGGGGTAACTAAAAGTTCATTTTATCCCTTTTCTTTGAATTCTGGCTAAAGAACTGAATGTAGATTGCAGAGAGCTAATCAAGGAGAAATAGAACAATAAAAGCAATCTTGAATTTAGTAGTGCCTTATTGAGCATTTTATGAATTTCCTTTGAATTCATGATGTTCTCATTCAAAAGTAAAATGTATTTTTAAAAAGTTATGCCTTGAAAATTTAGAAGCAGTTTTCAGTGAGTTGAAATTGAATCTGAACTAAAAAGAGTTTACATAAAGGTTAAAAGTGACTTCGAAGTTATCCCTGAAAAATCAACATTTATTTCCCTCAGTGATTATACCAACATTTATCCAATTTTTGTTTTGTTCGAAACAATATTCTAGGTACTAAATGAGAAAAAAAGATAAATTTCTTGCCCTCAAGAAACTTACAGTCTAACACAAGACACAATGTGAATTCCAATAAGCACAATTTAAAACAAAATATGATGATTATGTAAAAAGAAGGAGAAATGTTTTTCAACAAGGACAATCCTAAAAGATTTATAGAGGGGGATGCAACTGAGCTGTTTCTGGAAAGATGGTTTCAAAAGCTGGAGTGAAGGAAGGAAACATACCTTTAGGGAATCCTGTGATCACAGGCATTGCTACAGGAACTCACAGGCTCAGTTTATTGGATGACAAGTTTTTCCCATCAAAAGTAACTTTACTAAAATTTTCCTGAGTATTTCTTATTGAAAAATCCCCTCTTAAAAATTATTTTATCTGGACTCATTCATTCACTGGAACCAAAATTAGCTTTTTTTCTCTTCAATTAATTACTTAAGCTAGATATAACTATAATATGTCCTTGGTAAAGAATTCCTCCAGTAGATTGTAAAAGTTCTTTGAAGGCAGGTATTGTTTATCATTAGTTTTGTTTGTTTGTTTGTTTTGTTTTTGCTGAGGTAATTGGAGTTAAGTGATTGCCCAGGGTCACAGAGCTAGGAAGTGTTAAGTGTTTGAGGTCATATTTGAACTCAGGTCCTCCTAACTTCAGGGCTGGTGCTCTATCCACTGTACCACCTAGCTGCCCTCTATCATTAGTTTTTTTTTTCCTTTTTTTGTTTGTACCTTCAACAACTAGCCCACTGCCTTGTATATACATCAAGAGGCACTTAGAAGTCATTGATCTTAATTGAATTTCTCATTTCCCCCAAATCTTCTGAGTTTATCCATGATCATTATAGCCATTCTCTTATCACTACCCATTTTGGTGACCCTTACACTATTTATTTCAAAACAAAAGTAAGGTTTAGGGGGAACCGACTTTTTAAAGCTAATATGCAGAGTGGAATAATACAGATGGAAAAAATACTCTGAGATGAGTCAGAGAGGCTGAGAGAGAAAAAAGAACATGAACTAAATCAAAGCAACATTCTACATTGGTTCAGATCATATAACATGGCACCAAAATGATAGATTATTTTGAACATTTAACCACAATATTACAAATATATATAAATATAAACTAAACTTTTATATATTTTACATTAGTAGGCTGTGCTTTTAAGAAAATATCACATCATCTAAAATAATTCTATGGGTTTTCTGGCCTTTGGCTCACTGTTGGTAATTCAAGAGATGCATACTATTTAGAGAATGCTTATAAAAGATGCATCCATTCAGAGAGGATCAAAAAGAGGCACTTAATTATGCCTGCAAAGTATTATTGAAAGATGTTTCAAACCAATGAAGGGGGCAATTTTTCTTTTTCTCATTTTTTCCTGAGTAAATAATTTTCCCTAATAGCATCTGGAGCTCCTTCTAAGTGAGATGCAGAGAAATTGTACAGTTAAAAAGGATATCATAAGTTAGCCAGCCCAACTTGAGGCATGAAACCACTTTAAAATATTCCTGAAAAATAGCCATGAATGGGTGCAAATTTAGAGTAAACTCATAATAATACACATTATCTATAAAGTATCCCTTCCATATTGTGATTTTCCCCATTATGGTTTTGATATATTATGGATTGGCATAAGAAATTAAATGGGAATTTGGGGGGAGATTCCAAGAAGACAACATATAAAGGCTAGCAGATGACAAATACAAAGTTTAGAAACTCAGAAATGCATGGAATATGTAGTGTTGTATAATATCAACATATGTTATTCTTTATTGCAAAACTATGAAAGAAAAAGAAAAAAATTCAGACTTCTCTGGCACTTTGGCACTTAGAGCCAAAAAATTTTATATAGATTTTTCCAGTATCATGGGAGCCTATGCCCCTAATCACCATGATTTGGAAAGGATACTGTTAAAGGTACTTCTATGACCAAAACCATTTAATCTCTGCTACTACAGGATCTTGATGTTCTTTCTCTCCCTATGAGGTCCACATGCTGTTGCCTAATGTCTGTATTTCTGCTGGCCATGTAAGGTCCATTTCTTTCTTCTTCACAATTCAACTCTCAAGAGCTGATGGTTTCTTGAGTCCATGGTTAGCTATCCTTTCTACTGCTAGAGATCTCATCCTCTGAAGTTGCTTCCTCTCTGTCTGATCAACCACATTGATATTGTTTCTTAGCACCCTACTTGTACTTCAACTGTAACCTCTTTTTGAAGCACCATTTAAAGGTGTCACAGCCAATAAGGGTGAAGGAGAAAAGAGAAATCAACTTCCCCAAAGATGTGAAGAGGAATTGTTTCTCATGGCCTTTGTTATTCTTCAATTATTGTCACTTTCCTGGATTGGGTACAGATTTCAGAAAGCTAGCTTTGTAAAAATATCTAGGAGTATGGCCAATCCATCAATCAAAGTAATCTGCTCCAAAAACTCCTTCCAAGATAACTTTATAAAGGTAAATATGTAGTACAAAAGAATACCTTTTTTAATACATTATTAATACCATTCCCTATTTCTGTACTTTCTTTTTTACTTTCTACCATTCTATCCCTCTTTACAATTAAAGACTTCTTATGTAATATCTTTAATATGTCCTTTATCTTTTACTAGCTGAATAATTCAAGTTAAATATTTAATTTCTGTGTTAGTTTTCCCAACTGTAAGTGTGGGATATCATCAATTATCTCTATGAATTATTGTGAAGATCAAACAATATGGTATTTGTAAAGTACTTGTGCCTGGGATACACAATATGTGCTATATAAAATGCTTATTCCCTTTCTTTTTCTCTCCTTACCAATAATTAAATCTTGAGCTGAGGGAAAGCTAAACTCTCAATTAACAGAATCAATTCTGTTTTGAATCCATAGTTAGCTATTTTCTCTACTGCCAGGATCCCTTTTCTAATCTTCTACCTCTCTCATTTTCTATGATTTTGTTAACATCCCTGACAATGATTCCTTGATCATATCTTCTTGCTGGTCTTCCAGGTCCTTCAGATCTTCAACCAGGCATTTTGTATTCATCAAGTGCTCTTTTATTGCCTTACTATCTCTTTATTTGTTTTGGATATCAACTGTTCTAGTTATTTTTGCTCTGCAATTTGCAATATAAAGGGCAGTCTTTTTTTTTTTTTTGCAAAGAAAACAAACAAAATTGAATTCAATTGCTCTACCTTCTCTCTGTCCTCTCTAGTACATGGTCCCATCCACTCCAACCAAAGGTCTTATTTCCTTTTTATCTTCCTTTCCCTCCTCAAGAAGCTTGATCATGTAAATCTTCTGTCTTTTCAATACTTGGAAGCAGGATATAGGTAGAAAGCACATGATTTATTGTTTCACCCATTCATTCTTTAGGATTAGATGACATAGTTTCTAATTAATTTTTGGTCTATTTTCCCTCGGCCTTTTATTACATGTAATTTTTATTGCATCATAATCTGAAAAAAAATGCATTTATTATTTCTGCCTTTCTGCATTTGATTTTGAGATTTTCATGCCCTAATACATGGTCAGTTTTTGTATGGGTTCCATGCACTATTTAGAAAAAGTAAATTCCTTTCTGTCTCCATTCAATTTTCTCTAAAGGTCTATCATAGCTAACTTTTCTAGAATTCTATTTATCTCCTTAACTTCTTTCTTATTTATTTTGTGTTCAATTTATCAAGTTCTTAGAGAGCAAGGTTGAGATCCCTCACTAGGATAGTCTTTTTTAAATTTATTTTTTATTTACAAAGCATATGCATGGGTCATTTTTCCAGCATTGACCCTTGCAAATTTTCCTCTCCTTCCCCTCCCCGCCTCCCCAAGCTGGCAGGTAGTCCAATACATGTTACATATGTTGAAATACATGTTAAGCTGTAAAGTTACCCTTGCATATAACCTATAAATAAAAGGCTATTAAATAAAAAAAAAGAAATACATGTTAAATACAATATATGTATACATATTTATACAGTTCTTACTGTACAAGAAAAATCAGATCAAGGTCGAAGAAAAAGAAAAACTGAGAAAGAAAATAAAATTCAACCAAACATCAACAGAAGGAGTGATAATGCTATTTTGTGTTCCACACTCTGTTCCCATGGTTCTCTCTCTGGGTGTGGATGGCTCTCTTCATCACTGAACAATTGGAACTGGTTTGAATCATTTTATTGAAGAGAGCCACGTCCATCAGAATTTATCATCATATAGTCTTGTTGTGGCCATATATAATCATCTCCTGGTTTTGCTCATTTCACTTAGCATCAGTTCATGTAAGTCTCTCCAGGCCTTTCTGAAATCATCCTGCTGGTCATTTCTTACAGAACAATAATATACCATAACATCCATACACCACAGCTTATTCAGCCATTCTCCAATCAATGGGCATCCACTCAGTTTCTAGTTTCTTGCCACTATGAAAAGGGCTGCCACAAACATTTTTGCACATGTGGGTCCCTTTGCCTCCTTTAAGATCTCTTTGGGATATAAGCCCAGTAGAAACACTGCTGGACCAAGGGTATGCACAGTTTGACAGATTTTTGAGCATAGTTCCAAACTGTTCACCAGAATGGTTGGATCCGTTCACAGTTCCACCAGCAATGTATCAGTGTCCCAGTTTTCCCACATCCCCTCCAACATTTGTCATTATCTTTTCTTGTCATATTAGCCAATCTGAGAGGTGTGTAGTGGTATCTCAGAATTGTCTTAATTTGCATTTCTCTGATCAATACTGATTTGGAGCACCTTTTCATGTTACTACATATAGTTTCAATTTCTTCATCTGAAAATTGTCTGTTCATATCCTTTGACCATTTATCAATTGGAGAATGGCTTGAACTATTATAAATTTGAGTCAATTCTTTATATATTTTAGAAATGAGGCCTTTATCAGATCCTTTGGATGTAAATTTTTCCCCCAGTTTATTGCTTCCTTTCTAATCTTGTCTGCATTCATTTTGTTTCTACAAAAATTTTTAACTTAATATAATCAAAATTATCTATTTTGTGATCAAAAATGATCTCTAGTTCTTTGGTCATAAATTCCTTCCTCCTCCACAAATCATTGAGAATAATATTCTTTTGTGTCACATGCTAGATATACAATCAAGTTATTCCCCACAGAATTTCAAATGTAATAATTTGTATGTCTGCTTTCATTAATTTTAGTAATATATTCTATTAATTATGTCAAACATTAAATTCAATGGATTACTTTGTTGTAAGAAATAGATACTTGAGGGCCTCTAATTTAGCAAAAAGGTTTTAGGATTTGTTTTGTTTTGTTGATCCCAGAAAACACAAAAACAATTCTCTTTCTTGTCAATTTCCAGTGGAGATAGAATATGTTGGGAAAATAGACTCCAGGATTGAGACTTGTTCCGGAGACTAATATAGCCGGGTCTCCAGACCTTCCAGTTACCTGGGCTTTTTATTTTTCCTGAGACTTATTTTTATTTAAGTACATCTTCTCTTTTAAGGTCCACAACACAGATGGCTCCCTTTGACCACCTGTTTCTGGCCTAATTCTGTGAGTAGAGGGATTTTATCAGCTGGCACTGTGGCCGCCTCTATTGTTTCTCATCATTTTGGAAGGCTTTTGCTTTTATAGTAGTGTGAGTCAGGCCAGCTGGCAATTCATTGCTATAGTGAATAGTGATGTTATTCCAGAGAGGAATGAATGCCATTAGAGAGGTTTTTTTTTTTTTTCTTTTAAAATTTTTTTTAAACTGTTAGCATTTGTGGTTGGAATCAGTTGTACTAAATGTTTCTATCCCACTGGATTATTTGCCTTGAGATTCACTTATTGATATACTGACACAAACTAATGAAAGGGTATTTCCCCATGCTAGAAGTTGTGCATATTGATTATAGAATTTAGTTCAATAAGCCTAATTGCTTTTCCCTCCCACCCACCCCCCATTATATGTTTTACAGAATTATCAGGTAGCAAACACATTTTCTAGCACCACTAATCTAGAGCTAGTAGAAATATCAAAGGTTATCTAGGCCAATCCCTTACTCATCACTTCACAACTTGAACTAGTGGTTTTTTCCCTTGCCCCATGATACTTCTATGGAGAATCTCTCAAAGGAGAAGCAGTAGTAATTTCAGGCTCTCACTACCTAGGATGTGACTTTTTAGGTCTTACATAAGCATTTCTTTTTTTTTTCAAATAACTAGGGAGAACTGTAATTTCTTCATCTGAAATCTGTCTTTTCATATCCTTTAACCATTTTTCAACTGAGTAATGGTTTGCATTCATGTAAATTTGATTTAGTTCTCTCTCTTTTTTTGAGAAATGGAGGTCTTTTATCAGACACACTAACTCTACAAATTATTTTCCAGCTTTCTACTTTCCTTCCATTTTTTTTGCATTGGCTTTGTGCAAATGTAATTTAATTTAATGTAATCAAAATTATCTATTTTGCATTTTATTGTTCTCTAACTCTTATTTGTTCACAAATTCTTCCCTTATCCATAGATACGAAAGTTAAACTATTCCTTGCTCTCCTAATTTGCTTATGCCATATCACTTTTCATGTCTTAACCATGTACCCATTTCAAGTTAAATTAGCTATAATGTGTGAGATATTGGTCTTTTTCTAGTCTCTGCCACACTATTTTCAGTCTTCCTCTCAGTTTTGGTCAAATGGTAAGTTCTTATCCCAGAAACTAGTGTTTTGCATTTTATCAAAAGGTATATTATTAGAGTCATTAACTATGTCTTGTTTATCCAACAGTTTCCACTGATCTATCACCACTATTTCTTAGCCAGTAACAACTAATTTTGATAATCGCTACTTTATAGTATAGTTTTAAGTCTGATACAAGTAGGCCAAATTTCATTGCTTTTTTATTAATTTCTTTGATATTCTTGAACTTTTGTTCTTCCAGGGAAATTTTATTATTCTTTTAGCTCAATAATTTTTGATAGTTTGATTGGTATAGTCCAGAATAATGGATGCAAATAGAATCATCTTACTGAATTTTTTTCTATTCCATTGACCATTTATGCTTTTCTTGAGTCTTATATTTGAAGATCTGTTTGGCTCTGTTCTTTTCATCAAGAAATTTTCAAAGTTCTCTATTGCAATGAATGCTTATCTTCTCTCCTGAAATACTATACTCAATTTTCCTAGGTAGTGGATGCTTATTTGTAATCCAAGTTCATTTACCTTCTGGATTATCATATTCCAAGCCCTCTGAGCCTTTCATGTAGAGCTGCTAAATCCTGTGTAATCTTGACTGTGGCTTTACAATATTTAAGTTGTTTCTTTTCTGGCTGCTTGCAGTATTTTTTGTTTGGTCTGATAATTCTAAGTATTTAAATAAAATGTTGAAAAAATTGAATGAAATAAAAATAATAATTTGAAAAATATTTGAAAAAACATATTGGAGTATTCATTTTGAGATCTCGTTCAGGAGATGATTGGTAGATTCTTTCAATTACTTTTTAATTCTCTGATTCTAGAATATTAGGGCTGTTTTCCTTAATAAGTTCTTGAAAGATGCTGTTTAAGCTTTCTATTTTAATCATGGCTTTTGGATATAATTCTTAAATTCTCTCTCTTCTGGATCTATTTTCCAGGTCAGTTGTTTTTCCAATGAGATATTTTACATTTTCTTCTATTTTTTCATTCTTTTGATTTTGTTTCACTGATTCTTGCTGTCTCATTGAATCAGCTTCTACTTGCCCAATTCTAATTTTGAAAGAATTATTTTCTTCAATTAGCTTTTGTATTTCCTTTTCTATCTCATCAATTCAACTTTTAAGAGTTGTTTTCTTTAGTGGCTTTTTCCATTTGGACAATTATATTTTTTGTGATGTTTTATTCAATCATTTTTTTTTCCTTTTCCAAGTTGTTGACTCTTTTTATTAAAAAAAAATACTTTTTCCTACATAACTTTCATTTCTCTTCTCAACTTTTCTTACTTAATTTTAAAAATTCTTTTTGAGTTTGTCCAAGAGAACCTTTTGAGTGTGAGGCCACTTCATATTCTTCTCTGAGGTTTCATATATATATATATATATATATATATATATATATACTTTTGCAGTGTTGCCCTCTTCTGAGTTTGTGTTTAGATCTTGTCTGTCACCATAGTAATTTTCTGTGGTCGAGGCACTTTACGTTTCTTATTCGTTTTAAAGCTGAGCTCAGTTTCTAGAGCACAGGGAGCCCTGCCTCAAAATCCTTAGGCTGGGTACCAGGAGCCTAGTCACTGGCTTTCTGCACCAGGACCCTGGGTGGGGCCTGCCCACTGAACTAGAGTGGCCTAGTTTAGTTGTGCTATTGCACCAGGGTTCTGGGGCTGACAATTTGCCTTCTGTGATGGGAGGAAAGGCTTTACAACTGGCTTGCTGTGCTACTAGTCTGCTGAGGCAAGACTGGGGAGCTTTGGTTGCTGATGTATGCTAAGGCTAAGAGTCTGCTACTGGCTGGATCTTATGTGCCTGGGACTGACCTTTTTACCCAAATGAGTCAGACATTTCTTCCAGCTGTAAAACTCTTTCAATCCATATATTTTTTTTGAGTTTTGTCACTCCAGAATCTATTTAGATGCTTGATTTAATGTTGTTTTTTTAGGGAAACTGGGGAGAGTTCAGGCCACACCTTGCTTTGTCTCTGCCATCTTGGCTCTGTTTCATCCTTTTATCATTTCTGACTATAAGTACCACATATCCACAAAGTCATACAAACTCTTGTTAATAGAGCCACACCCACATAACAGTTTGCTATTTTTCTTTTAGGAAAAGAAAAATAGATTAAAAACAGAAGAGGTAAATGACTTGAGTGACCTTGGGCAAAACACTGAAGCCATCTGGATCTGTTTTCTGTAAAATGGGATGGTTGAAATATTAGTCCTTCCAGACCTAATCCTGTGTCTAGAAATAAAGAGATCAGTAGTCTAGTCTTAGATTTGACATTAATTGGCTGTGAAACATCAGACCAATGATTTCACCTCTTAGCACGTCAGTTTTCTCACCCATAAAATCATGAGTGTTGGATTGGATAAACCACACGGTCTCTTTCTGACCATACTTTAGGTGATTCCATTATTCTGCATGAGAACACTGTGAGAAGGGCTCAAGTAATGGAGACATAAAGAATCAACCATCCCTAAAATTGTTTTGTGCAGTGGGGAAACCTGCTGTTGTGTGGAATTATAGATCAATAGGTAGAACAGACTTCAGAGGATTTCTAGTCTGTCTCTCCTTCATTTTGTAGATGAGACAAATGAGGTTGAGGGCAGTTACAGGACCTTCCCAAGGCCACCCAGGTAGAAAAGAAAAGAACTGAGATCCAAATTAAGATCCTTTACATCCCAATCCAAGATTCTAAATTATCAAGAGGAAAATATTGTGTAAATTTTTAAAATGTGGCCTAATAATCACTATTGTTATTCCCATAATTATCAAGATAATTATAGAATTGATGATCTAATTGCTTACAGAAGGTGTTATGAAAAGTAGTATGATATAATGGATAGAAACTCCACCTCAGGATCAGAACTTCTTGGGTGAAAGTCTCATGTGTTATATAAAATCAGTGAGTGATCAAGTTAACTTCTGCTGTACCAGGGCAGGCACATCAAACATGGGGCCAATGGGAATGGAACCAGATGAAATTATAACTGGGAAATATTTAACAAAAGAAATAAAAATAAAATAGAACAAAGATGATGGTAATATGTGGCTTTCTAAGTCAATATCCAGCAACATATGATTTATTGGGTTATATTTCTTTTGCTGAGTTTGACACTACTGCTAGGCAACTGATTTGCTAAGACTACAAGGTTACAGAGAAGGTTGCTGCCTAACTGAATTAGCGGAAGGAATCATATCACCAAGTAATTCCCAACAACTCTTGTTTAGTCGTGTCTAACTCTTCATGACCCTATTGGGTTTTCCTTGGCAAAGATGCTTGAGCGGTTTGCCATTTCCTTTCCCAGCTCATTTTACATATGACAGCGTTAAGTGATTTTCTCAAGTTCACACAGCTAGTATGTGTCTGAGAACATAATTGAACTTAGGAAGGTAAGTCTTCTTTACTTATGGTCCAATGCTCTATACTATTCCATGTAGCTGCCCCTATCCCTACACCTTATTCCAGTCTATTCCCAACCTGAGGACTAAATTCTGCACTGGCAAAATACAGAAGAGATGGTGATAATTTTTCCTGCTTAAATATGCTTTGAGATCTCAGCTGTCAATCTCTAGGCTGTCAGTCTACTATTGAGTAGGTTTCCCTGGTTATCCCCTGTCTAATACCTGGGGGATGTTTTCTCCTTCAAAATGACCTAGACTGTTTTGTCTGGATCTCTCTTTTACCCCCATTATTCTATGCTTTCTAGTACATTTTGTTGGGCACATCTTGATCATCTCCCTCATCTCTTTGCAATATAATGTGGTCTATGTGGTCAGAGACAATTTAATTTTTATTTGTATCTCAAATATCTTGCACATAGTAGGTAAGCACTTAATATTTATTGATTTTAACTAAACTGAAATGAAAGCATTTAATTGAATTAAATAATGGAAAGTTTCTTCTTGATGCTGAAAGTGATATGTAAATAAGCAAAGCAAGCAAACAAAACCTTTAAAGTTCCTAATATATTGAGAGCAAATGGAAATTGTAAGAAGTTCCCATAAGCATTGTTTTCATGTGCTTGTCTTTGTTTTTACTCCCATCTCTCTGACTCTCATTCTCTTTTTCTCCAGCCTTTGACTGTGTGGGAACTTTCATTTCATACATCATTTACAACTCACTGCAATGATTCCACAAAAGTTGGTAGGCTTTGAAAAGTTAATGAGAAAGTCCTAAGCTATGTACATTTGGGAGTTGTGCACATGGAGGACTGTCACTAATTTCATTTTCATCATCCTATTCTGTCAGACAGGTAATGTAACTTTAAATTAGTAAACACCAAATGAAAAGAGAAAACAAAATTCAAGGAAAATAGTTCTCTTTGGATTTTCAATAGCAATCAAGGGCATTTGAATGCTGAGAGAATTTCACTAGCACAAAGCAGCCTCACTGAATCTAACCAATTCATAAGAGAGTGTATTGCTCACAGCCTGCTCCTGCTAAGACTAATATTTCTCAATCAGCAGAGTTTCTTGTCAGCCAGTCTCTTCCTTAACTTAGTAATCTTGGTCAAGGTTAAATATTAAAATAACACATAGAATAGCACATAATTTGGTAGAGCAAAATGTAACCTTAAATAATCTCTTCTAACAAGACATATCTCATTCATACATGTAAGATTTTTTGAAAATCTCATCACAGAAATAGCTTTGTGCTTTGGTTATCTAGTTGTTAATACCATATCTGATGATCTTTTTCAATCCCTTTATCTTCTGAATACTTTTTTCTCTTTCAGCTTTTGTGATGTTTCTATCCTGATTCTCTTGTTACATATCAGATCACTCATTCTCAAGTTTCTTTGGAGATTCACCACCCTAATCACATCTCATAGCAACAGTCTTTTCTTAAGTCTTCCACTCCTCTCTATATATACTTTCTCTCCGTAGCCTAGGCAAGACTGAAGCAACTAACAATAACTGACAGAGAGAGACAGCAGAAACAGAGAGAGAGAGGAAGAGGGAAACATGAGAAGGAGGGGCAAAAGGAGATGAAAAAAAGAAGAGGAGGGAGTGGAAAAGGGGACAGACAGAGAGATAGACCTATCATGAGATAATAAATAAATCCATGCCTTAGTCTTGCCTTACTCTTCATGAGACTATTTGATCTTGGCAAAGAGACTGTAATAGATTGTCTTTTTTTCTACAGCTCATTTTGCAGCAGGAAACAGAAAAATAAGGCTCAGTGACTTGTCTAAGGTCACATAGCTACAAAATATTTGAAGCCAAATCTGAACTCAGTTCTATTAACTGCAGTACAAGCTACCTCATATAAAAGATGATGATAACAGTAAAATAGCATATTGTAAGCCAACAATCTTATAACTCTGAAAATTTACATTTGCAAAATAATAGTTATCGGTGAGCTGATTAAACACAATTAGATGAGTTGAGAAAGTAATTCAACAACACTAAAACAAGTGCAAAAGAAGAAACATTGAATATTTGATTAAATACAGAAAAAAGAAATAAAGAAATTTGATGAGAAATACAGACATATAAAACTACAGAATTTATTTATTAAAAATAAGAAATATAAATGAGGTGATTCAGAGCAATTCTAATAGATGTGATGAGAATGCCACATCTAGTGAGAGGACTATAGGGACTGAATATGGTATTTTCTTCTTTTTACTGTTGTTTGTTTTTTCCCCTCTCATTTTTTTCCTTTTTGAGCTGATTTTTCATGCAGAGCATGATAAATGTGCAAATATGTTTAGAATATACACACACACACACACACACACACACACATATATATATGTTGGATTACTTTCTGTCTAGGGGAGGGGGTAGATGTGGAGGGAGGAAGAAAAGTAAGGAACATAAGGTTTAGCAAGGGTGAATGTTGAAAACTATGTTTGCATGTGTTTTGAAAAATAAAAGACGAAAAAATTAGGAAGCAAATGTAAATGATTGGCTAGCCTGATTAAGCAAAAGGAGAGAGAAGTCAGATTATCAAAAAAAGAACCATATGAGTTCACAACAAGTTCACAACAAAAATAATTATCAGAAATAACTATGCATAATTACTTGCCACAACTGTGAGAAATGAAAGGAAGTGGAAGAGTATCTAAAAATCCCAAATTGGGAAAACAACAAAACAAGAAATATAATGAACAGATAAATGAAAAGAATGTCTACTGATTACATGACAACACCGTGCAAGGCAGGATCTCAAACAACAGAATATCAGACAAAGACATTGTGGAAGCTATAAATAAATTGTCAAAGAGGAGAAAACCCTCCAGGACATATGAATAGACAAGTGAATTCTATAAAAATATTTAAAGTAAAATTAAAACCCATGATATAAAAATTATTCACAAGCACAGAAGGCACTCAATCAAGTTCTTTTTTTCATGGCAAATATACTTCTGATACCTAGACTATAGAGAAAACAAGCAGAGACTGAAAACTATAGACCTGTTTCACTAAGGAATTATTTATGAAAATATTTTAAATAGAAATTTTTCAAAGACTGTAGAAATATATCCAGAAAACAATTCATTATGACAAGGTAGGTTAACAAAAACCCAAAAATATAATTAATAAGAAAAGTGAGAGATGGCATTATATAAACAGAGCGCTAGAAAGACAATTTCAAATCTTTTACTTAATTCATAGATATTGGTCAATTTGCTTAACTTCTTAGGTTTCTTGACAACTAAGAGTATAAGTTATGAGGAATGTGCTAACCTACTTGAGTAGGAGTAGTTTATTCATTCAGGAGTTTCTAATACCAGTGAAATCAAAAGTCTAGTCCATATCTTCATTCCTAAAAAAAAAAGAAAAATAACTAATATCTAGGTTTTTTAAAGCATGAATAGTGTTTTACATACATTATCTCATTTGATTCTTACACTAATGCTATAGGATATTATAATGCGACAAGCTCTTTATAATATCATGTTAATCAAAATCCATTTATTACAAATTATTTATTAGGATATCCTATTACTATTCCCATTTTACAGATGAAGAAATGATAATTTAGCTAAAAATGACTTGCCCAGAATCACATAGGTATTTTTAGGCAAGACAAACTCAGGTCTTTTTTACTCCAAATTCAAGCACATCTTTTTTATTGTGATGTGCTTAATTATATTTCACATATACAGCATTTTTTGTTTTCTTTTTGTTTACAAATTGAAAGCTTTTGACAACCCTGCATCAAGCAAATCTATTGGTGCCTTTTTTGTAATAGCAGGACCTCATATCATACTTCTGTGTTACCTTTTGCTAATTCTAGCAATATTCCAAACTTTATTATTATTATTACATCTGTAATTGTGATAGATAATCAGTGATCTTTGGTGTTACTATTGTAATTGTTTTGTGGAGTCACCAAATCCAAAGAAAAAAGCAGCAAACAATGGATAAATTGAGTATTCTTATTACTCTATAGACCTACTGTTCCCTGGCTCTTCCCTCTCCTCTGTCCTCTCTATTGCCTGAGACACAACATTAAAATGAGGTCAATTAATAACCCTACAATGATCTCTAGTGTTCAAGTGAAAGAAAGAAATAATTGATGTGTCAGTTGTCATTATTACTTTAAGAAATTGCCACAGCCAACACCCTGATGAGATTCCTATTCACTGAAGGCTTAGTGTACTTAATAGACAACAGTATAGCATAAAAATAAATTTTATATTCCCTGAGAATGGAAAAAATGTGACTAATTTTGTTGCAAAAATGATTTTATTTAGCTCAACTTGCACCAAACCTACAATATCTCAGGTATGCCTGCATATTTGGATCCAATAAAAATACTAATAGCCAAGACAAAATTCCCAGTGGTTATTTCAAATGATACCAAGAATGTCTTTGACGAAAGACAGCATTCATTTACAAAAAAAGCCTATAAAACATAGATATCAAAGGATCTTGCTTTAATATGATCATAATTGTCCAAAATTAAAAATGAAAATTGTTTGTTAAGGGCGGGGGTCACATGAGGAGAAATACTAGGAGCTATCCCAGGGCAGATAGGAAAAAAGCAAAGATGGGTCTTTTCCTATATTGTTTATCATAACTTTAAAATGTAAGTTATAACAATAAAAGAACCAAATGAGGGGTGGAAATATTTGCAAGGAAATAACAAGCTATCATTATTTACAGATGACATTCAGATAATAGAGATCATTAAAAGCTTTATAGATTCACAGAAATCACTATCATGAGATTAACAGCAAAACAGCAGTGTGGCATAATACAGTTGTCTCTGAAGCCTGGAAGACCTTTCAAGACCTGTGGATACTGGGAAAGTTTTGACTTTTCAGTATTCCAAGCAACTCTTTCAGACATAGTTGCAGAAAAAGTGTCGATCTAAACAAGGAAACAGTATCATCACCTGGCAATTCTCTTTGCCAATGATCAAAGATCTGCTCACCTGGCAGTTCTCTATGCCAATGGCATCAAAGATCCACTCTCTATCTTTATTTTTAAAAAATAAGAGAAATTCCATTTGAAATGTCTAAAAATTACAAATAGGAGCTACAGAGAAATTCTATCATTTTTACTAGTATGTGGAATTCCCTTGTGATAAAAGTCCCTAGACAAATGCAGCTCAAGGCATCCTCTAAATCTCAGAACTTTCAAGAGTTTTCCAAAACACTGAGAGATTAAGTGACTTACCCAGACTTACAGTAGAAGGACTTGAAAGTCAGGTTTTAATAGCTCAGAGAGCAACATTTTTTTAAACTATTCCATATTTTCTCAAATTATAAGTTACCTTTAACCAAAATAAATGAAGACTAAAGACATTAAAAAGATATCTTGTGCTCATGCTTGAATCATTCCATGATAAGAAAATGAATTTTCTACCTATTTTTATAATTTTTGTGTTATGTCAATCAAAATACCAGCAGAATATTTTATAGGACTACCCAAAACAATAAAACAATTTACAAGAAGAGATAGCTCTATTTAGAATAATGAAGAGATGAGTATTTCCAGATATGACTAGGATATAAAAAAGGTATCTATAAAACTTATAAAGAAAAAGCACAATCTACCAATTCAGACATTATATGATATAAGGACTTCAGTATAGAAGCAATATGATTAAAAATCCCAGTAATTCATAAGAAATAAAATCCAAGTTAAGAGTCAGCAATAAATCCAATGACCTTGGGATTTTATACAAAATTGAACAAAGTTTTGGTAATTAAGATACTAATACAAAAAGGTAAATTTAGCCCAGGTAAGCACTGAAATTTGGTGGAATGGGATAAATAACTTGATAAAGAAAGGTATGCCTTCAACAGTCAACAGAATAGAAAAAGAGGTAAAGTACTATTGTATATCAAGAAGATCTATTGATATGTGAGAAACCTTTCATCAGAGGAAGGAAGCATGGTAGAGGCAATTTGGGTGAAGACCAAGAAAGACCAAAATGATACTTTCGTTTAAATATATTATAGATATCTTGGAATGAAGGAGAATTCATGTCTGATTTAATAATGTGATATAGTACTGATGGGGCACTTCAATTCTGCTAGATAAATCTGTTGGAGCATCTTGCTTGATCATTTTTGGCTAGATATGCCAAAACCAGAAACAACGGAATCCAATAACTCAGCTTTCAGTAAGCCTAAAAAATAAATCACAAATTGCAACTATCAAGAAAAAAAGTAAATTAAAGCAGCCTTGAAGTTTTACCTTATCTCAAACAAATTAGCAAAATTGAGAAAAGATGAGGGCATTGTTAATGTTGGAGAAGTTGCAAGTACAATAATACACTATTGGTAGAGTAAGGAATTACTTTCTATAAAACAATTTGGGATTTAGGGGGGAAATTAATAAAGTGAGCCTCAGAAATCCTATTAATGGGAATACAAAGATATTTAAGACAAAGACCCCTTGTGTTTTATATTTATATTTATAGCTACATTTTTTAAAAAATTTAATAGCCTTTTATTTACAGGTTATACGCATGGGTAACTTTACAGCATTAACAATTGCCAAACCTCTTGTTCCAATTTTTCACCTCTTACCCCCCCACCCCCTCCCCTAGATGGCAGGATGACCAGTAGATGTTAAATACATTAAAATATAAATTAGATACACAATAAGTATACATGACCAAAACGTTATTTTGCTGTACAAAAAGAATCAGACTTTGAAATATTGTACAATTAGCTTGTGAAGGAAATCAAAAATGCAGGTGGGCATAGATATAGGGATTGGGAATTCAATGTAATGGTTTTTAGTCATCTCCCAGAGTTCTTTCTCTGGGCGTAGCTGGTTCAGTTCATTATTGCTCCATTGGAAATAATTTGGTTGATCTCGTTGTATAGCTACATTTTTATGGTAGCAAACAACTGGAAGCAAAAGAAGTACCATTCCATCATGGGGTGCCACAATTGTCTCCCACTGAGATCACCAGATGTGCACGACAGCTCCCTGTTCTTAAACACAGAACTCATTCTCTCTGCTCCCATTCTCCTTCCCCTGCTCTTTTCTCTGACAGAGGGTAAAACCTCCTGTCTAGAATACTGACCATTGGTTTAGGCAAGATACCATGAACTGGAGTTAAGACATCCATCACATCATCATTTAACCAAGCAGGAGGAAGGACCATAAGTACTCGCCCAACCTCTTTCCCTCCCAATCCCTGTTATTTATACTGAATCATGACTCCCAAAGAATAAGCCATCCTCTTTCCCCAATTTCCTTTATTTTACAACATAACACTACTTATGTGGGTATCAAAGTAGCTGAATCAAAAATTAGAGACTGAACAACACTGATGGAGTCATCCATTCCCTGTCCCTTCCATTCTCACTATGAAGAGCATTGCTTTCTGCAACAGGAAGAAACCTGACAGGAATAGAAACTAGTAATTAATTAAATAAATTTTGGAACCCTCAATGGAACCCAAGTGTTTCATTTATTTTCTTCAACCATGAACTATAATTAAGACAAACAAACAGCAAGGCACGCAAGCAGTAACTCACCACCAGCTAAAATCAAACCAGCTCATTTTCTCAAGAGAGATGAAATGTGGTAAGGGCAGAGGACTAATTCCACAATCAGAACTGGGTTCTAGTCAAGCCTCTGGCTCACTAGACATTTTGCCTGTGGGACTCTGGACATATCATTTAGCCTCTTAATGCTTTGGAAAATGTTCTAAGGCAAAGACGTCTTGTCCCTCTGCAATACTTTTAACTGTAGGTGAACCAGATTAAAATGTAATTGAAAAATATTTAATAAAATAAATAAAAATACAACAAAACATAGATAATATTACATTTTAAAATGAAGTCAATATGCAGATATTTGATCTTAACCCATGGGTTTAAGACTAAGATTTGCAGAACAATAGGACTGCCAGTACAAGAAGTTTCCTCATCCATATACTCCTTACTCCAAAGTCTGGATGAAATAAAAAAAAGAGTTTCTTCTTAAACTATATAATAAACTAAAACAAAACCAGAAAATCAGAATGTTTTCAGAATCTTGATAAGTTGAAGTTCTTAATAAAAATCTTTCTCCTTTTGGTCCTCTCCCTTCTATCTCTATTCCTATATTTTAAAAATGGGTTTCTCTTGCAAAAGAAATAGAAACTCTCCAGTCTATCTTTATGAATCATAAAGACGATAACATTTTGAAGTCAGAGAGCAAGAGAAACACAAAAAAATGGAAGGAATCATTTTGATACTAGCCCAGAAAAGACTGTGATAGATATAGAAACTTAAATGGGAAATGCTCCGTATGTGAATCACTGGAATAAAATGTTTCTACCATCAAGTTTTCACCATCTGTTTTTTATCTTTCTTTGTTTTTTTCTTGCAACTGTCTTCTAAGTGAATCCCTGGAACTGTTTAAAGCTGGTTCTGGTAAGATCATAGAAATGCCTAAACTTCCTACATAAGAAGGATTAAACACATCATCACAGTCATAGACTTCCAGCTAGCAGAGACCCTAGGGATCTCTTCAAAGTTCCCCATTTTATAAAAGGGAAACTGAGGCCCAGGGACTTTATTTGTATGCTTGAGCTCTTCCAGAGTCAACTGTGTTGTCTCTGGAATATGAGGCTTGTAGCTTTGCAGAGACAGAACTCAGGGCTCTGAATCAGTAAGACCTGAGTTCACTAGAGACTAGGCAAGTCACTAAACTCTATTTGCTTTGTTACCTTAGCTGTAAACTCAAGATAATAATGATACTTCCCAGGGTTGTTTTGAGAATCAAATGAGATGTCTGTAAAGCACTTTGAATAGTGCCTGGCAAAGAGTAAACACTATACAAATTAGCCATTATTAATACTAGCTGTGTGTTCCTGGGCAAGTAATTTGACCCTGATCACCTCAGTTTCTCCAAAAATAAAATGGGGATAACAACATTTACCTCCTGGGATGATTGTGAAGAACAAATGAGATACTATTTATACAGCATTTAGTACCTGACATAGAGTAGGCACTATGAAATCCAGACATAAGGAGATCTGTTCTCCAATCTTGCCACTTGAAGTGTCTTTAAACTTTGGATTCTAGATCAGTGACATCACGAGAATCCTGGGAGTTTCTGAAAACCCTTCAAAAGGATCTACATATTCCAAATTAGTTTTTATTTCTAATATGGTAAATATCTACAACTGTTTAGACAAAAACAATAATTTTGCATGGTATAAAGATAATGAGAACAAAAGTTTGAAAACCACTTTAAAGCAGTTAGAAAATAAAGCAGAAGTTATAAAGAATTTTGATAGGTTCCTGAAAAGTGAAAAAAGAAATTTCCTTACCTTGATGATCTTTCAGGTTTTCTTCTAGTGGTGAGAATTATTATTACAGTTTTATGAAAAAATGTACCCTTGTCTCCAAACTTGAGCATCTCTTCCCTTTCTTTACTTTGAAACTGTGAAAGAAAGAAAAGGGAGAGGGAAAGTTAGAGATAAGTAAAAAACAAACAAACAAAAAAAAAACAAGAAGAGTAGAGAAAAGAGGAAAACATGTAGGAGAGAGAAGTAGAGATAGAAGACAAGGAAAGGAGAAAATGTGAGGAAAATTGAAAGATTTTCCAGGAAAATTCTCCATTGTAATCAGGGAAAATGATTAAAGTTACCAAAGAAAGATAGAACACCAAAGGAGTAGCACTAGAAGAAATGTCATAAGTCATCCAGTTCAATATCTTTTTAAAAATAAAAACAAATGAAGAATCTGAGCCCCAATTAGGTTGTGACTTTCTCCAAGTTCATGCAGTAAGTAGGAGTGTTGGAATTAATTCTAAAAACATGAATTAAGCAATTGCAATATGGCAAGCTCTGTGTGAGATGCTAGACATAAAAAGACAAAACTAAAATAGTCCCTTCCCTTTGATTCTTAACTATACAAACAACATATATAGCATACATTTTTTCATAGTGTGTTTTTTTTTGTTTGGGGGGGGATGGTGGGTTTTTTATTTGTTTTATCCCCGCCCCAGGCTTGGAATGATATGGAAGATTATTTGGCAAAAAAGTATAAGATGAAAACTACAGATGTCAGCCTTTTCAATTTCATTTCTTGATCATTTGATGAATCAGCTGATTTTTTCATAAGTTTAAAAGCAAAAAAATTTGGAATAATAAAAAAAAGGAGTACCAAAAATCTTAAGTTACCCCTACAAACTATTCCAGATGAAATCTTGATGCTGTTAAAAAGAAGGCAATCATAGTCATCATCCAAATTCTATAAAGTAAATGCCCAAATCTAGCTACTGGCCCAGTGGCTTTGGAATCTTAGAATTAAATGTGAGTGTACCAAATGTATGCAGCTGAGTTTTGCATAGAGCATTACTACCCCTTCAAGTCATATATGTCATTCAATCATTGTGCCTCATTTCTTTTTCTATGAATTTACTGTTTCAGGACAACATAATTCAGTTTAAAAATGCTATAATCTACAAATCATCAACTTTGATGGCTTGACTGGGCCCCACAAAGGTCATTTGTACAAAGTAGTTTGTGAAAATCATCAGGGAACATTGTTAGGTAATTATATGCTGCATTGCATTCTATCTTGTGACTTTTTTATTTGTACATTTTGTACATTGCATGTAGAAGCCCCAAAGAAGGAAGCAGGAAAATAAAAAGATCATTTTAGCACTGGCTATTGTCTTATATTGATCTGATATATAATATATACTATACTATATACTATATATACTCTGATATATACATCTGATATATGATACAGATTGTATGATTGTATGATCATACATACAATGTATGATTGTATCTGATACAGACTCTGATATCAGTATATAGAATAGTAATAGTCTATATAATATTATAGTATAGTCTTATAGTAGACAGAGCTAAATGTTTGTTTGTGTGTGGGTTTTTTTTGGGGGGGGAGACCAAGAAATTAAGAATAACAGATGACATTAAGTGAAATTTCATGGTTTATAATTTTTATATACTATCATACTTCAATTCCATATATATTCATTAAGCTGCTACAAAGTACAGGTTCTGAGGATATGTTTGTTTTGGTCTGGATCTGTGATTTTATCAATGTAGAAAGCTCTAAAGTAGGGAGCAGGGGCACAATTCTAAAAGGAGTTTGACATGACTCCATAGAGTCAATGATCAATCAATCAGAATATGGTTAGACAAGTTAGATCCCATTCTCCAGGGTAGCAAATTATGAAGCTTTTCTTAAATACAAGCACTCCTCCCCCACACTCTTCCATTGACCTCTTCTTTCTGATATATAATTTTCCATTCTGCCGTAAATGAAATCAAAATACAGAAGGAGGTTGTAACTAAAAGGAAGGACAGCTCACAGATTCTTCCTGAGAGGTAGATAATTTATATTACTGCATGTCACAAAGGAATAAAATCCCAGTGGATCAGGGTCAAAGGATATGAATAAAATAGTTTTTAAATGGATGCCATGAAATTATATTGAGAACATTTGGTTCCAAGTAATAAATGTAAAAATCCCCATTCCCCAATTATTTACAGAAGTGTTCAAAAAAAAAGAAATGAAAATATTATAATCAAATGAAAGAGTATTCTAAAGCAAAAATTCTTAGCAAATTAGAAAAGATGACAAAATAGAAATAGTCAATGTTGGAGAAGCTTTTAAAAGATAGGTTTATTAATGCATTGCTAATGAAGATCTGAATTAGTACTATTATTCTCTTTGTTCCCTACTCCACAACCATCTCATTCTTATAACCAATCATATTTTCATAGCCATCTTCAGTTCTGCACTATAAACTGTGATCAAAGAATCTATGCCATTGTGCCTTTTAAATTTTTTTTTAAATTTCTGTTAATTTAAAAAAATAGAATAGAAAAGAAAAACAAAAACAAAAAAGAAAAACAAAACAGAACAGAACATTCTTATGTACCCAACTGCACTTCAGGGAGGACTCAAAATCTGTAACAATAAGTTTCTAGTTCAAGAAAAGATATATAATAGTAGAAAAATTATATTCATGTGTATTCATGTTTTCTTTGCTTCCTTGTTCTTTTGTTCTCTGCAGTGAGCTTTTAAAACTTTGTTCTTTTTTTACTCTTTCTTCCCCTCTCCCACATCCCCTAAGCAAATTATAGTTAAGCACAGTTATAATTTATATATATATATATATATATATATATATATATATATATCCAGTATTAGAGTAACCACCACTCTAATCCTGGGAGGGTTAGGGGAATGCCTCTAGTTTCACTTCAATTCTCCCCTCTGGTGTGGAATACCAGAGTAAAACCCCCACTTCCTCAAGTGCCTGTAGCTAGCTGCATTCCTGTCCCACTCTTTCTGCATTCCCACTGTGTCTGCAGCACAACTGGGTCTGACATTCCTAATCACTGGAGGTTCCCTCAGTCTTCTTGGACTCAAACCCCAACTCCACAAACAGTCTAGGAGATGAAAGCTTCTGTGGTTCCTCCTGAGGCTCCAGTCATACCCAACCTACCTCAACTATTCCACTGGCATTTCTGCAGAGCTGGAGGGAGGTGTTTGAACTTCACACAGGTTAATCCCTGGCCTGGGGACTTTCTTGGAATCTTCTCAAGTTGAACCAAGAGGATCCTTGTTCTACCTCAACCTCTCTTGATTTTTTTACCAGTCTATGTTCACCCTGAGGTGCAAATTTATTCTATTTGTGGGGAAATCCGAGGATCTTGAAATTTACTGACTTACCTTGACATCTTCCCAGAGTCCTACCTCTGCCATTGTTCCTTAACAACATACATTTAAAACTCTATAGTCCTATTCCCCATCACTGCTGTAACTTGTATTGAAGTGTTCCTTCATATCTACCCTCGTTTTAATGTAACTTATTTGAAAGAGGAGGACTGCCTTTGCTTCTATATTTGTTTCTCTGGTGCTTAGCACCAGAGTTTAAGAAATTATTGTATTTTCCTTTTTCAGTCATTCATACACATTGATTATTATATTAAAGTGATATTGCATTATATTCATGTATGACAATTTGTTTAGTCATTTTTTATTTTATGAGCATTTACTTATTTCCACTTTTCTGTCATTACAAAAGGGAGGTACTGCTATAAACAGTTAGGTATAATTAAGACTTTTATTTTAATCATTGGCTTTTTGGAGTATATGCCTAATAATGGAATCTTTGGGTCAAAGGGTGAGGAAAATCTAGTTATTTATTTTTTATAATTTCAAATTGCTTTCCAGAATAATAGCATATATATGTATAAATTATAACTGCTTAACTATAATTTGCTTAGAGGATGTGGGAGAGGGGAAGAAAGAGTAAAAAAAAAAAGAATAAAGTTTTAAAAGCTCACTGCAGAGAACAAAAGAACAACCTACAAGGAAGCAAAGAAAAGATGGATACTCATGAATATAATTTTTCTACTATTATATATCTTTTCTTGAACTAGAAATTTTTTGTTACAGATTTTGAGTCCTCCCTGAAGTTCAGTTAGGTACATAACAATGCTCTGTTCTGTTTTGTTTTTCTTTTTTGTTTTTGTTTTTCTTTTCTGTCTATTCTTTTTACTATTCTGTTTTTTTAAATTAACAGAAAATGAAAAAAATTAAAGACACAATGGCATAGATTCTTTGATCACAGTTTACAGTGCAGAACTGAAGATGGCTATGAGAATATGATTGGTCATAAGAATGAGATGGTTGTGGAGTAGGGAACAAAGAGAAACAAGATGGATCTGGTTTTCCTGAAATAGTGAGTACAAAGAACCATAGGAAAATTGAATGGAAATGCAATATACAAAATGTGTATGTGTATGTATATGTATATATGTATGTATGTATGCACATATATGTGTGTGCATATATATATGTATACACACACGGGAAGAATAATAACAAAACAGTTTTAAAATGTATGCTATGAAACTATAATAACTATGTGTGCCCCCCCCCAAAAAATGTAAGAAACCTCCTTCCCCATTTATTCACGAAGTAGGAGGAAGTGAGGATCTATGGATGAAGAATATTGTAAATAATGTCATATTTTTTAACATATTAATTGACTTTTTACATGTTTTTCCCTCTTTTTAAAAATGCTTTGTTAAAAAAATCTCTGGAGAAGAAAGGAGAAGATGTAAAATATAAACAAAAATATGTTAAAACAAAAGAAAAAATAAATTTTTTTGGTACTTTTGATCATTTTATGCCACAGTGTCCATGGTAAGTATTTTCAGAGAGACCACTTTGAAGACAACTATTACTTATGTGTCAACATATGCTACCCCAGGATGAGAAAGAAAAGATAACCTTATGACAAACTTAATAGGATCTTTTAAAGCAAATCATCATGTATATTAAAACTTGATCACTTAAATGCAAAGATAATGACATGAAAAAGGAGTGAAATTACTCTGGGACACTTGGAAGGAGAATGAGAAAAAAGTCAAAGGCTTATACATTCTATGGAAGCCTCAGATGTATATTCGAAAAATGCTTTCTTAAATAAAAGCAACGGTAAGTACTTTTAAAAAGTGAATGAAGATGGATCCAAGATGGTGGAGAATAGTTAAGTCTTTGGACCTTTTCCTGGCTTCCCTCAAATCAACAGCAGATCAAGCCTCCAAACTGGTTTTGCTGTGACAGAACACACAAATATTTCTTACAAATAGTGTAACAAATTTCGAGCAAATGATATTTTGGAAGAAAACCTCAGAAAGTTTTATCTCAATTAGACAGTGAGGAAGGTTTCTAGGCCAGCACAGATTCAGTGCAGTTCTAGGAGACCCAGGGTGGAGAGGCTGAAGCAAATTAATTAATTAATTAAATAATTAAAATTTTAAAAAGCAAAGGTAGCAATCCTTATCTCAGATCAAGTCTAGGCAAAAATAGGTCTAATGAAAAGAGATAAAGAAGAAAACTCCATCTTACTAAAGGGGACCATAGATAATAAAGTAATATCAATATGCACCAAGTGATATAGCATCCAAGTTCTTAGAGGAGAATTTAAGAGAGCTGCAAAAAGAAATAGACAGCAAAACTCTACATGTAGGGGATCTCAACCTTGCTCTCTCAGAACTAGATAAATCAAACCACAAAATAAAATAAGAAAGAAGTTAAGGAGGTAAATAGAATTTTAGAAAAAGTTAGGTAAATTGAATGGATATAGAAAGGAATATACTTTTTTTTCTCTGTGGTACATGGAACCTACAAAAAATTGATCATGTATTAGGGTATAAAAATCTCAAAATAAAATGAAGAAAAGCAGAAACAGTAAATGCATCTTCTTTAGATCATGATGCAATAAAAATTAGAATTATTAAAGAGACAGGGAAAACTGGATCAAAAATTAATTGGAAACTAAATAATCTAATCTTAAAGAAAAAGTAGATGAAATAGCAAATTTTAGACACAATCAATAATTTCATCCAAGAGAGTGACACTAATGAGACAACATACCAAAATTTATGGGATGCAGCCAAAGCAGTTCTTAAGGGAAGTTTTATATCTCTAGATACTTACTTGCATAAAAGAGAGAAAAAGAAGATCAATAAATTGAGCATGCAATTAAAAAAGCGCAAAAAAAGAATAAATTAAAACTCCCAATTAAATAGCAAATTTGAAATTCTGAAAATAAAAAGAGATATTAATAAAATTGAAAATAAGAAAACTATTGAACTAATAAGAACTAAAAGTTGGTTTTATGAAAAAATAATTGAATAGATGCCTTTATTTAATTTGAGTAGAAAAAGGAAAGAAGAAAATGAAAAAAATTGCAATCACCACCAAATATCATACCACACACACATGCATACAGACACAAACATACATACACACACTAAACACTCAAAGAGATCCCTGATATCTCTATTTTTTTCAGGTCTTTTCCACAAAATAAACTGTACCTCATCCATGCCTGCCCATTTTATGCAACTCTTGTCCATATTCTCCTAAAAATTCACAATTGGGATCATCCTACTATTCCAGAGGTCATCCTTACTTTATTCAGGTATTTCAATATCAGTGAAGCAGTCTGGTGATCCCAAGAGAGCATCTCTCACTCTTTTCACCTGACCGGTCCATTGTCACTTCCTGCCATGCAATTCTTTGATAATGTTCAGGACAACCTTATCTTCTTCAGAATTCTTTATTCATCATATATTTCAGACTTTAGGCCTCTAACCTATGCTTCTGCATTGCCTTCCATATGATACCTCTTTTTTAGTTCTTTGAAACTAAAATGATATTCTATATCTCACTTCCATTCAGAAATATCAATATAGGCTTTTGCTTTCATAGAAAACTAGGAATCAAAAAAAAAAAACTAGGAATCAATAAAAGAGTTTTATAATATCCCAAGAGCAATACAACTCATGCTTCTTCTCTTACTCAACTTCAAGCCTTCCTGATTATAAATTTGTCCTGTCTGTTCCAGATATGCATACTACTGGGAAAATTTTATAATATGTACAATCAAATATATGTTGAAATTTAGTGAAAAGCTATTTGCTCTTCAGTAAGTAAGGGTTATTGCAATCAGGACAATATTATCTGAAAGTAAGAGCATCTGGAGGACTTCACAATCTGTATTTCAATCAGGGTAGTGAATACAATTGTCATACTCAATGTGTTTTTGTTTATGGGTTACTAGAAGTTTATTATCAGAGTTTTTTGGGATTATTTCTGCTTCTGCATCTTCTAAAGAATCTTAATTATGCTATCACATTTGGAATGTAACATCTCAAATTTTTATATGCTCTATGAGAAAGTAGAAAAAGCACTAAAGGAGATAAATATGAAAACAACACATAATCTGGGTCAAAAATACATAGCGGGCATTCTTGCTTTCAGCTGAAAAGTTCTGAGAATACATTTGGATAGATTCTCAACATATTTTAGAGAGGGAAAACTGATTCAGGAAAAATATCTCTCTCTGACATATATACATATATATATATACACACACACATACATACATACGGGCACATGCATATATATGCATATGTGTACATAATATGTGTATATATATACATACACACATATACACATACATACATAATTTTTCTTGTAAAACATCTAAAGAACTAAGTTACTAGATTTCAAATCTGATGGTTCCACTGTCACTGAGAAGAGTTTGTGATGTAATCTTTCACTGTATTTCTCATTTATTGCTTAATTGTGCTTCTTACAATTTTGTCAATAAATATGCAGATTTCTACAAGCTTGACCTCTTCCCCTTAGTACTTCCTATTGTTTATTACGAAAAATCACTGATCACAATTTTCCATCATCCTCCACAAGATCTTTTAAATTAGGTTATATTTAAAGCTAGGGTTACTCTTAACTGCTATATCTCTTCATTTGGCAGGAAAATCAAATATTTGCTGGATGAAGCAGCAACTGATTTAAATCTCTTACACTTCATTAGGAAATGGTGTTACTCTATGCTGATGTTTGTTATTTCATTCATTTCCCATTTGTGAGCAAATTTGGTAGGTCTAATGCCCTATTTGCACTGACGGTTGATGGTAAAGATATTTTTCCAAATTAAGTGGAATATTAATTTATTTAAAGTTAATTGGGAAATTATATGCCATATACCTACTTTTCTAGTTTAAGAAAAATTTCAGGGTAAAAAAATTATATATATATATATATTTACATGTCCACATACAGAAACACATATATATGTGTGTATGTATTATGTGTATGTTTGTATATATATATATATATATATATATATATATATATATACATATACATATATTCACACAGTGTTTGTGTGTGTATATAAACATATATGTATGTGTATATATATATATATATATACATATATATACACTACACACTTTGATGATATCATTAATGAAATTCTGATAAGAAACAATCTGGTCTTCACAAATGATAATCTACAGCAGGCTACATTTCACATTTTTACAGTGACTCAGTTGACTTAAACAGGTAGAAAATACAAAACCCTATTGTAAATATTTTTATTGGCAATAGAAGAATGTGTGTGTGTGTTTTACAGAAAAATGCTTTCTTAAAGCTCTCTTCCAACAAAGTATCTCCCACGCACATACTAAAATTGTACAACATTCCTTCAAACATCTATTAATAAAGGCCTTTATAACTCCCTAGTTTAATACAATGGTCAAAGTTAGTTCCAAAGGAGAGATGATAAAATTCACATCAGCTATGAGGTAAGAAAGATTAGGGGGTTCTGGAAGATGTCCATGTTGATGGATACCCTTGCTAGTTAAGTTAACTTTCTTACTAGTTTTTCTTTTTCAAAAGGGAAGGTTATATCCCATAAGGAATGGAATATGTGGGGAAAGAACTGTAGTGGGGGGAGGGGGGATCGTGGGAACAGAAGTCATCAATAAAACATTTTTTAAAGCATTACTGGAGATGTTGGAGAAAAGCCAGGAAGTTTCTGGAGCTCACCCCAGTTTCCCGCAGAAACAATGTTAAATAAAGTCTTTAAATGTATTCCAGATCAATATAATCTACAAAAAGACAGAGTGAACCAATTTTCCAGATTATGATAACTTAGAACTTCAGTAAATGTCTGGCTCACTTGGATTAAAAAAAAAAAAAAAAAAAAAAAAAAAAGCACAGTACAGCACAGATGCTTTCTGAACAGCAGGTGGCTCTTAGTCACAGCACAGATCAGCAGCCAAGACCCTTTCATCCGGGCACAGCAGGAGAGTGGTAGAGTAGGTCAACTGTGAGTTCCCCAAGCACAGACTGGAAGGCAATTGTCAGCACAAGAAACTAGTCAACAATGCACAGGACTAGAGTGGGCCACCTCATCTCAGTGGGAGAGTCACTAGCACCTGGGGTTCCAGTGAATAAAGTTAGTGACCAGACTCCTGGTCCCCAGCACAAGATGTTTGGGACAGTGCCCCATATGGCCCAGAGGCAGGACTAGACTTTAAAAGCCAGGAAATAAGCCCAAAACTTAGCAATACACAAAAAAAGAACCTTAACCATAAAAACTAGTATGGTGACAGGGAAGATCAAAACACAAATTCAGAAGATAATATTGTCAAAACATCTATATGCAAAACCTCATCATAGAATGAGAACTGATTTAAAGTTTCAAAAGCCTTCTTAGAAGAGCTCCAAAGGGATTTTAAGAGTCAAATAAAAGAGGTAAATTTTTTGCAAGAGAAATGAGAAATATACAAGAGAATGTCAGCAACTCAGAAAAAGAAAAACAAAAACTGACTGAAGAAAAATATTCCTTTACAAACACAATTAGCCAAAATCAAAAACAAAAAATTTCACAGAAAAAAAACAGCTCCTTATAAAAGTAGAAATGGCCAAATGGAAAAGAAGATATGAAAAATCATTGAAGAACCCAGGCAAACAAAATCAAAAGAATGAAAAAAAAACTAGAAGAAAATGTAAAATACCTCATTGGAAAAATAAACAACTAGGAAAACAGATGCAAGAAAGATAATTCTTGAATTATTAGACTATTTAAAGCTGTGATAAAAAAAAGAGCCTGGACATCATATTGCTTGAAAGAACAAGAGAGAAAATAATCATTTCACCAATCACCTCCTAAAAGATCCCAAAATGAAAACTCCATGGAATATTGTATCCAGATTCCAGAATTATTAGGTCAAGGAGAAAATACTGCAAACAGCCAGAAAGAAATAATTCAAATATTGTGGAATCACAATCAGGATTACACAGAATTTAACAACTTTTACATTAAAGGATCAAAGGAATTAGAATATGGTATTCCATAGGAAAAGGAGCTTAGACTACAAACAAGAATTAACTATCCAGCTTCAGCTGAAGTTTAAAAAAAAAAAGAAAAGAAGCAGGGGTAGCACTTCTGATCTCAGTTCAAGCAAAAGCAAAAAATAGGTCTAATTAAAAGAGAGAAGGAAGGAAACTACATCTTGCTAATGGGTACCATAGATAATGAAGTAATATCAATATGAAACATACATGGGACAAGTAGTATAAGACCCAAATTCATAAAAGATAGAACTGTAAGAAGAATTAGAGAGCAAAAACAATATTAGTGGAGGATCTCAAACTTGCTTTCTCAGAACTAGCTAAATTGAACCACAAAATAAATAAGAAGTTAAGGAAGTAAATAGAATTTTAGAAACATTATATATGATAGACCTTTGGAGAAAATTGAATGAAGACAGAAAGGAATATTCTTTTTTTTTGATGGTACATGAAATATTCACAAAAATTGACCATGTATTAGGACATAAAAACCTCAAAATCAAATGCAAAAGGCAGAAATGGTAAATGAATTTGTTTCAAATAATAATGTAATAAAACATAAATATAATAAAGAGACAGGAAAAAGTAGACCAAAAATTAATTGGATAGAGTTCCTAGAAGCATGTGCTCTTCTCTTTACCAACATTCTTTTGGTACTAATTAACAATACTATGAATTTGTACAACTTTATCTCTTTTTTAAATAATAGCTTTTATTTTCAAAATATATGCAAAGATAGCTTTCAACATTTACCCTTGAAAAACCTTGTATTCTGAATTTTTTCCTTCCTTTTCTCCTACCTCCTCATCTAGATAGCAAGTAATCCAATATATGTTAAATGTGCAATTCTTCTATATATTTTCTACAATTATTTTGCTGCACACAAAAAATCAGGTCAAAAAAGATAAAAAATGAGAAAGAAAACAAAAAGCAAGCAAACAATACCAAAAAATGAAAATATTATGTTGTGATCCACCTTTATATCTCATGGTCCTCGCTCTGGATGCAGATGGCTCTCTCCCTCACAAGCCTGTTGGAATTGGCCTGAATCACCTCATCATACAACTTTATTTCTTTATTTCATTTCTTTCTTCATTTATTTTTTCTGAGGCAGTTGGAGTTAAGTGACTTGCCCAGAGTCACACATTAGGAAGTGTAAAGTATCTGAACCCAGATGCTGAAGCTCTATGGATTCACTACCTTGCTGACCTCCCAAGTGTTTTTCTAACAAGTGACATTGCCATGTCCTACCCCACTTTTCTTATTGACCTATTTTATCCAAGTTCTCTTCTCATTCCCATAGGCAGAGTAAAATGGCAGAGGGGAACATTAGTTCTGGAGTCAGAGGACCTGGCTCATAATAATGCTTACAGCCACATACAGTTTGCAAATCACTCTACCTTTGCCTACGACTCAAATTATTTCTTTGTAGAATAGACATAACTATCTTTGTGTGTCTCTCAGGGTTGGTAGGAAACTGCTGTTTCGGATTTAAAAAGAGGTCAATCCCTTTGAACATGCTGATCAGTTCTTGCTTCTTCACTGATAATGGAGATCTCACTAAACAGTCAGTTGGACCAAAATCAAAAGGGGCAGCTTTGGTACTCCATATAAAAGGGTCAATAAAAGTTCAGCTTTCTACTGATGATAAAGAGGAACCATTAGACACCAATTAGCCATGTTGCAGAAAGAACATTCTCTAAATGAAGCAATTTGATATAGCATGGAATTTGGGATATGCAAGAGGCAGTTTCTCATCATGGCCACTGAGAGGAGGTCAAAGGCAGGATGCTATAGAAAAGTTACCAAAAGGAAAGAGTACTTTGTTAGTCAAATTCATTAAAAAAAAAATCGGGCCTAAGAGCTGGCTGTACTGCCAGTGTCTCATGGAGAGAAAGTATGGATCTGAAAGTATGCATAAACTTTTCATGGAATTTCCAAGACTCAAAGATAAGCTCACAAGGATCTCCTCCTCTCCAGATGGACTAAACAAAACATTGTTCTCCACAGACTAATAATCCTGGAGCCTTGGAGTTCTCTTTCTCCTTCCCTCTCCCACATCCTTCCTTTTTTTCTTTCCTTTCTCCTTTTTCCTATCCTCCTTTTCCCACAATTTCCTTTACTGTTCCTTGGTTTGTGATTTCAAATTTAGCTTCATTTGCTCTTGCTATCTGTGCAGGACAAGTAATAGAGAAATTATAACAGATTTAAGGCCACCCAGCCCAACCTCTGGCTTCAGACTTTTCAAGTCTTGTTTTTGTGTGCAGAGAAACTTATCATAACATGACCAGCAGCTTCCAGGCCTTGAAAGGCTGACAAAGCAAAATACAATGCCATCCTCATATACACATGAATGAAGGCCTGCATCTCCATCTTTGGGATGAGTGTTAAAACCTGGACATATGTATATACAGAGACTCACAAATGAACACATACACATATACATACACAAGATAATCAATAGGCTTTTCATTGACAAGAAAATTTTGGATGTACTTTAATAACACATTATTACATTTTCCATAAATAATCTGTGCCCATTTTATTTGGTGTAATATTAAGATACTTCATCAATATTAAGGATATAGTAAAAGATCTCATTTCTAATTTTTAAACATGCCTAGGGTTATAAGGGACTGTTAGGGATATTGTTAATGCAATACTGATAACATGATATATATGCAGATCAAATGAGATTCTGGCATTTTTCTAAAGTCTCCTTTCTTTTTTGGCCATCAAATATCTTACTTAGCATTTTTCTGTTATTCAATCTTACCTATGAGCAAAAGAGAAGTGGTAATTAAGCATCAGTATTTTTGCTTGACCATGTATAATCACTTGTCAAGGATGTTGTAGAGGGGCTGGAGATAAGGTTACATAGTTTCCCAGGCTTTAAAAAATGACTAATTCCCTAAATCCTAAACTCCGAGGATATTTGCCACTTATATTTTCATGAATGTTTTAGAAAGTAGTGAAATATCTAAGACCAAGTCTTTAAAAGACTGAATACTATTATCAATATACTCCTAATGCTCTAGTAGAGCTATGCTCTCATCAATATGGATCCCCTTCTTAAAATGCAGATTGTAACTCCAGCGTGCCCTGCTAATAAGCCTGTGCTACAGATTACGCAAAGGGCCTTAGTCATGGTTTTTTGATATACCAATGTAACCCACAGGCTGTCCATTGGCTATCCTTCATTCTTGCTAGGTTTTAAAAGTCCACCTTTTTATCCCCTGGTTCTGACTACATACTTCATCTTTACTCCCTGTGGAAATCTCTATAAACATTAAAATCTGTTCTTCTTCACTATCCAGTGGATGATTCTTAGCTTCATTTTTTATGTGATTACTTACCTGGAGTTCATGAAATTTTAAATATATATATATATATATATATAATATATATATATATATATATATATATATATATATATATATATGTGTGTGTGTGTGTGTGTGTGTATGTATGTGTGTGTGTGTGTATAGAGAGAGAGATAAATAACTGTACTTCAGAAAAACAATTGGCTTTATTTGTAATCCTGTGTATTTTATTTTGTGCATTTCAATATAAAATTCCAAGAATGGGTCCATAGGTTTTACCAAACTTCCAAAGGGATCCATAAGACACTAAAAGTTAAGAAACACTGGTTAAGAGGATGTAGAATTCCATGTATTCCTATTGGTGACATATTCTAGGAAGAAGATGCTTATATTAATATCTAAAATGATATTGAATGTTCTCTCTCCTTCCATTCCTCTCTCCTCTCTTCTCATACTCTACCCCCAATCCTGAGACATAAATATCTAGCTCTACAAAGCATTCATGGACCTCAGAGTTAGGTGCAGGAAACTTTTTACCCACATCAGAGCTGGTAGCTAAATTTCCCTGCCATCAATTACACAGCATACTCAGCACCAAGTGATTCAAAAAAACACAAAACCTTCCTATAAGTTAGTAACAGAATGCTCCCTCAAGGTTGAAAGAATGATCATAAAAATAATATCCATCAGGGATAGCATGGGAGGAAAGTGAATGAGAACAGAATGTCTAAAGAGAGAAAGGGAGGCTAGATCTTACCAGAATGACCAGCAAAATGTGTCAAGGACTTGACAGAAATCAGTTCAAAGCAAAGAAATATCTCAATAGACAAAGACAGAATCTAGGAGAGTAGAGCTATCCAGGATAGGTCAGCTCAGCTTGATCCAAGGCCAAAAGAAGGCTCAGTACTGCAAATCAGACTAAGTTCTGCATTAACCTTAGACACGACTTTCCACACAATCAGCATGACAGGGATGCAGAGATATGTATTGATTAGCCAGACCCTAGCTGAGAATGAGTCACTCTGTCCCAACAAAGGACAACCCAGCAATAACCAATGGTGACCTTTTCCAGATAGGTTGGGTATTCATAGCATGTTCCATATTGCTCCCTGGCTTTGAAACATGAGACAACCATCTAGGGTGTAAACTGGAAAGAAATAATAAAACAGTTGGGCAAACAGACAACAAACTATGAGTAGGGTAGCTGGCCAAAGGGCATGAGACTCCCCTAGTATCAAAGGCATAAGCAATATCCTCTCCTTAATCAAAACAGCAACAAGTTAAATTCAGTGGAACAATACCTGAGAGAGTCTTTTTCTCAATGAAATTAAATTTCTCTAGAGGTTTTGCCAAAGACTAAAGCTTGATATATATGTAACTATTTTCCCAGAACAGAAACCTCTGGAGACAATGCCCCAGAAAGGCAGAGTATTCAGTCCCTTGACATAATTGCTAATGATAGTAAAGAAAGTTGATTATAGCATGATTTCAACTCCAATGTTCAAATCAATTCAATTGTGTAAATATTTGTGTAATATGGTCTTCAGCTCATTGGACATTAGCATCTCTAACTCAAATAGTCTACCAGACATATAGATAGGCTTGTAACAGCAGATTTTAAATTAATGAGTCAGAGATTTTATAGTATATCCCAGGATCAACAAAAGTACCATAGAAAATTATGCTGGACTTGATGGAAGAATCAACCATTTTCCAAAAACAAATAATTTGTTAGAGTAAAGAGCAAAAAGATATTTTTGCATGTCATTCAAAGTAATTTGGCCATTGGTTTTTCTTCTTTTAAAAGATTTCTGTGTTGAAATAAGACACATATATGCAAACATTACTATTCATGGAGGAATATTACTCTCTGTGGCTTTATTTTTCTGGAAAAATATCTTGTCAAAGAGACAAATTCACTATTCTCTTATTTGTTGCCATGCTTTTGGCAAGGTAGTTTACTTCACCCCATTCTCATCTAGTCTCTTAGAGCTTACTTTTAAATAGTATATCAATAAAAGTTTAAAAGATTTAACTTCACAATAATCATGTGAATCTGGGAGCACCTTAACGATGAAGAAATTTATTTTCAGAGAAGTGAAGTGTGACGCCATTAGCAAGGACATCATCTTAAAGTAGGCTAAACAATATACCATGATCCTTTAGACCTCTAGGAATTTTTTCCTTGTTTGTCAGATTATTGGAGATCTATGTTTTGTTGTCTTAAGTACTCAAATAGCACTTGACCAGTTCACCAGCCAACTTGGATTTCAACTTGGAAGTAGGTTTCTAGTTATAGGGATTTAGCCCTATGCCAATAGTTCTATAAGTGACTTGGATGGATATATGAATGTCATCAATCCATGTCAAGCTTATGACCTTTATAGAACACGCAAAGTTGGTAGGGATAGCCAGTGTACTAGATTACAGTAAATATTCAAAAAGATCTTGACAAGTTAGAACATTGGGCCAAATGAAATGATAAAATTGCAAATAAATATATATAATTAATCTTACAGTACCACTAAAAATTAACTCAGCTATAGAATGAGGAATATACAATTGGACAAAAACTGTTTCAAAGCAATTGGAGATTAGAGATCTATACTCCCAAAAGAAGTCCACAGCATGATACAGGAATCTCAGAAGATAATGTGATCTCAGGTTATGTTGAGACTCATAACTTTCTGAAAAAAGGAGGTTCTTGCCTGACTGTATTCTTCCCAGGGCAGGTCATAACCAAAGTGTTAGTTTTAGTTATTGATTTGTTTAAGAGAAGATCATCAAGTTGAAGGTGACCAGAATATTGAAAGGATACAAGTTCATGTCACATGAAAATCTGTTAAAAGCCATAGAGAGAATCTGTTGAAGAGAAAACTAATATTGGGAGGGTAAGATTCATGATAACTCCATTTCAAGGATTTTAAGGGCATGGAGTTCCATATATGAGTAGATTAGATATGTTCCAGTTAGTATCAAAGCAATAGGTCAAGATCCCAAAGAGGCAAATTTAGTCTTATTTTAAGAAAACAAATTTCTTAAGAATTAGAGCAATCAAAGAGAAATGGGCTGCTTTAGGAGGCAATCATTTCACTCTGTTTGAAGATTCTTCAAAGAATGGCTGATAACTGCTTATTTGTTGTATTATAGTGTAAATTTATCTTCCACTAAGGCTTGGACTAGAGGGTCAGCATGGTTACCTCCAACAAAGAAAAAAAGAAAGGCAGACTTTTTAATATGATTTCCTATCCCTATCAGTCTCCTATATTTATTGATTTCATACAGCTCCTTTCAGTGGTAACAGAGATGACAGAGTCCCTTGAGGAACTGCAACAGAAAAGCTCACGGCTACATATGCCTACATAATTGGCACAACAGCTGAGAGCAGCAGTCAGAGATTGACTCCAGTGAAAGCCTTATTATTGCTCAGCAGTTGGTCAGCTCTTCTTGACTGTGGATGTTCTTCAATGATTACTTGCTGTCGGGATGTCACCTACTTTGTGGAGTTAAGGACAAAATAAGGGAAACTATCACAAATATAAATCCATTGCCTGTTTTGAATGGTATACAGAGAAACTACCTTATGCCTCTTATTACCTTCTGTACTCTTTTCTCTTCACTCCGTTGATATTTCAAGGGGAGATTTATTAAGAGTGAGAAAACACTGTCACAGGAAAAACACACTTATGTGGAGTCAAAAGGCCTGAGCTCAAGTTCTAGTTCTAACATTTACTGCCTGTGTTACTTTAGGTAAATCATAATTCTCTGCCTCAGTTTCCTGAATTGTAAAAAATATGAGTCAATTCTATCACCTATTTTTTTCCTTCCTTGAAATCTATATTCTCATTTTTAAATACCTGGAAAGCCTGATTATGATGATTCATTGCCAATATTATCAGATGTCTCTTTCTATTGCAAGTTCTTTCCATATGTAGAGTATTCCGTGGATCCTCAGTTTAGCATTCAGTTATTAATTACTCCATTTTATTATACTAGGTTTGACATCTGGAGGATTATTTTAGTGTGTCAGACTTAGAATAAAAGGTACTTGGTGTGAGCTTCTTGGGTCTCAGATGAGAAACCAAATAGAGATAATCAGAATCAGAGCTCTGCTTATGTCAGAATAAATTGTTATATATGAATGTAAAGACATATAATTATTGTGAAAGAAATAGAGAAACCTGGGAAGACTTCTATGAACTGATGCAGAGTAAAGGGAGCAGAATCTGAGAGCAAATGATACTATAATAACAATATTTCTTAAAAATTATTTTAATACTTGAGAATTTTGATCAATTAAATTACTAAGTTGATTTTAGAAGACTGATGATAAAGGATAGTTATCTCTTCAAAGGCTTTCATTGCTGCTCAGTCATGTCCAACTTATCATGACCCCATTTGGGCTTTTCTTAACAAAGATATTGGAGTGTTTGCCATTTTCATCTGCAGCTCATTTTACAAATGAGGAAACTGAGACAAATAGAGTTCAGTGACCTGCCCAAGCTCAAACATCTGGTAAATATTTGTGGCCATATTTGAATTCAGGTCTCTTAACTTCAGGCCCAGTTCTCTGAGAACCATTAGCTATCTAACCATCCAGACTGGAGAAGGAATGAACATGGTGAATAAGGCACACATGGCTAATAAGGGAATAGGGTTTGCTTGATTTGGTATTTTTGTTTCTTTTTCCTCCAGGGGAAAGGAGAAAAAAAATTGAAAAAAAATAAAATTTAACTTTAAAAAAGGGTAGGAGCATGAATCCAATTCTTGTTCTCTTCCTTTCATATATTCATAACAATGGCCTCTTCAGAGGCATGCAGCTCCTCAGAGTGAGTTGTACATGGGTTCCTCTGTAATGGCAAATCATATCAAGTGCCTTTGGATTTTCAAATAAATTCAGAAAAGCTATCATTTTCACATCACTGAGTTTTACTAGAAGCAGAAAGGTACATATTTATGAAAAAAAGTAATAGCCTTATATAGAGAAAGAAAAACAAATGAAAAATGAAAAAAATGAAAGGAAAAACAAATTGATTCCAGCTGGAGACTATTGACTGGTGAGCTCTCCACTGAAAAGATGCTTTTGAGTTGGGAAGTTTTCAGAGCCAGGCCAATGAAATTAGAAAATACATTTTTATTTCATAAATGTTAAGGAGTAAATGCATCCCTGGAGCATTATTTCTTCCTTTTTACTAGAAGAGAAATGAAACATTTACTCACACAGAAAAGAGGAAGGGAAAAAAAGACACTGTTAGGCAGCATTGTAAAGGGATAATCAACCTGATGGGAAGCTAGTTTTGCCAGTGCTCTAAATAGAGTGTTTTTAGGGTTCCCATATTCCAGTCCAAATAAAAAGCCCCTTTGTTTCATGAGTACCTTTCCATAAAAAAAAGCCTTTAAAATGAGTGACAGGAAACAAAAGATTATCTCAGTTCTAATTTATTATAATCTGGGAAAAAACTGGAGATAAAAAGATGTACCATCAAAGAAATGTTTTTTAGTTAGTTGATGTGCTATTTCCATGGAGAAGAAACAGACGGTTCTAAGCATCACAATGTTTATGAAGAGAAAAAAAAAGTACTTGAATGTGGGCTTCATCAGAAACGATGGGCTACTTTCCCATTGTCCTAAGGCTATCTTTGGTTGAACTCAGATGCAGAAGCTGAAAAGACTAAATGACTTTAAAAAGAAGCTCCATGGGAAGTCTTGTTTAAAATGTTAAGTGCAGCATGGTGTAGAGCAGGAAAGAAAGAGGTGATAGGTTCTGAGTGAGCCTCTGACACTAGAGACCTGCTCAAGATCACTGAGCCTGTTTCCTGTCTGTTAAAAGGAAGGAAAATAAAAATATAAATGTCAAATAAGCAAACGTAGATGAAATGGGGCTTTTAATCATTAGACACTGTAGAAATGCAGGTAATTATTATTGTTGTCAAGCTGAATATCCTAAATGTTTCAACAAGAAAAAATGACTTAGTGTTGAGAGGCAAGAAAGAATATCCAATTTATCAAATAAGACTAATCCAATCATAAACTAAAATTTCCAAGTAGTCTTATCCTTAAAATCCCAGTATATGACAAGGCAAAAGTATTTAAAAAAGAAAAACATGAGTCAGCATACTGATAGCTTAGCAGAGAATCATTTCCTTTTTTGCATCCTGAGATGTACAATGCTTTGTGGGCGCTGACTCTGATTGTGAAGAGAGGGATACAGGACATTTTTTTTGAATACAGGACTGACTTTAAGATTTTTAAAGATAAAGCTATAGAGGAAAAAGAAGGTTAGGATAATGATACAGCCATACTGGTCCCCTGCCAGTAAGCTCTGAGTGGCCATAAGTTTAAAAAAAAAGCCCTTTTCCATTGAAGAAAAAAAGGTTGGGCTTTAAAAAACAAATAGATATTTGAATACATTATATCAGATACTCTGCAATAGAGTAATTTCTATTCTTTTTGTCTATACAGCTATAAACATAACAATCATTGATGTTTCTACAGTCTGTCCCACTACTTGCTGGAAAAAAAAAAAAAACACTAGTGAATTAATAGCTTGCATCTGATTTCTGATTTACTGGGGGATGGGAGGTTTATTAAAAGACATTGAACATCTGAGTTGCCTCTTTCCCATTCATTTGTTTTTATCTGGGAATGCTAAAGTTTGAAGAACTAGATACAAACTTGTATGGGGGGGGGAGGTTGTATTACATGTGTTTATTACGTTTAACTTTATTATGTTTCATGTAAATTAAAATGTGGCATTCAGTTTGCACTTATAGGATCATACTTTTAGATCTGGAAGAGACATTAGAGACTATATAATTCAACCTTGTCATTTCACATTAAGTTAAACATTACGTACCTACTAGGTGTCAGCCATTGTGCTAAACCCTAGGGGTATAAAGAAAGGTTTAAGATTGGACTTGCAGTTTCATCATAATCATCATTATTAATTTTAGAAATGCTTATTTTATTCCATAAACAAAAAAATTTAAAAAGATTTTAAAATAAAACATTATACTTACCATCAAGGAATTCTAACCTAATCTAATGAGAGAAGACAAAATATAAATAGAACTGAAAAAATGGGAGAGGACAGATGATGCTGTGTGAGGGCATATTAAAGTCCTACTGATGGAGTGGGAAAAGATCTCAGAAGCTGGGAATTTCTCAGTGGATTTCTTCTTGCAAACTGAGGTTAACGAAATAATTTAAAGTTAGAGGCATTCCAAAGTCGACTTTCTCACAACTTGGCAGCTCAATGATTGGAGAATTGAGCCTGGAATCAAGAAGACATATATGCAAATCTGATTGCAGACATATATTTCCTGTATGATCTTTGGCAAGTCATTTAACCACTGCTTGCCTCAGTCTCCTCAACTGTAAAATGAGGATAAGAGTACCTACTTCAAGTATAGTAATATAATTAATATATTTATTTAATATTAATTAATTTATATTGATTAATATAATAAATAATATAACAAAATAATATTTATGCAGCACTCACAGCATAGTGCCCAGCACATTACACTCACTATGTAAATGTTTCTCTCTCTCTCCAACCTCTTTGTAAAATAGTAAAGGACATAACCTTGTATATCTTCAAGGAGAGGGAGGTTACTATTATCCTACTTCAGGAATAAGTTGAAATAAATGACTTTCAAGCTATCTCCCAGCTTTAAGATCATAAACTCCTTCTATCCAGCACTATATCATATTCTCTTTTTGTCTTCCCCAAATCCTGGCCTAGAATATTATGGAATCAGTACTCCAGGATCAATAGAAAAACACAGATGTCTAAGTGTGAGTGTAGAGTTCATTTCCCAGGAAAATATAGCTAATGCTTCATTATTTCTGAGAAGTCTTAGCCTTCAATGTAACTGTCCTTAAACTCTTGTCCTCATGACTAGTTACATAATGAGCCCCAATCTTGATTGCTATCAGATAATTTACAATGGTTTACAAGTCTATTTAATATTTTACAATTACTACTTTTTTAATAGTTGATGTCTGAATATATCCTTCTATCATATGCCCCCCTTTTAATAAGTAGTATTTAGCTAATAAGAATTTAATAGCATCTAAATAACATTGTAAGGTTTGCAAAGTGCTTTACAAGTAATATCTAATCTTATGCTCATAATCACCCCAGAAGGTAGGTGCTATTTACCTGCATTTTACAGATGAGAAAATTGAGGCAGAAAAGGTTAAGTGATTCAGCTAAAGTCTTAGGTTACTAAGTATTTGAATCTAAATTTGAACTCGGGTCTTTCTGATACCAGGTTCAACTGGCTGCCTACTAACCCATCTATCCCTTAATACAATCATGTACAAAGTTTAATTTGACCTTTAAATTGTGAATTTCTTATCTAATAGTAAAATAAAAGTGATGAAAAATATAAACTAAAATAAATAAATGAAAATTATGGAGAAATTCTGCAATAGCATGCTAATAGTAGAACGAAGTGGCACAATGGACAGAGTACCCAACATGCAGTCAGAAAGCCTCAAGTTCAAATCTACTCTCAGACATATACTAGATATGTGACCCTGGCCAAGTCAATTAACCCTGATTGCCTCACTTTTCCCATAAATTACATGCACTGGAAAATGAAATGAAAGATATTGCAGTATCTTTGCCAAGAAAACTCCAAATGGGGTCACAAAGTTGGACAGAATAACGGATAGCATAAAGAATTATTCCTCACAAAACAGAACCATTGAGCTTAATTTCCAGCTTTTGCTTTTGGCTCATTATGTCATATGAAGGAGGAACCATTTTTCCCAGGGTTCGGTGAGGATAAATGAGATAACATGTAAATTGCTTTGTAGAACTCAAGTCTTATTTACATTCTAATTTATATTAACCTCATTGTCATCATCACCATCATCTCTGAGCCCCTTCAAGTTCTATCACACTACTGTCCTTTTTAACACTATTATTGATATTGGGAAAAGAAATGTCTTTTAAAAGACTAAATTATTCTAAAAGATGTAATAAATGTCAAAAGCTTTTATAAAAGAATTTAAAACTGAGCACATTGAATTAGAGGAATATTTTAATTCAACAATGGAATCCAAGCTAGAGACAAAGAAGCAATTTATGAAATGAAAAATACCAGAGAATTATAATATTAATGAGAGCAGAAAAAAACATAATAGCGTAAAAAAATTCAATAGCTAATAAGAATGAAATAGATAAAATTTTGAATGTCACCAGACTTAAAAAAAATAAATGTCAATGCAGGATAAAGTGAGAGAATTGTAAAGAGAAAATTAAGATACTAAAATTTTAGATTATTAAAGTTCTTAGAAAGTACAGGAAAAGAAAAAATAAAATTAGATGTCATATATGAAAAAATAATTGCATACAATTTCTCTGAGTGGTCAACAGGTAATAATTCACAATTGGAAAAAGTTCACAGGAAGGCAAAAGCAAAATCTCTAAGACACCTAATTATTAAAAATAAAACTTTAAGGAGAGAAATTTTTCAAGCATTAAGATAAAAACAAAGAAATTATTTCTCAAAAACCATTATGAATTTCTTAGCAAAAGTATGATAAGGATTACAGAATTGTTTTTAAAAATCTGTGAAAAAGAATGTAATAATAATGGTTCAGAAATAAGAGTAAAATACCTAGTGATGAGTATTTTGCTTCAAGGCAGAATAATGTCATTCAAATTTTTTTAAAAGACTTGAATTTTTTTAGATAAAGTTCAAATTAATAACATAAAAAGACCTTACAAACTCAGAGAGGCAGGTATGGTGGTATTCGTTTGTAATCCATTTGATGGAGAACCTGATATTGGAATATTCCTAGGGATTTCCTCCTATGGCTCCTAGAGGAGCTACTAGGCTGTAAACTGACTCTTAGACTCATCAGGGCTTTAGACTGGGCTGTGGTAATTTGGCTAAGAAAGAAAGAACAAATCTTTTAAGAAAAGAAGAAGGAAAAAAAAGAAATTGGGGAATTTCAGATCAATAAAATCTTAAGTACCCAACAAAAACAAAAGCAATAAAAAAGCTTTTGGCAGCCTATCATTAACCATAATGGAAATTACAAACTAAAATGTGTTTTTAAAGAGAAATTAAAGAAAGAAGCAAACTAAGGTTTGGCATTAAATATTATGTAACATTAGTAATACTGTGTAAAATGTACTCAATAATTTTTAATGCATGTATTTACACTCATAGGAGGCACTTGAGAATAATAGATAGAAGCACAGCTTTGGAGTCATAAGGACTTGGCTCCCAGTGCTATTTCTGGCATGTTCTAGTTGTGTAACAATCAATAACTAGAGTAACCAGTCAACAAGCATTCTATCAAGGACAATCCATTTAACTTCTGAGCTCCCCAGGCATTGCTCTAAAACTAAGCCTTCTCTAGTCTAGGACTGTGTCATGGGTTGGGAGAAGGGAACTGATGCAAAGGACAGTAATTTCTTTCTTAGCCTTAATCACTGAATGGGTGTTGCCTCGGACTGAGACCCCCTCAAAGACCTTATCTTAAGAAGTCCAGGGTTTCCCACTGCATCCAGAGCCATCTCCAGAGGTCCTGATCTATCTATCTCTGGCCACTGGACCCAGATGGTTTTGGAGGGTAAAGTGAAGCAGGTGATTTTGCACAGCCCTCTCTCACTTAAGTCCTATGTCATGATCCTTTCTGAGAATGAAGAAGAAAGAATAACAAGGTTTCTCTAGTCTAGGACTGGGTCATGGATCAGCAGAAGGAACTAATGTAAAAGACAGTAATTCTATGTAGGTGCAGCTTGGCCACACTAGGACTCTACCCTAAAAGTCAAGGGGTAAAAGGGAGCACAGAAAATAACCCTTCCCACATGCTGCAATCCCTAGGAAAAAGTCAGAGGAAAGAGTGAAAAGCATAAAAAACAGTTCGCTCATCCCAGTCCTGATGGACAACACTGTAAAGAACATTAAGGGAGAAGAGGAAGGACTGCAGGTAGGAAGCAGTGATGGGGTGGGAGATAAAAACACTTTTGGAGAAGATGAGCCCCATAAAAGGGATGGGACCTGCAGAGGTAGACAAACTAGACAATACTAGAGTGTGGGAAAGAAATAAGGGCTCAAAGATGGCCTGCCTCTGGGGAAATATCTACAGATAGTCTCTGGGAAAAGAAAAAGAGGGAGGAAGAAAATGGTTATGGCTCAGAGAGGGAACATAGTCAAATGGCTATCGCCAAATCAGATCACCTTTTGGAGAAATTATCATTATAGACTCTAGAAAACAGAACATAGTCTGCCCCTGTTGGGGAAATATTCTTGAAGAATATTGTGTAGAGTAGAATGAAGGCCATGAGAAGCAAAAGGGTCCTTCTTTGTGGAAAGCTGAACAAAAAATAGAGATAAGACCATCTGTGCTATAAGAAATGATGAAAAGGTCAGTGATCTTAGAAAAATATGAAAAAGATTTACTTGAAATAATGGAGTGAAATGAATAGAACCAAGTGAACATTATATCCAGTGACAGCAATATTGTTTTAAGAAGGACTTGAGCAACTGTTTTAAATAGCCAAATTAGTTATAAAGACATGTGAAGACTGTAGCCCGAAAATGAAATGGTAAATAGAAGTATAGGGTAATTTTACATACATACCTATTTGTTTCTAATTGTAACTTTCTCTATAGCAGGAAGGAGGAAAGCAAAAAAAAAAAAAAAAAAAAAAAAAAAAAAAAAAAAAAAAAAAAAAAGAAAAAAAAGAAAAGAAAAATGTAAATGACAACTTTGTTGTATATTTTTAAAAATAGTAAGTTACATATAGTTGATTTGGAGCTTCATGTGCAATCTTTTTTAATTATACTGTATTATGGAAATGCTAGTTTTATCCGATAAATTAAACATCTTTTTATTTTTATTTTTTTGCTAAGGCAATTGGGATTAAGTGACTAGTCCAGGGTCACACAGCTAGAAAGTGTTAAGTGTCTGAGATCAGATCTGAACTCAGATCCTCCTGACTTCAGGCCTGGTGTTCTATCCACCTAGATGCCCCTAAATATCTTTTTAAAAAGACCATCATGATGCACTGGAATGGAGCAACTCATTGAGAGAAAGTGAAAAAAAAAAGATCCTGTCAGAAAATAGGTGGCTAAGGGGGTAGAAGAAGATGGACTTCTAGGAGAGGGGTCAAATCCTTCAGCTGCAAGTATAAGCACGATAATCAACATGGAAGGAGGACAGAATTCCTGTAGTAATACAACAGAGAAACTGAAAACATGGAGATGGGAAAGGAACCATTTACCTCAGGTTTGCACCCTGGGGAAATACCCCTGTGACCTCAAACTAGTTGTAGCTCAATTTAAAACTAATGAGATTTTCTGATCTGTATTGGTGGAGATGGTTTCCATAGAGAGAGCTCAACATAAAGATGAAATAATTCTATATTCCCCTGAACCCCACAATCTATGAAAGCACTTTCTAATTCTTAGTATCTTTCAAGGATAAATTCCAATTCTCCTCCTTCACAAGGTCTTTTCTAATCCTTACTGAATGAAGGGCCACAACAGAGTGCAACTGTCTTTTGTCACCTTAAAACACCAATAATAAGACCCATTAATCTAGATAACAAAAACAAGAAAACAAAGAAAAACAAGGCTATTAGGCTTATTTTACTTTTAACAGGGAAAATTCCTACACATAAAGATAGAAAAAGTGAGTTCATTAAATATGAAAAGGGCCCTGATAAAACTTCTCTTCCAAATCTTGCCCCGAAATAATCTTGTACTTATTCTATGTGATTATATATACAGGTACTTGATATTCTTACATGCCTATATCCTTTCTCCCTACAATAGAATAAAACCTTGTACATAGAAATTGTTTCATCTTTGTCTTTTTATCTCTGGCACCAAGTACAATGCCTGGAAAAAAATAGGCACTTAATAAAGTCTTCACGATTGACTGGTTGAAAGACAATTCTGGAGAAAGAAAACTATAAATCAATCCTCTTAATGAACATAGATGTAAATGTATTAAATGAAAAATGAAGTAACAGAATATGGCAACCTAATAAAATCTATTCATCATGTCCAAGTAGGTTTTAAATTTTAATTTCTTTTTTGTAACATTTTTAAGTTTCAAACTTTTTTGCCTCATCACGCCCCAATAGAAAAGACCACCATTTAACACAGATATTTGTCTGTACATATGTATGTAAAATATATATATATAATGTGTGTGCATGTGTGTATTTATATGTTTGCAAAACCCATATAAAGAATATATATATGTATATATTATTATTATTTCTCTAGAGGTGGTAAGCATCTTTCTTCATAGGTACTTTCTAGTCTATTTAAATATTCATAATGCTGACAATAGTATAGTATAGTTAATCTTCAAACAATATTGTGGTTACTATATATAGTGTTTCCTTTTTACTGCATGTTTAATTCTTCATTATTTCATGAAAGTATCCTATATTTTTCTAAAATCAATTTGCTCAGTTAAGACAACTCTGAGATAATGCTGCACACTTCTCAGATTGGCTAAAATGACAGAAAAAGACAATGATGAATGTTGGAGGGGATGTGGGAAAACTGGGACACTGATACATTGTTGGTGAAACTGTGAACAAATCAAACCATTCTGGAGAGAGATTTAGAACTATGCTCAAAAAGTTATCAAATTGTGCAACCCTTTGATCCAGCAATGTACTGGGCTTATACCCCAAAGAGATACTAAAGAAGGGAAAGGGACCTGTATGTGCCAAAATGTTTGTGGCAGCCCAGAAGATCAGACCAGAAGATCATTATATACTTCAACAACAATACTATATGATGATCAATCCTGATGGAGGTGACCCTCTTCAACAATGAACCAAATCAGTTTCAATAGAGCAGTAATGAATTGAACCAGCTACACCCAGGGAAAGAACTCTGGGAGATGACCATGAACCACTACATAGAATTCTCAATCCCCCTATTTTTGTCTGCCTGCATTTTTGATTTCCTTCAAAGGCTAATTGTACAATATTTCAAAGTCTGACTCTTTTTATACATCAAATTAACGGTTTGGACATGTATACATATATTGTATTTAACTTATGCTTTAACATATTTAACATGTATCAGTCAACCTGCCATCTGGGGGAAGGGGTGGGGGAAAGGAGGGGAAAAGTTGGAACAAAAGGATTTGCAATTGTCAATGCTGAAAGATTACCTAAGCATATATCTTAAATAACTTTTTATTTAAAAAAAAGGAAGGGGAAGGGATGAAAAAAAAGAGAGGCAAAAAGAAAAAAAAAAAGGAAAAAGAGATTGGGAAATCACAAGGAATACAAGAAAGAATAAGAAAATAAAGAGAAAGAAGTAGAATGCTATTTGAATGTGCTTTCTTAATGAAAATATTAATGAAATTCCTGAGGCAAGTTTTTTTTTCTTTTTTTATTAGGGAATCTATACATTGCTTCTAAATTAAAATTCAACAAACATTTGTTAAGTGCTTACTATGTGTGATTAAAGTAGAATGTAGTGCATAGTAGGCATTTAATAAATGTTCTTTCACTGACAAACTACAATGTGTCATATTGGACTCTGGAAGAGATCTAAGGAGAAATACAGATGCTTCCCTGGAGGAGCTTACAGTTTGTCTAGGTGAGGAATAAGATTCCAATGATAATACAAATTAGAACTGAAAACATTACACCTAGTTGGGAGAAGAGTGGTGAACATCAGGCAAGGTCCTTTCCACATAACATTCTATTGGAATCTATTCTTAACCCTTCAAAATTATTTCAGATACAGATTTCTAAGGATTGAATCTGGTGAAATGTTTGATGGAATGGCCATGTTGGATCGCATTGTTTTCCAGTTCAGTATTTTATATTTTGCTACTTTTCCTTATATAAAAGAGAACATGGAACAAAAATGCTCAAAACACCCAATTTTTTCTGATTGACAGTTTATTTTTCATTCCCAATTTTGATATAGAAGCAACAGCACCCTCAAAATAGCTAGCTTAATGTAGAACAAGTTCTGAACATCCTCTTCCAACTCCCACTCCTCCTGGCAGGCTCTGTCCTTAGGACATGGCTGCTATTTGTCCCCTCAGAGAAGAGGAGTACCTTGAGGAGTGGAATAGAGTTTTTGTGTGTGTGCGCCGGTGCTGTAGCTCACAAGGTCCCACCTCTTTAGTTCCCACTATGATTATCAGCTGATATCCACCAGCAAGACAGACTTTAATTAGTTTTTAGAAAGAGGTATTTTAGCATGTCAGTACCATCGGTACAAAACATGCCCCCACAAGGCTGTGACACTCTCACACATGCATATTACAGAGCCCAGGGGAAAGCAGACTCACACTTGGAAAGCAAATGTGCTAAGATAATAATTCACAGCTCCCAGAAGTTCTTTTGCTGGAGTCCTTAAGACATTTCCCCCAGATGCACCATAGATAGCATTCCTACTCAGTTCCTTATGGGACGATCCTCAAATCTACTTTCTTCATGTTGTCCAATCTGTCACTGGCTCCCAATGTAGACACTGCCAACAACCGTTCTGGGGATAATCTTAGAGGAAAAAGCCCAGTCCTCTAGACCAGTGGTTCTCAAACTTTTGTTTTCAGTATCTTTATCCTATTAAAAATTATTGAGGATCTCTCCAAAGCGTTTTTGTTTATCTGGGTTATATTTATAGACATTTACCATATTGGAAATAAAAACTATTTTTGAATTTGTAGACCCTCTAAAAAGGTTTCAGAGATCCCCAGAATTCTCTAGACCATACTTTGAGAACCATTGCTCTAGACTTTTCAAAGTGCAGGAAGGGTGGAAGAAGGGGCCGACATTCTGAGAATATCTGAGTACCTTGAGAAACTGAACTCTGAGAAATCCATCCTCTCTTAGGAGCTTACTGGAACATTTGTTCTTCTTTGCAAAGCATGAAAATCCTGATTCCAACTAACTTGAAAGTTTCATACAAACCCCAGAGAATGGGAACTCCTCAGACAATTCAAACCAACTTCCTGTCACCTCAAGGGTGAACTCTAGGCTATATTTATACCTTGTGAACCCCCAATATAGGTTCTCTCCTGATAAATACATGAAAGCATTGCTTCTTATACCTTACTTTATGTAGGATGGAGAGTTATTCCAATGAGGTACCCAATCAACCTTCCTTCTTACACTAAACATACCAAGTACAAAAGCAGATCTCTTCTAAAAGTGAAAGGAATGTGTATTTTTGACATTCAAGTGCCCATTTTATTTCAGATGGTTAGGTTAAAACAAAACTGAGGTAACCGGCCCTCAGGAACAAATAACCTGAAATCTTGCTTCTGACATGACCTGTAATTACTGTCTGAATTTAACTTCTCAGGACCACAGACAACTCTCTAAAACTAAAAGTTGAGCAGTTACTGTTCTTCACTATTATTAAGAGTTTTCATACTAAGAATGTCTTAAAATAATGAAATCACAAGTCTAGATTGCCTATTCTTTCCATTCCTTACTACATTTTTTCCTACTGACAGGTAGCATTTATCTAGTGTTTCGAGATTTGTAAACCATGTATACAGATTATTTTATCAAATCCTTCCAATAACCCTGTAAACTTACCTGTAAAGTAAGTAACATTACTCCCTTTTTATAGATGATAAAACTGAAGCAAACAGCAGTAAGTAATTTGTCCAGGATCACACAGCTTTTGCTAAAACATCATTCCTTCTTACCTAGTTCCTGAGAAATAACAGAGGCAGATTACAAACATGGAATATGTTTGGAAATGTTGGTTGCTTGAGTAGGACACAACTGTACCTTAATTGGGGGCTATTAACCCTTTATGTCTCATTGACCTGTTTGACAGTCTGGTTAAGTCTATAGAAAGACCCCTTCTCAGAGTACAGTTTTTAAATACATAAAATAAAGTACACATAACTGTCAAGGAAATTTAGTTATCAAAATAGTAAAACAAACAAGTTCAGGAATCTCAGGTTAGATACCCATCCTAATCAATGGCTATTCAGTGCTCCTCTGAATTCCCACTATTAATAGGAGATGCCAGTGGTTGTCACCTAACATCTTCTTTCCTTCTTCTGAGGTAAAGCCTCAGCTATTCCAGGAGCAAATATTCAGAAACCACAGATGCTTAAAATGTTCCATCACAACCAACAAAGCCTTCATATTCTCATCAACTGGACTGCCCAATAAGTCATAGGGTGTTTGAGGGATCCCAAACAAGACTAACAATACTAATTAAGGAGTATCCAGGATTGGAGATAATAAATAGAACAAAACAAAACAAAATGTGTTGCTTCCTATATCTAGGAGGGAAATGAAAAGTTCAGAGACAAATTGTCTTATAAGAAACTCTGCATTTTTCAGCAGCACCATCCTTGGACCACTTTAGAGAGAACTTCATTCATGGTCCCTGATTTTGAACTGAATTCTCTACTTAAAAATAATAATAACCTGATAGCTCTTTACTTCCCAGACCAAAGTCACTCATTGAAATCATTGGCTGTTTGCTGGGAAAAGAAAAATCAGCATGTTCAATTTGTAACTACCTACAATAAATAGATAGCAGGCAGTTTTAGAATTAAATGGAGGACATTGGGGTGAGGGAGAGACTATGTTTAGTGGCTAATAATGTTAGACTTGATTTCTTCCTCAGGATCTTAGTTGTTATATGACTCTGGGAAAACCACTAGTTCTTTGCCAATCTATAAATTGAAGAAATTAATAATATGTACATCAGATGATTGTTGTGAAAATATAATGAGATCATAAAGAATTCTACAGGTCTTATGGTGCTATATAAATATTTGCCATTATTATTAGTGTTTGTATTATTATTTTTAGTATTAGCTCTAAAAGGATTACCTCCATTCACTCAAGACCCACAAATGGATCTTGGAGACTCAGCTAGAAGGAGAATTGATCTGGTAGCAAGAATGTTATAAAGCTTCAAAGTCTCCATGTTTAGTGTCAATGATACATGCATAGTGTTTGTGGAAAAGCAGATCAGTTTGAGAGGAGTTTTTAAAGTTTTGCATGAAAAAAAATGAACAATTGCTTCAATTCCTCCTCTTCTTTAAGTTTGCAGCAAAAGTCATAATTTCTTATTTTGATGGTATAATGTAACAGAGGTGTTTTATCTTGTAAATACTTTTTCCAAATTCATCATTTTTTTTGAGTCTAAAATAGATAATATAAATGGACTTCATGTCAGATGACAACTTCAAATCTCAGTTTCTTGACCACACTCACCTAGGGCAAATTATTTAACTCCTATGAGTTTCTTTACCTGCAAAATGGGTATACTAATATTAATGCTCCTTATCTGTCAGGGACAATTTATGAACAGCTTTTTGTAAACTTCACACTACTCTCTAAAGGTCACCTCTATAAAATTAAATTTCTCTTGACCTTCAAATTTTAAGAACTGCAGACATGAGCTCTCTTCACAGTGTACCCTGCATGGAGTCTAAATCAGGAAGAAAAGTTGGCAGTTATTTAAGCTTCATGGCCAAGAGAGACTGAAATTGCAAATCTTAAGCCATCAATGGGTACAGCAATGGGTACAGCAATGAGTAATTAAACTAAAGAAGTTATGCTAAGAATCTAAAAATATCCCACACATCCGATTCAAAATAATCAGACAGCAACCCCTGAGTAAACAATATCACAGATACTACCATATTGCATTGTTTCTCCTAGTAATAAGGATTGGAGGAATATAGCTTTGTTAATTCATTATATCACCTCCATTCTTCCTTAAAGCTTAGAACCAGATCCAAAAATAAAGAAAGAGCTTGCTAGAAAACAGCCACAACAACACACTTTGTCTCCAAATGCATCACTCCCCAACAGACTGTGAAACTGGTTATTGAGATTTCCAAGGTCAGACCCAAGCTATAGAGCTCATCCCAAGCTTTGCTTACGTTAGCCACTAACTACAAAAACTCCAAAGGCTCGCTGCTTCTATGATCTTGAATAAGTTTGGGGATCAGTTTATACAGATGTATCTGAGATTTTATCAATGTAAACATTCTCTCCTGTGGCACAGATCCATTCATTTTACTTATCTAATTAACCATGTACTCTCATAGATTCACTATGAATAGTTTGCCCAATATGGTGGTGGTCTGCCTTGAATTGACCTGATTACATAAGGATATCAGCAGAGCATTATGGCTATTTACCTATTAATTTATCATGTAGGCTTGCTTTATTCAACTTTAGAATGAAGAGGTCGAAAAAGATGACTTTTAAGGCCTCTGCTCTAACATACTATGATTTTTAAAAAAGATTTTCATATTTCAGTTTCTAATTTTAAGATTCTCTCTGTTTTTGTCTCTGTTACTCTCTGTCTCTGTCTTTTCCCCCACTCTTCCTTTTCCCCCGTTGCTCTCTTTCTTTCCCTTCTTCCCCTTTCTCTCTATCTATCTCTGTCTCTATTTCTCTTCTTGAGAATCCTAGATGGCACTTGGCTCTTTGTTATTATGTATAGCATAACTCCATTCCATTAGGAATGTGTACTTATCTCAAAATTTTCAAGTTTTCAAAAACGGCTGGATTCAAATTTGCTTTCGATTTTCAAGTTAATTATTCAAACTGTCCTCAAACTGTCCTAAGAGACAATCATTAATAGTCTTTTATATAATTAAAAAAAAACCATACTATTCCTTAAGTTTTGCTGTGGAATAAGTCCAACTATTTGACCTTTAATCATGTCAATATCTAGGTCCAAAATGATGCAATGTATGCAGGAGACAATTATGAAGCATTTCTGTGAGAGTAAATTAATAATAAATTATATAGACTTCATAGTGCCAAAATAATAAATAGGAACCTTCTTTATTCCCTGTAATTTCAGGCAAGTCAATTTAACAAACACATTTTAAACACATCCAAAGATGGAAATTGAATAAAAACTCCAGCCCTCAAGGAACTTATTTTATGCTAAGGGACACTATAATGTCAAATATATAATAACTACAAGATGATTTTAAGAGAACAAACAGCTGGAGATATATTGCAGGAGGTGACATGTGAGACAAGTTATGTCAGGATTTTAGGAGGCTATGCAAAGGGATAAGGATGGGAGATGACATATAGAGTACCTAACCAATACATCTGTTTTACTTAAAATATTCATTTTCTTGGGGGGGAAAGAAAGATCATAATGAAAGGTAATGTGTAACACTATCATTTCTCTTTCTATATAAAAGATAGCAGTGTATATTTCCAGTAATAATTTAATTTAAAACTACATGCACACATACACAAAGGAATGTTGACAAGGTTTGTCCTAAATATCCCAGCAATTAAGCTATTTACAAGTCAAATACTCAGGAAAGAACCATGTGATGAAGAGATAATATCAAATGAGAGTTAACTACAGTAATGCTGATGAATATGAAAAACAAAAGCAGAGTGCATTATTTACTGTTTATGTCTTCATTTATTCAGCAGGAAAAACTCCATCATTCCTAAATGTCCAAACTGTTCCCATGTATGTTTTTTTTTTAATTTTTACATAGATTTTGCAAGTTAATATGTAGGAAGTGATCAACATAAATAATTCATCTGAAAGAAAGATTTCTGGGTCTAAATCCATGACCCTTTTTTATTATTCCAATACTTGATCCTTACAGGGTAATTGTAATCCTTACATTTCCTAAATGACTTTAATCTATTCCTACATACTTTCATACTTCTTTCTTCCCTTACTATATTTCTATAGAGTGGGGAACATCTTCCTATATAGGGAGATCTTGCTGCTAAAAATGCTGTTGCTACAATTTATCAGCCTAGTGTTACACTATTCAAGAAGTGAAGCCTTTAGTTGCACCTAAGATTCTTTCAATGAGAATTATATTTTTTATCAGCTACTCTCAACAATTGATGCTGTTTCTTAACAACACAGAAGAATTGGAGATAAAAAATTAACATACAGAGGCCACACTACAAGACAGCCACAATTTTATGGTAGCATAATTACTTAAATGAATTCATTTCCAGAGTATGTGGGAAATGGAGACATAACAGGTCTCATACAATTTTCTCTGGGCTTCTGATGTGATGAGATGTAATGAGTATAGTGTTTTGAAAATAACATCTTCCTTCTGTTTCTTTTAAGTTCTAATCCTATGTGTATATATGTGTATTTGAGTATGTGTGTAAATATATATATATATATATATATATGAACATGTATGTATTTGTATATTATATAGTATATTCATATTGCTCTGTGTGTGTGCACATGCATGTGTGCAGTTTTGGTGGTTGTCCTTGGAGCAAAATTGGATTTTTCTAGTGAGTGGGGTCTGGTATGTTTTAGCTTTATGGTGTAAAAAGAGTTGAAGGAAGATATTCTTTTGGTCAGTTGTTTTTTAATTGTGTCCAATTCTTCATGACACCATTTGGGTCACCACTTTTTAAAAGTGGCTTACTATTTCCTTCTCCAACTCCTTTTCTATATGAGGAAATTAAGGCAAAAAAGGCTTAAGTGCTTTGCCCAGGATCACATACCTATCATATGAGGCAAGATTTGAATTTAGGAAGAGAATGGTTTCTGACTCCATGCCTGATACTCTTTCCACTGAGCAACCTAAATATTCTAAAGGAAGACACTACCTTCTATCCATTAAATAAAACACATAATCCTTGAACAGTCACTATGGACAAGATATCACTGGGGTAGTGCTGGGGAAAATTCAATGTTTGGGTCAGATGTTGTCTCCTACACTTAGAGAATTTTGAGTAAAGGGGACATGCTACATGAACAGAAGGCCACAAAACTTAAAGAATCCCATGGTTTTGTCACTGTGGATATTTCCTCTTCAATGTTTCTACACTGTAAGAAGCCATCTTTATAATTTAGTGTGGCTAGGGAGAAAAATATTATGACATGCACTTATCATCTTTTGTGGAATGAGCCACTGATTTTCACTACTCTACTTTCTGAGATATGAGCATTCAATTTAATAAAAAATTCATTAAAGATGTACTACCATTATTGTGCTCAGACAATAAACATATAATGCACTACAGGCCTGTACTTTACACCCTTGGGAAGTCCTAAAAAAAAACTTAAAAAAAAAACTTTTTGATTTGCCAATTACCATCTTCTGTAATGAGATCAAGTAAACATCGGGGGATATACACAAATGAATCTGAAAATCAGGGAGAATAAGATCAACAAGTTTGTGATATGACATATACTTACCATATGTGATTTTGTTAATGTTGCTGCCCTAGGTGGCAGATGTTGAGCAGTTAATTTTAAAATTCATTATTCCTCACTTTACTTGTGAAATAGGGTTACTGTACTAGGTGCCCTCTGAAGCACCTTCCATTTATAACATTCTGAGAAGTTATGAGATGTTAAAATTGTTAAAATTTTAAAATATGCTTTCCTCCCCTCAATTTGTGCTTCCATGTCATAATGGTTCAGTAGGTTTTGATTTCTTGATCCCTATCACATATATCATTTGATATGACAATAAAATTAAAGGCTAAAATTTGATCCCCAGATTCAAACTTGTGCATAGGGCTTTAAAGAGTTTATCAAGTAGAATTAAGTTGAAGAACTGACCTTTTCCTAAAAACAGATGATGATGCTGATAAGCTTATCTTCCTTCATGTTCTGCTAACCAAAAAATGGCAGAAAACAACTATGGACAAAATTTAGGATAAGGGTATAGGAATCATATTTTCATCATCTGAAACTATCAGTGCTGGAATGATTCACTGAACAATTCCTTGAAAGGTGTCCTAGCATAGTGGATAGAGAGCTAGCTTCAGAACCTAAGATATCCTATGGTCAAGTTGGAACAATAGGTAACATTCTTGGACAGGTTACAGGAATACTTGATTTCAAAGCCTCAGACACTTCCTGAGTTTTATGATCTTGGGCAAGTAATTTAATATTTGTTTGCTTCAGTTTTCACCACTGTTCAATGGAGATAGTAATGATGCCTTCTCCCCAGAGTTATTATAAGGGTCAATTGCAATAATATTTGTAAGAGCACTTAAAAACACAATGCCTGACCAGTAGGTGCATAATGAATGATAACAATAATAATAATGATGATGATGATGATGATGAAAATAATGACTCAGAAACATAATAGTAATGATTTCCCGGGCAAGTCATTTAATATTTCAATGCTCTAGGACTCCCTCAGACAATGAGTTGCAAAAATGATCTAATCTGCATTTACATAGGAAGTTCTCTACTCAGAACTCTTCACCACCAATGAGGAAATCATGGGTCTAATTTTTAAAAATACAACTATAATTTTTGATCTTTTCTCACATGGTCTTCCAATAAAGGATAATTTTAGGTAGGACATAAAATTAAGAAAAAAGCTGGTTCAAAATATCATCTTGCTTCCATAGTATCTCAGCAGAAAGCAAATTATTAGCATATATTCAATTATATTTTATCTAAATAACTACATTCTTTGGCTAGCTATACAATGGCAAAGAAGAAATGAATGTGCTTAGGTCAGCATGGCAAATATTACTGTATTCTATGTCAGGGATAATAGATATTCATATTTATGTACATGCATATATGTATATATTCATATGTGCCAAGTACATATACAGACATATATGTATGTACATTTATAGAAATGTGTGCATGTATCTATATATAATTTGATGCATAATCATATCTACATGTGTCATATCTGTGTATCATACACACCATAAGGATAATATGTAGTATAGGTATAAATGCATATTTATAAACATGTCTTAGTTTCTTGCAAAAAGTACAACTAAGAAACATAGGACATTCGTATCTCTTTTAATATTTGGAGTTTTATCTGTCAAGGGGCAGCACGGTATTTTAACTTGAAATCTGAAAAAAATTTGTCTTACATTCTAGCCATGGCCCTTTTAAATTCTGTAACTCTGGGAACTTGCTGTCCTTGACTTTGTATTTCCTCCTTTGTCAAACAGGCATAATAATAATATCTAATGAGGTTGCTGTGAGCAAAGTATAATGTAAATGAATTATATTTTAGTTGGATATAGATAAGAATATGCATTCTACTATAGGATCATGTTATTTGTTAGAAAGGTTACTTGAAGTTAAGTCAAAAATGCCTATTTAAAACTGATTTATTGATCATAGTTTTGCTGAAACAGTGCCCTACTTATTCATTTGATTTTCCCAATGACATTAGCCTTTATTCTACCCTCACCCTGACAGATATAGTTTAATGTTGCACAATAATAACACTTTGCATTTGGCTAGTTCTTTATTCTTTACATATAGCATTTTCATAAGGACAGCTTGAAATAAGATATATGACCATTTTTTATTCCAGTCAAAATTTCCTTCTGGCAGCTTCTCTGAAGCAGTTGAAATTCAATTTCATAGATTTTAGGGAGAAATGGGTATTTGAACTATACTCGTGGCTATCTAGACAATGGTAAGTGAATAATTAATCAAAATATATGTTTGTATCTGAAGTTCTTCTTTTCAGTAATTTTGGAAATAGAGCAATGGCCAATTAATAATGATTCTGCTCAAAACCTACTCCCAGGAAAAATTGAAATTTAACATAATTCTGACTTTAAAAACAAAACTTATTCTTGTTATCTGGCAGGGGCAAAAGATAAGTCTACTCCATTCTTCAGTGCTGACCATGTGAATTTCCCAATACCAAGGGTAGAATAGGGCAATAAGATTTTCCCTGGTATCAACAAGCTCTAAAATGAATTAGCAAGAGAAAATGCCTAGAGCCTTCCCAAGACCCCAGAGACCCAAAAAAGAAACTAAAACTTTAATGAATGAATTATATTTTCTTTTTCTTTCTTTTGGATTCATCTAAAATGCTGTGAAATTTTCTGAATCCCTTCTGGTAATGAGTGAGAAAACTGAAAGCAGTGTAAATGGTTATGAGATCAATCATTTGTATTTTAGAAAGCTAAAGCTGGCCAGATGAGAGGGAAAATGTTAGACTCAGAAAAGTGAGTTAGTTTAAATATAGACAGATGGAGAAAGAGCTCATTATTCATCTCTTTAGCAAGTTTCACACACCACCTGGTCTAACTAGAAAACCCTCTTAAGTTAAATATTTTCCCATTGCTTCTACAATCCAATTTAAGTATGCCATAATGTGCTGGTAGGCTCAGTTTCTTCGATCCATATCACACGTCATTTGATATACCATTTCTAATAGCACTAAAGGCTAAAATTTGATCATGAACATTAAAATACAATAAAGCCAATGGATAGAGATTTTTCAGGTGTATCCATTTGGCCACATTAAGCTCAACATACTGATAGAGCAAAATTTCAACCAAACTGTGGACTAAAAATACATCTACAATTTAGAACTTTATGAAACTTTATAAAAGGGGTTTAGTTTTTTCTCCTTGCTCAAATTGTCATTCCTCTCAATGGTGATCATTGTATACTCCCATTTTTTTTGGTTGTTTATCTATTTTTATCTACATCTGTGATTTGGTCAGTATAGAATATTCTCAGTAGTAAAACTCTCCACTGTGGCAGACTGTCAATTGATTTTTAATTGAAAATTTTAGATCAGTGTGCTGGCCACTCAAAGGGCTTCCTCCATGGTCACAAAGCCATTTTATGTTGAACAAGACTTGAACGCAGGTCTTCCTGACTCCAATGTAATGGGCTGAAACTGAACAGATGCACTGAGGTCCAAGCACTTAAGGCTAATTACCAATTGGACAATACTCTATTAGCATTTGCTTGGAAAATGGCTGACCCTACCATTTGGTGCTGGCTTGATCTGTTGGCCTACAGAGAGATTTGGAGGAAGGAAAAAAATGGTGGGGTAAAAAAGCCAGAGTGACTCCTAGGCCGATTCATGTCATCATCTCTCTCACTTCATATCGCCATTTCATTCACGTCCACAAAGAATAAAGATCAAGGAGTCAGGATCAGCAAAAGTCCTTGATCTTTAAAAGTATCTAGGGTGCTAATGTGGTCATCACACTCCAAGACCAAGGTCTATCCTTTATTTCCATCCTTCTTCCTATTGTGCAATTTTAAATACATGAGCAATTAAAACTATTAGATATTTAGGTGGCACAGTAAAGTGCCAGGTCTGAAATTAGAAAAAAAGTCATTTTTATGGACTTCTAGGGACAAAGCCAAGATGGTGGAGACAACAGACTTTTTTTCTCTGACTCTCTCCTATTACCCTCACACTAATTACAAAATCCAGCCTCTGAATTGACTCTGGACCAGCAGAACCCACAAATATTGGGAGTGCAACAAATTACCAGTAGAAGATAAATTTGAAGATCACCAGAAAAGATCTGCTTCAATCAGAAATGGAAAGGATGTAGTCAAGCACAAGCAGTGAGCACAAATGCCAGCACAGAAAACGCAAAGTCCCATGGTGGTGTGGACTCTGCATGGTGGAGAATCTACAGGGAGGACTCTATCACAGTGTTAGCCACTCTGCCCTGTCTGCAAGCCAGTAAATCAGCAGAGAAGTTAGAAAACATCCAACACAAACAAAAGGTAAATAGTAAACCCTGAAACACCAGAATCTCATGGAACCTGGCCACACCCACCCAGCACAGCAAGTGAGTCAGCACTGACCCAGAACTAGAGGAAACCGCTGCTTGGAAAACTTCCCCTGCCCTAAAAGCAGACCTTAATATTTTTTTTAAATGAATAAAAAAAGTAAAGAGAACTACGAAAGTAGGCACTTTTATGGTGAAAGAAAAACAGACTTCAAACCCTGAGGAGACTAAAGGCAGATCAAATGCAGATGAAGCCCCAAAAAGTGATATAATCTGGTCTCTACCACACTCTTAGAAGAAATTAAAAAGGATCTTAAAAGAGAGCTAGAAGAAAAATGGGAAAAGGAAATGAAAACTTTGCAAGAGGGTTTGGAAAAGACATATAACTCATTAAAATAAATATTTGATAAAGTGGGAAAAAAAACCAACTCCCAGAAAAACAGAACTTATAAAATGGAAAAAAAAATTGCATAGAACAAAACAACTCATTTAAAAATTCAACTGGACAAATACAAAAAGAAATTTTAAAAAATTAAATGAAGAAAATGATTCACTAAAATTCAAAACTGAACAAATGGAAATGAATGACTCAATGAGACAAGAATCAGTCAAGCAAAAGCAAAAACATTTAAAAATAGAAAAAAAATGAAAAATACCAAATTGAGAAAACAATTGACCTGAAAAGTAGATCTAGGAGAGACAATCTAAAGATTATTGACTTCCTGAAATCCATGATAAAAAAAATAGCCTAGACACTATTTTTCAGGAAATCATAAAAAAGAACTGCCTAGATGTCATAGAATCAGTAGGTAAAATGATCATTGAAAGAATTCACTGAACATTTCCTGAAAGAAACCCCCAAATCAAAACCCCAAGGAATATTGTGGCTAAATTTCAGAACTATCAGAACAAGGAAAAAATATTACAAACAGCCAGAAAAAAACAATTCAAATACCAAAGAGCCACAATAAGGGTCCTTCAAGGGGCCAAAAATCAACTATTCCAAAAGTCAAAGGAACTTGGAATACAGCAAAGGATAAATTACCCTGCTAAACTGAGCATTCTCTTTCAGGAAAGAAGATGGACATTCTTTGAAATTGGTGAATTCCATTTATTTTTGATAAAATAACCAGAGCTAAACAAAAAATTTGACCTCCAAATATAGAACTCAAGAGAAGCATAAAAAGGTAAAAAGAAAAAAATTCTTGTGAACCATTTCTGTGATGGGTATACATAGAAAATACATGTATAATCTGATTTTATTGTGATAATATAAAAAAGAAACTAGAGGTGGAAAGAGGATTGTAACAGAAAAAAAAGCAAAGTGGAGGTAAAATGAGGGAAATTAATCTCAGGAAGAAGCAAAGAAAACTATTACAATTGAGGGAAAGAAGGAAGTTGAGAAGGAATATTGTATGAATCTTACTCTCATCATATTTGCCTCAAAGAAAGAATATTAGACAAATTTGGTTTACTGAGAAACTTCTCTCACTTTATAGAAAAGTGAGAGGGGAAAGGGGAAAATGAAAAGGGTAAGCTAAATAGAAGGGGAAACAAAAATAGTTGGAGGAAAGTAAAAGAAAGGGGGAAGGTCTCTAAAGGAGGAGGACTGCTTGAGGCAAGTAGTGCTCATAAGTAAAATATTGGGGAGGGAAAGAGGAAATGGAAAAAGAAAAGTATAATTTGGGGTTAATATGATGGCAGAAACATAGAATTCATAGTTTTAACTGTAAATGTGAATGGGGTGAACTCTCTCATAAAACATAAGCAGATAGCAGACTGGATTAAAAGCCAGAATCCTATATGTTGTTTACCTGAAAGACATTTAAAGTAGAGCACGATACATATAGAGTAATGGTAAAAGGCTGGAACAGAATCTATTATGCTTCAGGTGAAGTTAAAAAAAAAAAAAAAAGCATGGGTAGCCATCCTGATCTCAGATCAATCAAAAGCAAAAATTGATCTAATTAAAAGAGATAAGGAAGGAAACTACATCTTGCTAAAGGGTACCATAGATAATGAAGCAATGTCAATACAAAATATATATGCACCAAGCAGTACAACATCTAAATTCCTAAAGGAGAAGTTAAGAGAGCTGCAAAAAGAAATAGGCAGAAAAACTATAATAGTGGAAGATCTCAAACTTGCTCTCTCAGAACTAGATAAATCAAACCACAAAATAAACAAGAAAGAAGTTAAAAGAGTTAAATAGAACACTAGAAAAGCTAGATATTATAGATCTTTGGAGAAAATTGAATGGAGACAGAAAAGAGTACATTTACTCTTGGCAGTTCATGGAATCTATGTAAAAATTGACCATATATTAGGACATAAAGATGTCAAAATCAAATGCAGAAATGCAGAAATAGTAAATGCATTTTTCCATATCACAATGCAATAAACATTACATTCAATAAAAGGCCAGGGGAAAATAGACCAAAAAGTAGTTGAAAACTAAATAATCTCTTCCTAGAGGATGAATGGGTGAAACAGTAAATCATAGACACAATCAATAACTTCATTCAAGAGAATGACAATAATGAGACAACATACCATTCTATTTTTGGAATTAAAACCCCCGATCAAATACCAAACTTGAAATTCCAAAAGTAAAAGGAGAAATCCATAAAATTGAAACTAAAAAGAAAACTGTTGAATTAATAAATCAAACTAAGGGTTTGTTTTATGAAAAACCAACAAAATAGATAAACCTTTAGTTAATTTGATTAGAAAATGAAAGAGGAAAATCAAATTGTTAGTTTCAAAAATAAAAAGGGAGAACTATCCACCAATGAAGAGGAAATCAGAGCAATTATTAGGAGCTACTTTGCCCAACTTTATGCCAATAAATTTGATAACCTACATGAACTGGAGGAACACCTACAAAAATATAGATTGCCCAGATTAACAGAGGAGGAAGTAAATTACTTAAATAATCCCATTTTAGAAAAAGAAATAGAACAAACTATTAATCAACTCCCTAAAAAAAATTCCCCAGGACCAGATGGATATATATGCAAATTCTACCAAACATTTAAAGAACAATTCATTCCAATCCTATATAAACTATTTGAAAAAATAGGGAATGAAGGACTCCTACCAAATTCCTTTTAAGACACAGACATGATACTGATACCTAAACTAGACAGGAAGAAAACAGAAAAAGAAAATTATAAACCATTCTCCCCAATGAATATTGATGAAAAAAATCTTAAATAAAATATTAGCAAAGAAATGACAGAAAATCATCCCCAGGACAATACACCTCAACCAAGTAGAATTTATATCAGGAATGCAGGGCTGATTCAATATTAGGAAACTATTAGCATAATTAACTATATCCATAACCAAATTAACAAAAACATATGATTATCTCAATAGATGCAGAAAAAGCATTTGATAAAATCCAACACCCATTCCTATTAAAAACACTAGAGAATATAGGAATAAGTGGACTTTTCCTTAAAATAGTCAATAGCATCTATTTAAAAGTATCAGCAAGCATCTTATGTAATGGGCATAAACTGGAACCATTCCCAATAATATCAGTGATGAACAAGCTTGCCCACTATCACCATTACTATTCAATATTGTATTAGAAATGCTAGCTTTGGCAATAAGAGAAGAAAAAGAGATTAAAGGGATTAGAGTAGGTAAGGATGAAACCAAATTATCACTCTCTGCAGATGATATGATGGTATTCTTAGAGAACCCTAGAGAATGAACTAACAAAAACTATTAGAAATAATCCACAACTTTAGCAAGGTTGCAGGATACAAAATAAATCCATATAAATCATGAGCATTTTTATATATCACTAACAAAATCCAACAGCAAGAGATAAAAAGAGAAATTCCATTTAAAATAACTGTCAATAGTATAAAATATTTGGGAATCTACCTGCCAAGGGAAAATCAGAAATTATATGAACAAAACTACAAAATACTTTCCACACAAATAAAGTCAGATCTAAGTAACTGGAAAAATATTATGCTTTTAGATAGGTCAAGTGAATATAATAAAGATTAAAATACTCCCTAATCTAATCTATTTATTTAGTGCTATACCAACCAGACTCCCAAGAAACTATTTTACTGATCTAGAAAAAATAACAACAAAATTCATCTGGAAGAAGACAAGGTAAAGAATTTCAAAGGAATTAATGAAGAGAAAAGCAAATGAAGATGGCCTAGCGATACCACATCTAAAACTATATTTTAAAGCAGTGGTCATTAAAACCATTTGGTACTGACTAAGAAATAGAGAAGTTGATCAGTGGAGTAGTTAAGTTCATAGAATAAAATAATCAATTGGCTATAAACAATCTAGTATTTGACAAACCTAAAGGCCCCAGCTTTTGGGATAAAAATTCACTATTTGACAAAAACTGCTGGGAAAATTGAAAACTGGTCTGGCAGAAAGTAGGCATAGACCCACACCTAACATTGTATACCAAGATAAGGTCAAAATGGGTCAATGATCTAGACATAAAGAATGATATTGTAAACTTAATTAGTTAATATATAAAAGAACATAGGATAATTTACCTCTCAGATTTGTGGAGGAGGAAGGAATTTGTGATTAAAGAAGAACTGGAGATCATTATTGATCACAAAATAGATAATTTTTATTATAATAAGTTAAATGTTTTGGTATAAACAAAAGTAATGCACTCAAGATTAGAAGGGAAGCAATAAATTGGGAAAACATTTTTACATCCAAAAGATCTGATAAAAGCCTCATTTCTAAAATATATAGAGAATTGACTCAAATTTATAATAGTTCAAGCCATTTTCCAAGTTATAAATGGTCAAAGGATATGAACAATTTTCAGATGAAGAAATTGAAACTATTTGTAATCACATGAAAAGATGCTCCAAATTACTATTGATCAGAGAAATACAAATTAAGACAACTCTGAGATACCACTACACACCTGTCAGATTGGCTATGATGATAGGAATTTATAATGATGAATTTTTGAGGGGATGCAGGAAAAAAAATCAGAGGGGCACTGATACAATGTTGGTGGAATTGTGAATGGATCCAACCATTCTGGAGCGCAATTTGAAATTATGCTCAAAAAGTTATCAAACTGTGCATACTCTTGGATCCAGCAGTGTTTCTACTGGGCTTATATGCCAACGAGTTCTTAAAGGAGGGAAAGGGATCCTCTGTGCAAAAATATTTGTGGCAGTCCTTTTTGTACTGACTAGAAACTGGAAACTGAATGGATGCCCATCAGTTGGAGAATGACTGAATAAGTTATGGAATATGAATGCTATGGAATACTATTGTTCAGTAAGATATGACCAACAGGATGATTTCAGAGAGAATTGGAGGGACCTACATGAACTGATGCTAAGTGAAATGGAGCAGAACCAGGAGATAATTGTACAAGGCAACAACAAGAGTATATGACAATCAATTCTGATGGACATGGCTCTCTTCAACAATGAGATGATTCAAACCAATTCCACTTGTTCAGTGATGAAGAGAGCCATCTACACTCACAGAAAGAACTGTGGGAACAGAGTGTGAACATAGCATTCTCACTCTCTCTTTTATTATTTGCTTGCATTTTGTTTTCTTTCTCAGTTTTTCTTTTCCTTCCTTCTTGATCTGATTTTTCTTGTGTGGCAAGATAATTGTATAAATATGTATACATATATTGGATTTAACATGTATTTCAACATATATAATATATATTGGACTACCTGCCACATATGGTAGGAGAAAGGACGGGAAAAATTTGGAACAAAAGGTTTTGCAAGGAAAAATTACCCATGCATATGCTTTGTAAATAAAAAAGTTTTTAATAAAAACACATCACCTTTATGGATTAAAATATAGCTCCGGATATTTCTTACTTGTGTGGCCCTAAGCAAATCACTTCATCCTGTTTGCCTCAGTTTCCTCATCTGAAAAATGAGCTGGAGAAGGAAATGGTGAACCACTGCAGTATTTTTGCCAAGAAAATTTCACAGAGTAACACAGAGTCAGACATAAATGAAAAATGATTGAAAAACAATAAAAAAATTAATGCTTATTTGGGCCATGTTCCGTTGCAACCTCATCTGAGGTTTTCTTGGCAAAGTTACTAGAACAATTTGCCACGTTCATTTCCAGCTTATTTTACAGATAAGGAAACTGAGTCCAACAGGCTTCAGTGACTTGCCCAAGATCATACTGCTAGTAAGTGTCTGAGGGTGAATTTGAACACATGAAAATGAGTCTTCTTAATTCCAAGCTCAATGTTCTATGCACTATGGCACCACCTAGCATCAACAAACTAGCTGGTCTTTCTGAAGGATCTCCTGGAATATTCTCCCTTTCTTCTTATTTCAAACACTTAGAATCCTTAATTCTTTCAAGACTTAGATTATGCAAACTCCTGAATGAGATTTTTTCCTGATTATTCTCAGCTACTAATTCCTTTCCCTATGCAAAATTTCTGTGTATCTGTTTTATACAAGATCTATATATGAACAAGTTTGCCTATATATTCTATATGAGATTGTTTTTTCCCCTTTTCTTCTGTTTTCACATACCCAGAACTTTGTTAAATAGTAGATGCTTAATAAATTCTTGTTGATTTACTGACTTAGAATAATGTATTAAGCTTGGGAGTTACCTCAGAAGCCATCTAGCCATAGTTGAAGAAACTGGAACTCAAAGAGGTTATATTAATTATCTAAAGTCACATATATAATAATCATTAGAGATAAAACTTGAACCCATGGGAAGGGTGACAAGACTTCTGATCAATGCTACAAAATATTTGAAGTTAGTCTTATTGATGCCCCAGTGCTCTAGTATCCCATAAGCACAACCTTGTCTTTTATTCCCCAACTTCTGAGTGAGTAGAAGCTGGATGTTACAGAGCCTCCCAATGAAAAAGCCTGACTGGATCATTCTGCTCTGATTTCATTTGTCCTACTCATAAACATTACCTAGTTCTCCTCCAGCTTTCCACCTCCCATGGTGCTCCATTTGGAACCAACTGGAACCCAACAGGGGATACAGAAATAAAGGTAACTTGGGTGGCCATATATTTGGTAACACAGGAGGGTGTCCTGTTTGTCTCAGCCTTCTTTCTCATAAACCCAAGAAATCACAGCTAGATTTAGAGCGCTCCATGGGAGATCAGAAACGTTTCTCTCCCCCCTCCCCAGTTTGTTTACTTCATGAGTGGACAACAATTTTTTGATTGTTTTAAAAGTTTAAAATGAATTCATTATTCCAATAAATATCAAACAGCCAGTAGGAAAAATAATAAACATATCAGGCTACAACCATTTATATATATCCATACACACAAAGGTACAAATACTGGACTCACAAAACACACACACACAAAATCCTATAAAAACTGAACAAGAATCTCCATGTAAGTTTCAAGACCCAACTTTGAAAACTTTGATTTATATTCCCAGAAGAACAAATAAAAATCTAATGAGTAATATAAACACTTAACAGACCTTTAAATGAGGAAAAATGGAAAGAAGATCCACAATTGGGCTCTGAACAAGGCAATCAACTACTAAGGCAAGGGAAAAATTGTTATTTATTCCAAGAATCAAGTGCAAAGCAATTTGAAATAAATCCAGAGGAGAATGGGAAAATGGTAACAAACATGAAATCTAGCACTGAAATGTGTTTTCAGATCCCTGTAAGACAGCAGTCTCCAAAAGTTGTGATCCAGGCTCTCTGGGGATTGTGAATGGTGTGAGAAAAAGTTCTTTAAGTGTAATGAAGAAGAATGTTCAGTATGGAATCAGGAAGGTCCAAGGTCAAATTTTATTTTAAATACTTGCTACTCCTTTGTCACTTATATTACTCTCTGCTTTAATTTCCTCATTAGTGCATTAAATAATGCAGGCTATATGTTGAAAATCCCTTCTAACTCTAAATCGAGTGAGAATTGAAATAAAGTTACATGAAATGAGCCCTGACTTGACCCCAAATGCCATATAATCAATCTATTGAAGGGTGAGAAAATGGGTGCCATTCTACCCTTTTCAAAATAGACAGCCAAGGGACTAATATTAAACACAATCACATCCATTACACCCATTACAATTCAACATTCCCCAACTCCCCCTATTTGCAAGCACTTAACTTTCTTTCTGCAAAGGATTGTCAAGTTCTTTGGGCAGAATTAACCCAATCCCAACACTGGCATCCATAACAGAAGCTATACTTAATGTCACTGGGAAAATCCTCCTCCCTCCCTTACCCAGCGTATCTTTAATTTAAAAAAATCAGTAATAGAGGTGAAAGATTAAAACTTTCAGAAACCACTGCTTTCATTCATTCCGTGCCACAAATACAGGTCTCTCTACTAGGTCTTTGGATTCTAAAAATACGACTCTCCAAATTGCCTGATCTTCTCAGATAACCCCATCAGGAGTTTAAAATAAAAAAGACAGTCCTTTTCTTTCTTTAGCAATTGTAACATTGGACCTGATGGGTACAAGTGGGGGCAGGAATAAGTGTTTTTGAACAGCAACAGAGCATCTCAGTGGGAAGTGACAGGGATCAAATTCCCTTAAATTGAAATTGAGAGATTCAAAACCAGACTGTTCAGAAACATTCAGAGAAAATAAGGCCCTCTTTCCCCAGACTTCATAGGAAGAGAGGATGTAAATGTTCCAATTGGAAAGAATGGTGCATAGCTAGAAATCTACTGAACAACTTAGTTCCATCAATTTTGGTTATCAGTGAAATAGAAGAGGACAGGCCCTCAAGACATCTGTTCCAACTTTGGAAGTTATCCTCTGATGTTTTGCAGGAGGATTCTATTTGGGGTTGTTTTCATTTTCTTTAAGCTAATATTAGAATTCACTTACATTTCTCTGAGTACATACCAGCCCCAGGCTCTGGCTGAACATCTGCAGGAGGCCATCCTGACATCCTGGGGACCAAATACTCAGCCCCACTACCAAAAAATGGCCACTTTGCTCTCCCTAAATGTTTCTATGAAGCTCAATAAATGTGTCTATAAAAATCATATAGAAAATATCTTATTTTTCTCTAAATCAAATTCACTTCCCATGGTATTTTCAGAGGAGCCTACCTCCTTCTCAGAGAGACACAATTAGGCCAGAAACCTGGGCCCCTGTTCTGGCTCTCTTAATAGCTTTGGGGCTTTAGGTATGTCATCATCTCTTGGAGCCCCTATTTCATTCAATATACATCTATTATATACATATTATGTGCCTGTGCTAAGTTATTGTACTAAGCTTGAGAGATGTGAAGACAAAATTGAAATACTGTTTCATATAATGTAGGCACTTAAGGGGTCTCTGGAAAATGTATTGAATTTAAATAGCCCTTTCCCACAAAATCCTCACATTTGACCGACAAGGATTGAATGGTTATAAATATTTTATATATGTATGTGTTTGTGTTTGTATATGTATGTGTTTGTGTATGTGTACATACACATATATAATGTGTATATATGTATATTTATGTGTGTGCATCTCTATGTTTATATGCATTTATTTGATATATATGTATTTATGTGTATGTGTGTATATATGTATGAGTGTGCATCTTTATGTATATATTTGTTTGTCTCTCTCTTCCTCTATATTTATATCTGATGTATCTGTTATATTTATCTGATATATGTGGGTATATAGGTATTTATATGTATGTATGTGTATCTCTATATCTATATCCATCTCTCTCTCTTCCTCTATATTTATATGTATCTATCTGATATATATGTATATATGCATTTGAGTGCATATACATGTGTGCAGGTATATATATGTATTTATGTATGTGTATATATGTGTGCATCTCTATCTCTATATCTGTGTCTGTCCCTCTTCCTCTATATTTATATGCATCTGTCTGGTATACATATATATACATATATGTAATTTTTGTCTACATATGTGTATGTGTAGACATATGTGTGAATTTGTACATTTATATGTATACATATATATCTGTGTCTGTCTTCCTCTATATTTATATGCATCTGATATAGATATATATGTATGTATTTCTGTTTATATATGTATATATATATTTATGTATACACGTGTGTCTGCCTGCATGTGTGCATCTCTGTGTCTGTCTCTCTCTTCTTCTATATGCACATGCATCTATCTGATATATATGTGTGTATATATATATGCATTTATATATACATATATGTGTGTAATTATGTATATATGTATATCTATGTATGTGTGTCTATTTATATGCATCTGATATACACATGTATTTATATTTATGCATACATATGTGCATGTAGTTACATGTATGTGCACATATATGTGTCTGCCTCTCTTTTCCTTTCTATTTACATCTGATATATATGTGTATATATACATGTATGTTTGTATATGTATGTGTATGTGTATGTGCATCTCTGTGTCTCTCTTCCCATATATTTATATGCATCTATCCATCTGTTATATGTGGGTCTACCATATGAGTATGTGTACATATGCATATATGCAAACAGTTGTATATTTACAAATGCCCATAGCTGCAGATATTGTACAAATTATTTGTTTTATATTAAATCATTGGGTGTTAACTTGTTGCCTATTACATGGCGTCATGCACTGTGGTGTCCCATATTGTTTTCTGCATGCCGTATTATACAAATATATGATATGTATGTACATAGAGGCACCTTCTCAGTCGCCCTGGCTCACAGGCAGGAGGCCCCGGACTCCTCCGCTACCTCTCCCCAGCCGAACCCAAGCTGTCATCCAGCCCTGAAGCTTCTCTTGAATATCACCCCTTGTCTCCTCTGACTGCCCCCAGTACAGGCCCTCACCAATTCTCCTTTACTTGCTGGAATAACCTGTGGTGCATCTGACTGCCTCAAATCTCCCCCCACTCCAGTTCCTTCTCCTCCATTCAGCTACTAAAGTGATTTTCCCAATTCCAGATCTGGCCACATCACCCATTGACTCAAAACTCCAGGAGCAAATGCAGCCTGCTCCGTCTGGCATTCAAACCCCTCCTCCAATTACATCCTCTATTCCAACATCCTTTTTGATCCGTGACACCGTCCTCAGTGAGCCAGGCCCTGCACCTCTCAGCCCTTTCTCTGGCTGCCTCCACACCTGGAGCCTTTTCCTTCCTCCCCTCCTCCCCTCCTGCCCCTGACCTCCTGGCTTCCTTTGCTATTGTTCGGCCTTCATTCTCAGAGAGGACCAACTCAGGAGGGGAGGCCGTGGATGGGATGCCAGTGAGGGAGGCTGGGCCAGGTCACCTGCCCCGCCTTCCCCTCCAGAGCCCTCTGGGCCAGGGGCTAGATCAGGGTGACTGGGGCTGACCCTGGGTGCAGTGGGAGACCTGGGCCTTTTTAAGCTAACATCTTTAATGGGTCTCAGGTTGAGGCAATGGCCATTCAGTGCTTAAAGCTAGGTCAGAAATGAGGCAAGCAATGGCCTCTTTTTCCTAGTATACAGACATATGTACGCACAGGTGTATGTTTGCACACAAGTGAGAATAGTTACAAGAGAGGGAGTGACAGAGACATGAAAAAAGTTCTAAGCGTGTTCCTCATCTGAGAAATGGAAATAATTGTTCCTCTACTAGTGTCTCACGGCATTGTCACGAAGAAAGCACATCATAGTCCAGCCCTTAGAGCATTAAAGAAAAGTGAGTTGTTATTTGCAGGCGCTACTACAACTTAAACTCCGCTGTTTTGCAACTTCTTTGTGAAATAGCTATTTACACACTGCCAGGGACTGTGATTTTGGGTCCACTCTGAGACTTAATCCACTGACACATAATCCCTGTGAAACTGCATACATGGTTTTAGTGTTACAATAGATGAAAAATTCATAACTTGCCATCCAACTGGGCGATTTGTCTCTTTAAACTTAACTAGGCTCTTCTGCAGACCTGTGAATCATCACAAGAATGGTCAAAGCCTTGCTGACTTGCTCAGACTTGCTGGTGTTTATATTCCTCTGTCATAGCTGTTGAGCTCCACTACAGGCTTAGCTATCACAGTAGGACTTTATTCGAATAAGTTATCCATAACAAATGCATACCCTAAATTCTTTCCTGTTTACCCTTTGATTAAATATTACATAAAGTGAAAAATATCTTATGATATAATTACTCACCAAAATTGATCTATTTGGCAAGTGTATAATTTTATTATTGTTTTTAATGTCAGATTTTCTCCAAGTGAAAAAATATCTGATTACATATGCTTTCATGAGAATTTTTAGGTCAATACATCTAGATCCTATGATTTCTCCATTGTATGGCAGTTCTTTCCTTTGGTATAAACTCTAATTTATCTCTAGTATTTGATCCCAGTGACATTCTTAAGAATCAAAAAACTTGTGTTTCTTTTCCAGGGTCACACAGTTAAGAAGAAACATAGATAAAATTAGAACTCTCTCCTCCTCAATTCCAGGCCCAACTCTCTATCTATTATTCTAGGTTGCCTCTCTTTGGGTCACTGAAAAGCAAAATTACTTGGGCCTTAAGTCATTTTCAGATAGATAATGAACTACTTTTCTACAGGTAATTTAAAAAATTAAATTATAACATATGAAACTTATCAAAGGCATATTTAATTTAGATTTATAATTCACTTCAGCTTATATCACATCATTAAGATTGTTGGGCTTTAGATACTCTAAAAGAGATATGATATGTACATACTTTTTCAACCTATGTATATTCATTAGGAGAGTCTCTATGTAGAATTTATGTTTTTTAGTAGAGAATGCCATAAAAATGATTTGAGACTCTTAAAACAAATAAGTGTTTGTCACCTAGAAATACATAACTATTAATAAAATGTTGATGTGTCATTATTAATCTTTGGAAATTAAATGCAAATATGGCATTATTTGGATTAAAAACAGATAAGGAGGGAGAGGGAAGAGAAGCTCAGATTTTCTAAAAATCTTCCTCCAGAATTAGATGCCAATCACACTGCTATTCCTATAACATAGGATAAAGAAAATGAATTATGTTTTTTAATGCACTTCAGGAATCAGAAGCCAAACAGTATCACAGGAGAATAAGTAAATTTGTGATTGTTAGACATAATGGTGAGTACGTTCAATTATAGGAGGACTTGAAGGAAGCAGAAAGGATCTTGAGTATTACTTAGAGTCAATTAGCCAGGTTAATATACACAGGTATCAACAAGTGAAAATTGAGAGAGAGAGATCTCAAGCAAACAAAAATGAATTTATACACTGTGAGATACCCGGTTATTAAACTGACTTCATTTAAATACCTTTAGATTCATTAATGGGTATGAGTTGCTATTAAGAATGACAATTCTAAAACTGTCAAAGGAAGTGAACAGGCAATTTTCATTGGAAAGAATTCAAGTTATCAAAAGAAATACTGAGAAAATGCAGATTAGAACAATGCTGAGGTTTTTCTTCACACCCCTCAGATTGGCAAAGTTGACTCCCCAAAAAATTGAGAAATGATGGAGGGGCTGTGGAAAAGCAGGTACAGTTATTACACTATTTGTATCCTTTGATCCATTGATACTACTTCTAAGACTACATCACAAAGATCAACAAAAGAAGAAAAAGATCCATCCATTTAAAATTCTGTTTGTGATGTCAAAGAATAGGAAAATGAGGGGATATCTATCAATTCAGGATTATTTTTCTTTGTAACAGGGATATTGTCTTTCTTGCTTTCTCAACTGGGTGGGTGGGAGAGAGAAAAGATAGATCTTCTTTTGGAAAGAAAATTAATTAAAAAAAGAAAATATATATAACTGGAGAATGGACTATCTTATACAAGGAACAACAAGGAAGCATTTGTCACTGAATTGCAAGTATTTGCAGTAGGGAATAATGTATAAGGAAAATTTGACTCTAAATTTAGCTAGGCTCTTTTGCAGACTTGTGAACCATCATAAGCATGGTCAAAGCTTTGCTGACTAGGTAGGAAGGGGCCAACTAATGAAGAACTTTAAAAGCCAGAAGATTTTATATTTGACCATAGGCATAATAGGAAACCACTGGAATTTATTGAAATGCAAATGAAAACAATGACAATAACAGCTGACAATGACAAAAACAACAACAAAATGTTTCCTTGTAAAGGCCAAAAAAAAAAAAAAGAACTTGAATATTCTGAGTTAGAAGTTAGGAGAAAGTGTATCCCAAGCATTAGGAGCAGCCAGTTCAAAGGCATTAAAAAAGGAGATGGGATTTTATATGTGTGAGAAATGGAAGCCAAGAAAAATATACAAAGACTAGGTAGCTGAAAAGGAACTAGTTTGTGAAGAACATTGAAATCCAAATAGCACAATTAATAAATATTTGATTCTGAAGGTAATATAACAACACTGAAGATTTCTGAGAAATGGAAGAGAAAAAGGTATATTGTTAGACTGCTCATTATGAAACGAACTTTGGCAGCTGTATAAAGAATAGATTGTTGTGGACAGAGATTTGAGGCAGAAAAACTAATTATGAGGTGATTGTAATAGTCCAAGTAGAACTCCTGGTGAGGAATTCCATCTATGAAAGAAAATTGGCAGCTTCTTTTCATTTTATAATTGTAGATATCACTTAGGGCTCTAAGAAGTTAAATGGATGACCCAGGGTTACATTGCAAGTACATATTAAAAGTAAGATTTCAATCCAAGTCTTCCTGACTTTAAAACCAGCTTTCTATCCACTGTGGCACAAAGCCTCTATGGAGCTTTCACATCTTAATTCCTCTTAGCAGGATTCTTTTCTGGTAAAGTTTAACAAAGAATTAGTTACTATAAATAAGAAAACTCTCCCCCAAAGGCCATTTCTGACACATCATCATGGTATGTATACACACACATACAATATACACACATATATGTATATATATATATACATATATGTGTGTAAACATACACACATATCTATATGTAGATATACATGTATATTTATCTATATATTATACATGTGTGTATATGTATCTGATGCAGGGAGTTCTAATAATAGATTAGCAACTAAATGAACTTGACACTTTACACTGAAATCATATAAACAAACTTCTCTACCCCATTTGACAAATGTATATTCTTTTGATCCTCCTTGTGGAAACGAAGTCACGTCTAGCATGAAAAACCCTTAACAGCAAGTAGAAACATGGATGAGTTGCAACTTTAATAATTTAATATTTTTCCCAGTTACATTCAAAACATTTTCCCACATTTTTTTTAAATTTTTGAGTTCTAGGTTCTCTCCCTCATTCCCATCCACAATTAAGAAACCACATGTGAAGTTATATCAAATATTTCCATCACAGTCAAGTTATGAAAGAAAACATAGATCCTCCCACCCTAATGAAAATAAAAACCCATCAAGAAAAATTAAGTTAAAAATAAAAAACGAGATAGAGAAAATAATAGAGAATACTTAGATCTATATTCAGAATCAATCAGTTCTTTCTCTGGGTATGGATAGGATTTTTCATCATAAGTCCTTCAGAGTAGGTACGGATGATTATACTACTGAGAATAACAAAGTCATTTACAGCTGGTCATCCCAGAACATTGTTATTAATTTGTATACAGTATATTTCAGTTTGTTTATGGAGGATTTTTTAGGTTTTTGTTTCTGTTTTTTTTTCCTGAGAGAGTCCTGCCCATCATTTTCCAGAGAACAATAATATTCCATCAGAGAAACTTGATGAGCTGTAACTTTAAAGAAAAATGTCACCAAAGGGGATAAGGGCTATTCTTGTCTTTAAATCATATATACATATTAATCTCAAAACCTGAAAGTTTTCATTCTTCCTTTGACATTTAAGAATAAACAATTATAATAATCTCATATGTCTTCATGTTGATTATTTGTGGCAAATTTTGAGCTATCATTTCACCTACGATATATTTTTTCTTTTTTTTTTTTTTTTGGCACTTATTAAGTTCCTTCACACTGTGTTAGTGACTGTGAGAAATAGGAAAGAAGCTGTGGAGGGCAAGTCACTTATGTCCTGTAGTGACCAGGTAGGCCTTCCTCCCTTTTCTAGCACATGGACAAGGTGTGAATTACTTAAGCCAAGTGCCCTGCTGCCTCGTTGACCCTCTTGGGAGGTTCCTGCCTCAAAACTGGACCTCATATTTGGGTTCCACACTTAGCAATCACAGGAGTCCAGGGACTGAAACCAAACAAAAATATAAGCCAATGACAAGGCACAGATCAAAAGGCCTGTGGAAATAATAAAAGAAAGGTGGCATTCTCACCAGATAGAAATGTCAAGAGGAATGACAGCAGGGAATCATCAATTGCATCAGTCCCATCATTGTACCTGATCTCAGGAAGTCCTGAGCTCAAAGATGGCCTTTTACACTTCCTAGTTATATAACCCAGGGTCTCTGTTTGCTTTAGTTTCCTCATCTGCAAAAATGGGCATAATAATAGTACATCTTCCCAGAGCCATAGTGAGAACCAAATGAGATAATAATGAAGCACTTATCATAATTTCTGGAAGATAGCACTGAATTGTTGTTGTTCTTATTGTTACCATTATGACTGTACAAATAGCAATAGAAAGCTGGACCCATTTGCTTGACTCTGTAGCATCCCCAAGTTAGTGCCCTCTGTGGGGAATGTTCACCACAGATATCCCCTGGGGAAGGTCAGTCAATCAGAGGAGAGTAAGTTTTATTGACTTTTTATAGGTACCTGGACATTGCATTTTCCATTGGGTTAAATCAGTCACTTGAAACTATGGGCTGCTGAGCAAGTCTCTCTCAGCCTCAGTTGGTTTCCTTATCTGTAAAATATAGATAATAACAATATCTATTTCATAGGATTATTGTAAAAATCAAATGATATAACTTGTGAAAAGGACTTTGAAAGCCTTAAAATGCTATGTTAATGCTAGCTTTGTTATCATTATCATTATGTGCCATATGCAATATTTTGTTCACTTTGATGCTTGCATGGGCACTGAGGATCCTTAGAAAAAAAGCAATCAAAATTGGATGCTCTCAAAAGAAATCCTTGGTGAAGACAAAATGATCTAAAAAGATGTTTGAGAGGTTCTGAGAACTGAGCCTAACCATGGGTTTTAAAGCTATGAAGAACATGCAATGTAATTGAAGTCTAAACACATGAAAATTAGAGGGAAAATATCAACTCTGGCCTGTGAGGAATTGCCTTCAGAGCAATGGAAACTTTAAAAAGGGAACCATTAGTTCTTAGAGAATCCAGAGAAGACTTAATAGTGAAAGTAAAATAAGAATTTAGCTTTGAAGCATGGAAAGGATATAAAAACACAAGTAAGAATCTCATATTGAAAGAACAATGTGAACAAAAATATGGAACTGGAAAAAGGTGTGTGTGTGTGTGTGTGTGTGTGTGTGTGTGTGTGTGTAAGTGAGGGGAGGGGGAGACATAGAGGAGGGTAGTGGTACAAGGATTAGAAGGGAATATTCATCTTAATTTTTTTCCCAGAACAAAGTTAACTAAGTTATATGGAGGACACATAATACAGGAAAGACTGAAAGATGCCTTGAAGGCTTCCAAGTTGGGGGACTAACAAATGTTTTGTGATTCAATGAAGGAGGAATTGGAAACTTGGTTTGACCAGTGAAATAGAGGAGAACTTGCCTTTCCTGTTAAACTCATTTTCTATACTTATCCCCAGAGATTCAAGAAGGGGATAGGAACCATTCCTGATGGAGTCTCCATTCCTGAAGGAGTCTCCCTTGCTTTTGGAGAACTCATCATTGAGAAATGTTTTCTTAGGTTCCTTAAACATAAATCTCACACATTGTAACTTGGATTCATTGGCCTGCCACGATTTTTAATACAAGTATAAGGATGTCCATCCATTTTTTAAAATAGAAAATCAAAAAAAAGAAAAACAAAGGAAGAATAGGAGAGAGAGAAAAATGGGGAAGGGGGCAAACAGGAAGAGGGAGAAGTAGGATGATCAGGCAAAGGGCTGGAGAAAGTTGATTTCTGTAAATCCAATCTCCCTCCTCATTTAGAGTTTCTCCTCTACTTTTAATCACAACACCCGTTTTAAAGTGCTACAAAGAGGCAGTAATGCAATTTTAGCAAAGGGGTAAATTGGGGGGAATTTATCAGGTCTATTCCATTACTGATTTTCATTATCTTTTCTATTGCCTTTCACATTCAAATTTCTTCATTCCAAGGTACAAAATACAGCTGGCGATTTCCTTTGAGAAAGTTCATTGCTTTGTTACTTTAATGATTCAAAAGGAGAATGTATAATGAGTTGTGCATAACACATGATTATAGAATATTTACTGTGTTTAGCACTGAACAGTGCAGAACCAGCTGCAAACATCGAAGGAACATCACTGTTGTCTCCTTGAAGATTCTAGCTCTCTACCTGGGTAGATTCTAAATTCATGAATCCTGAAACTCTTCAGAATGGAAATGCTAACAGAACTTTAATATGGTGACAAACCAAGGAAATGATGTCAGTGAAGTCAGAAGAGTCAGAATTAATGCCAATAGGAGAGTGAATGTTGGCAGACCTGTGCCCTTTCCCAAAATGGTGGTCCTGGAAGGAACCATCAATGGGAGAAGGAAAAGAAGTGAGAATGTGAAGTTCTAAAGTGAGAAGGATGTTCCAGGATGAGGAGGTGTTAGGGGCTGATGGAAGTTCAAGGCTTATGTTACAGTTGAGGCATGTTACAGATAAAATTCACATTATAGATAAAATTATTAAACAGGAGGTTAGTTTAAGTTTAATTGAAGTCACTTTTTTACAGATGAGGAAACTGAGGTGAAGTTACTTTTCAAGTATTCTAATAAAAGTGCAATGGGAAAAGGAGTCAATTTAGAAAATAATGAACAAAAATCATTGTAATTACATTAGGAGACATCGAAAATGAGAATAAAGTGTGAATATAACAGTGAGAAGGGTGAGATAATAATTTGTCTTTTATCTATTAATGGCTATGATCTCATGCAATGTTGGGCAGGTAGGTAGGACAGTGGATAGAGCACCCGAGTTCAAATCTGGTCTGAGTTCAACTAGTCTGAGTCATATACTAGATGTATAACCTCAGGGAAGTAATTTAACCCTGTTTGCCTCAGTTTGCTCAGCTGCAAAATGAGTTAGACAGGGAAATGGCAAACCATTTCAGTATCTTTGTCAAGACAACATGAAAAAGGGTCAGACACAAGTGAAATAACAAAATGTGATGATGCCTTTACGATTGATACAAAAGAACATAGATAAATTGGACTTCTTATAAATTCCATTTCATTGATGTGGAAGCTAAATCATATAAGGAATGAATGACATACCACTTTGAGTTGCAGATCTGTTGCCATATGAAATATGTAGGAGTTTCATCCTAAAGTATTCTTTAATTAAACCAATTGTCTAACTAATAATAATATTCAAAATGATTTTTTTAAATAGAGATAGCATGCCATATTGGAGAAAGAAGTGGTCTTGAAGCCAGGAAAGCTGCCAAATAAAAACTGTATGATCTTGGGCAAATCATCTGTTTTGTGGGCAATTTCCTTTCTATAAATTGTAGGGAAACTGGAATGATAAAGAATGCTTCTTACTCAGACCTCTATAATCCAATAAACTTACAAGTACAGTATTTATCCCTAACCATAATAATAATTATTATAATCAGGCTTCATAACTGATATAAAAATGCTCTATATAGATAATATTTATGAAGTCTGTTTGAGAATGCTAGGTGACTACTATCATGTCTTTTTAGTTATTTTCTCTATATTCAGACTTTAGTGCAGACCTCTTTAGTTTTCCTATCAGCCTCATACAAATAGATTATTGATTGACTCACCTATAAATTCTCTCCCCAGAAATTTTCATCTTTCTCCCCTTCCTCCACCTTTTAAAATGTAAATGTGGACCTAGTAAATGTAAAATGTTCAGCAACACTCATCTTGTTAATCCTCCCCAGGAAACTATCACTCACATAAACAGAAGTCGACATGAAGTGCTGGACTGGCTGTTTTTAACATGTAAGATTGGGAAATGAGGATAGCATCCCTCCTTTCTGCCCTCTTCCCACTCTGTGAAATTAGCCTTTGTTATGCTGGATAGAAAGGTGCGAGAGAGGGATAGGTGGTTTTCAGATAGTCTCTGTCCAGGGAGGACTTCCTCAATTTAATACATTGGTAGGAGAGGATTGTGTGGGGGAAGAGACAGAAGAAAATGCTTTATATCTACTCCAGTATTTGACCAAACTTATTTTATCATCTCTCTTTGATGACAAAGAGTTTGGTAAAGAGGAATGAGAAGTTAAGAAGCAGCTAGAAGTTTGATTTCTATATAAGATCTCAGAGGCAGTTGCTCTGGGTAATAGGGTTGACCAGTATTTGTTAACAATGAGTCAAAAATGGCTGAGGAAGTGATGGAGTAATGTTGGATCAGAAATGGATTCTACCAATAAAGCTTTGCTTGGGATTCCCCAGCAGGTTACAACAAACAGTTGCTACAAGACAAGAGCTAGCAACAAAAATGAGAGAGAACAAGTTCTTACCCATAAGTTCGGAAAGTTAGGTGCCTCAAGTGCCAAGCCTGAAGTCATGAAGAACTGAATCCAAATCCAGCTGCAGACATGTACCATGTGATACTGGACACATCATTCAACTTCTGTTTGCCTCAGTTTCCTCACCTGCAAAAGAGGGATAATAGGAATGCCTCCCTCTCCGGGTTGTTTTAAGGATCAAATGAGATAGTTGTAAATATTGTACTTCACCTAGTCTCTGGAATGTAGTAATAGAAGCATAGTTTTAACTATTATATTATTTATTATTCTTATTCTCATAAGCATGATTGACAACAGCAATTTTTTTAGTGATCTACAGAGAATATACCTTGTTTCTCTTTGCTCCATATAATGACTGTGTAGAACATAGGTTTGAAGGGTCATAATTTAACATAAGTATGTAGATTTAGAATTTGGACATTATCTCATCCAATTTCTCTCTTTTTCCCCCCAGAAAACTAAGGATCAGAACATCCAAATGACTGCCCATAGTTCACACAGCTAGTAAGTTCTGAACAGTTCAGGTCTATCCATTACAACATATTGTATCTTTAACTCTATTTAAGTTGGAAAAGATCTCACAGTTTCTCTACTCTAAACTCTCTTGTTTTACAGATCAGGTAGCTGAGGCTAGAGTAATTACATAAGTTACCCAATATCACATAGGTAATTAATGGCAGAACCAGTATTCAAACACAAAACTCAGACTAGAAATTCATTTCTTTTCAACTGGTCATTCTCTCCATGAGAAGAGAGAACAGAACCTGTGAATTATAAGATTAAAAGTTTAGAGCTAGAAAAAGCCTTAGAAATCTGTCAAGTCTAACATCTTAATTTTAAAGAACAGGAATCTGAGGCCCAGACAAAGGAAGTATTTTCCTTAGGATTACACAGGGAATAATTGGCAGAGGTGGTATTTAAATCCATTTTCTCTGATTTTAAATTCATTAGTATTTCTTCTGTTCTATACCATACTGTCTTTCAAATTTCTAGATTATCAAAATAAATGAAATATATCACGAAATTAGACCAAAAATGTTTTAAGCAGGGAATGGAAGTGAGTGAATGAGGGAGCAGGGAAGAAACTAAAGAATCTTAAGAAGCAAAAGATACTCCAAATCTGTAATGAGAAGTTAAAAGGTAGAAGATGTGATAAAGAAAAAGAGGAAATATGGAAGTACTTAACACACATATTGGGACAGAGCTGAAAGCTGTGACGTTAAAAAAAAAAAAAACTTTTCAGGATCTAGGAAATCAAGATGAGAATCCATAAGCATCAACTTGAAAAGACAATGGAAAGAAGAGGTGAGCAGTGGAATTCTGTGATTCCTAATTGAGTTAGGCAACAAATATTTACTATGTTCCAAGCACTAAGGATATAAAAACAAGCAAAAAGAAAGGATAGGTGCTATTATTATTACCATTTTATAGATGAGGAAACTGAGGCACACAGAGGTTAAGTTCCTTGCCTAAGTTTATATAAAGTTAAAATAAGATAATTTTTGCCAATCAGTATATCATAGATATTGTTTGTTTACATTATATTATAAAGCAAAACAAGCAATCAAAGCATCAGATGACAAAGAAAATGCCTTCCCAGTGAAAAGTTGGACTACAGAGGCAGGATATGGCAAAAACTATGACATGGTGAGGAGGCATCTGGGTGGCACAAAACTGGGTAGTTCCAGGCATGGAATCAGGAAGACTCAGCTTCCCAAGTTCAAATCTGATATCAGACTAGCCGTGTAACCCTGGGAAGTAATTTGTTCCTGTCTGTTTCAAGTTTCTTCATTTGTAAAAGAAACTAAGAAGGACTTGGTAAACCATTCTGGTGTCTTTCCCAAGAACACCCAAAAAGGCATCACAAAAAGTTGAACATGACTGAAAAGAGTCAACAACAACAATACTACTATGTCAGGTGCCTGTATGTAGATGGATGGTTGGATGGATGCATAGGTGGGTGAATGGGTAGATGATTAAATGGAAGAGATAGACAGATATATGGACAGAGAGATAGGTAGAGAGATAAATAATAGCTAAAATTGATCTGATATCTAATATCTGAAGAGGATTTTGGTATAGGATACAATGCTAATTTTGGAAAAGATTGTTACAAAAGGTATAGAAGGCATGTTATGTCATGAGAATTTAAGAGCGTATATGATTAGACAAATTGTTGACAATAATCAAATGATGGTAGATCGTTCTATTGTTCAAATTGAGACTTTTTTTTAAATTGTGGAAGCAAGAACTTGAGGGGACGTTCAGTGAAGTGAATATGAGTCAACTAAATGAATGAAACCCTGGAAATAGAGCCAGGAAGACAAATTCAAATTCAATTCAGATGCTTACTAGTTGTGACTCCAGAAAAGTCATTTAAATCTCTTTTTGCTTCAGTTTCCTCAGCTGTAAAATGAGGATAAGACCTATCTCCACAGGCAGTATGAGGGGACTATAAGATATTTACATCAAATGCTTTGTAAATATTAAAATGCTATATACATGCTAGTTGTCATGATGAGGAAAAGAAAGATGAATATTTCTCCTTATTTTGCTCCTTGTCTAGTTCTATTAATAGCAGGGTTGAAGATGTTTCTTTTCTTTTATCTCAATGGCTAGCCACTTAAATCTCCATTAATACCTTCTGACCTTGGAGTAAATTTAGTTGGAGTGAATGTTTACTCCCATTTGGAATAAGAAGTGTATAGTGGAAAGAGTTCTGGATTTGGAGATTAAGACCTGCATTTAACTTCCATTTCTGTCACATAGTACCTTTGTGACTTGAGACAAGTGGCTTAACTTCTCAGGGACTATTCCCTCATTTATAAAACAGAGTCCAGTGGTCCCTTCAGCTCAAAATGTGCTTGTATATAGGTGAATGGACGAATGGATGGACAGACGAATGGATGGATGGATGTGGGTGGATGGATGGATGGATGGGATGGACAGACAGGCAATCAGATAGAGATATATGCAGATAGGTAGATGAATAATATCTCAAATTAATCAGAGACTACAATAGTTTGAATTCAAATGAGAGAAATTTCCCAGATAAGCACGAGGTTAAATTTAGAAAAATACTATTTTTCTAGAAAATACAATTTAGAAAAAGATACCTTTTAATGAACTGTCTCCAGCTAAATACAGCTGGGTTTTTTGTTGTTGTTGTTTGTTTGTTTGAATTTTTTGAAGGAGGGAAGGCAGGATCTGACAACGCTGGAATGATAATTTACTTTTAACAATTGGCCAAGAAAGATTAAGGGCAATTGTAAGGAGACATGAAGAATTGTTCAGGCAACAAAAGCCGCCTGAAAAATAAAAAAAATAAAAATGTCTGATGGTAGAAATAGGGAGGTTATTAAAAGAGGAAGTGCATTCTCAAGACTGGGTTTATTTCCATTTTCTGTGGCCTAGCTGGCAATGGCAACCTGCTGAAAGTCTCCATTCGGGACTGTACGCAGGAGACTTTTGATGTGAGCTGTAGGACTCCTGCTCTCACCAATACTCTGTATTAATATTAGATTGTACTGAGATACTTGCCTAGTCCTTCCCTGCAGGGGTCTACATTAAAGTTGCAATCCATTCTAATACTCTTACAGTAGAAATCCCACCAAGTCCTAGAAAGAGGACCCTTTGGATACCCTCAAGTAAATTTTATAAATGGGAATCAAACATTTTGTAAAGTAAAGTATGGCACCATACTGAGTGAGATAAGGAAGTTCCAGAGGTGAAGTGAGAGAAAGGTAATGAGCACGAAGAAAGAGAAAAAAGAATTAGGGTTCTGTTAAAGGTCAATAATAATAGCTGCCAATTGTTTAGGACTTATCAGTCAACCAACAAACATTTATTAAGGGCCTATCTTGCCTGACATTGGGTGAGGTATTTAGATACCAATTTTTTTTTTTTTTAGAAAAGTTAAAATTGCCTCTGAAGGATATCACATTCTAAGTTTGTAAGGTTTTCTTGGCAAAGATAGCAGAATGGTTTGCCATTTCCTTTTCCAGCTAATTTTACAGCTGAGGCAAACAGAATTAAATGACTTGCCCAGAGTCACACAGCTAGGAAATGCCTGAGGCTGGATTTAAACTCAGGAAGATAAATCTTCTGACTCCAGGCCCAGCACTTTATCCAGCTAGCCATCTCACGGCCCATACTGTCCACAGAGAGATATAATATGCATACACATACACACATATATGTATATATAAAAAAGATAAAATAATTTACAAGATGTTTTTGGAGAGATGACAGTAACAGAAATATAGAAAATAAAGACTGAGCATGGAAGGAAACTAGGAATTCTAAAAGACAAGAAGTGAGGGGAAAAGTAATGAAGAAAAGAAATGGAATGTGTTGTTTGAGAAATGGCAGAAAGGCCAATTTAACTAAACCATAGTGTACATAGTAATCTATAAGAAGGATGTAAAATGTAGGCTATAGCCAGTTTGTGAAGGGCTTTAAATGCCATGGAGGTTTATATTTTTTCCTAGAGGCAATAGGGGGCCTCTGGAGTTTATTGAATAAGGCAATGACAGGGTACTTAGGAAAACTGCTTTGACAGTTATGTGGAAGGTAGATTGGAGTGAGAAGAGACTTGTAGCTTGGAGACCATTTATAAGGCTTTTTCAATAATCCAAGGGAGAGCTAATTAGGGCCTGAACTAGCATGATGGTGGGATACATGAAGAAGAAGAGACAGATATAAAAGGGGTTGTGTTGAAAATGACCAGAATTGAAAACTGACTAGATATGTAGATTGAAGAAGGAAGAGTTGGAGATAATACTGAATTTTACAACCTGTATTACTAAAAAAAAAAAAAAAAAAAAAAGTAATGTTCTCAACAGAAAGAGAAATGGAGGATTGTTCCTATTCCAACAGGAAAATTAATATCTCTAATCTAGAGGTAGGAGTATGGCTTCAGAAGAAAATCTGCTTTCTAGATTTCTCTTAAGAGGAAAGAAAGCCTTTAAGTTATACTAACCGGGTTAACCCTTTCCAACTACACTCTAATTACAAAGCCGCATACACACACATATAAAATCACAAATTATGTACAATGACTTAAATCATTTAACTAAGTAAAATTATGTAGATTATAAAATACAGAAAATATGTCAGATAAATTAAATCTTTAGGGAAAAAAATAAATGATCTCACCTATAGAAAGCATAAGGGAAATAATAGTCCCTTTTCAATAATAACTAGATTTTTAGCTCTTAGAGGAAAAAAAATGTCCTATTGTCAATGGTTTAGAGGTCTACATGTGAACTCTCACAAAATCCTCCCTGGAGATCCTTTCTCCTTATATGTCTACTGCAGAATATATTTGATTTTATATATATATATATATATATATTTAACTAAGTCTCTTACAGCAGGTATATGGAATAGAGCTAATCATTCTCTCTACCAATCTTGAATCATGTCTCACTTTGTATATTTAGTTAACAATGTCCTTCTATCTGCCCGTGTGAGTTAGGTTAAAATGTGCTTTATTTTTATTTATATGAGCTTTAATCTATACACATATATAATCTTCATATAATCATAGATTTAGACACTGATGAGACCTTCAGATCACTTGGTTCAAATTTCTCATTTAATAGATGAGGCTCAGAAAGGCTAATTGATTCTTTTGCATCACCTGAAGCTGGGAGGGAGACAAATCTTTCAAGTACTGTATAATAATCTTTTTAAAAATTTAAACCCTAGAATAAATGAGGTAGAAAAGAGACAGGCTCTAAGAGGCCGGGATCATGGAGAGCGGAGCCCACTTTGTTCCCTCCCAACCAGTGGCAAAAGAATGAATCCCACTCTATGCTACCCAGATCCAGAAGGAACACTTTACTAGTCCTGTGCAGCCATCCATCCACCTCTCTTCAGGTGTACTAAGGATCCTGGGCTGGGAGGTCAGAGAGCCACCTAGTGTCTCACGTAGATATTGCGCTCTGGAAGGGAAAAAGGTTCCGTCTTTCTCATCCTAATGCCGGTTTATAGAAAAGTGCTTTTGCAATAAGGGAAACTTATCTATACTTGCATGTATACACAAGCATCTCTAACAAGGTATCATTTACTCCCTCCCCAGAATATTTCTAATAAGAGGGAATTCTCTATTTCTGGGCAACCCATTTCAATTTTGAATAACTAAGAACGATTTTCATTTCAAGAATCTTACATCTGTCTTGCGTCCTCTACATATTTTTCTCCTAATTTGACCTTTAGGGACAAATAAAGAGAGTTTAAGGCCCTTTTACATGTTAGCTGCAAAAACATTAAAATTAATGATTTCCCTTCTTCCCAAGCATTCTCTTTTCCAAGCTGACATACCCAGTTTCTTAAATTGGTCCTAGTAAGGATCTGCCTTAGAGATTTGTCTTCTCACTCTGTTAATCCTCCTCTGAATACAATTCATTCTCTTATAAATTTGTGATACTTTGGCCCCCAAAGAATTATAAAAGACAGAAAAGGGCTCACATATGCAAAAATATTTATAGCAGCTTTTTTTTTTTTTTTTTGGTGAAAGAATTGGAAAATGAATGAATGCCTATCAATCAGGGAATGGTTGAATAAGTTATGGTATATAAAAGTAATGGGACATTATTTTTGTATAAAAAATAATGAACAGGTTGATTTTAGAAAAGCCTGAAAAGTTCATACAAAACTTTTGTATGAACTGATGCTGAATGAAGCAAGAAGAATCAGGAAAACATAGTACACAGCAACAGCAGGATTGTTGACCAGCTATGATAAGCTTAGTTCTTCTTAGCAGAGTTCATGATCCAAGGCAATTTTAATAAACTTTGGATGGAAAATTCCATCCGCATTCAGAGAGAGAAGTATGGAGACTGAATGTGGGTCATATGTAATATTTTTAGTTTTTTTTATTTTTTTTTCTTTGTGGTTTTTCTCTTTTGTTGTAATTAATCTATCCCAACATGACTCATATGGAAATATATAAAAGATAATATACATGTATAACTTAAAAGAAATTTTAAAAAATTGTGACATACAGAAAAAAAATTATCCAAATGTTATCTCATAAGGACAGAGAATAGTGAAACTATCATTTTCTTAATTCTGGACACTATTCTGAGTATATAGTTTGATTAAATTGTTTTTGTTCTCTTTTTAGGCTTCCATTATAAACTAATGATTTATGCTGACCTCAAAGTCCACCACAGATGCCAAAAATTTTTTCATATAAATTGTATAAGAGATCTTAAAGTAAGGAAAGAGACCCACATGTGCAAGAATGTTTGTGGCAGCCCTTTTTGTAGTGATAAGAAACTGGAAACTGAGTGGATGCCCATCAGTGGGAGAATGACAGCATAAGTTATGGTATGTGAATGTTTTGGAATATTATTGTTCTGTAAGAAGCAGGATGTTTTCAGAGAGCCCTGGAGAGACTTACATGAACTGAGGCTAAGTGAAATGAACAGAACCAGGAGATCACTGTACATGGAATATCAATATTATACAAAGATCAATTCTGATGGACATGACTCTTTCCAACAATGAGATGATTGATGACAGTTCCAATGATCTTGTGATGAAGAGATCCATCTACACCCAGAGAGAGGACTGTGGGAACTGAATGTGGATCACAACATAACATTCTCACTCTATTTGATGTTGTTCACTTGCATTTTGTTTTCTTACTCATTTTCTTTCCTTTTTGATCTGATTTTTCTTGTGCAGAACAATAATTGTATAAATATGCTTACACATATTGGATTTTAACATATGTAACTTATATTGGATTGCTTGCCATCTAGGGGAGGAGGTGGGGTGAAGGAGGGAAAAATATGAAACACAAGGCTAAGCAAGGGTCAATGTTGAAAAACTATCTGTGCATATGTTTTGAAAATAAAAAGCTTTAGAAATTAAAAAAATAAAAATAAGTAAGTTGTGTGCTCACATCTTCCCATTGTATGGTAATTAATTTCTGTGCCTATTTTGGGCTTTAGCCATACCTCTGTTAAATTTCATCTTTTTATAGTCAATCTATTCATCTAGTAATTTGACAGCTTTTGATATCTTGATTTTGTCAACAAACAGTTTGGGTCCTTCTAATTTTGTATTATATATAATCTTGATAAATATGACATCAAAGTTATTATTAAAAGTAAGAAACAATAAAGATGGAAGGAGAGGTCCTCCATTAAATTGGAAACTTCTAGTAAACACAGACTGTCTTTTGCCTCTTTTTGTATCCCCAGTACTTAGAGTCTGGTACATCAGTAGGCACTTAACAAATATTTATTGATGGAATTGATCACTGGAGCAGCCCTCTGGACATTTAGATCAAGCCAATATTAATACTTTAACCACTACTATCTTAGTCTAGCCATTTAACCAGTTCTCAATATACCCAAATGTACTCTCATTGTACAATTGGCTTCTTGTCCATAACAATGTCATGAGGTACTCAGTCACTTTTATGTGCAAATACACATATATTGTATCCAAGATCTACTGTAACCTATTTAACATGTATAGGACTGCTTGCCATCTGGGGGAGAGGGTGGAGGGAGGGAGGGGAAAAATCGGAACAGAAGTGAGTGCAAGGGATAATGTTGTAAAAAATTACCCTGGCATGGGTTCTGTCAATAAAAAGTTATTAAAAAAAGATTTATGTGCAAATAAACTATCTTTCTGGATCTACTTGTAGATTCAGAAATTTTCTAATTAGTTTAATAGAAATGATTTGTTCTTAATAAACTCATGTTACAGAATCATTGATTTCAATAGTCAGAAAGGACCCCGCTGGCCATCTCAAATGCAAGAGGAATTCCTTCAATAACATTCTTGGTGAACAGTCAATCAGTCTTTCTTGAAGACTTTCAAGGAGTCAAAACCTTCTCCCTCCTGAGACAGGCCTTTACTCAAATTCTTAGAAAGTTGGGATTTTTTATTGGTTTATTTTTTATTTTGATTTGTTTTGTTTTATTTTCCTGATTTGAAGCCTAAGAAACTAATTCTTTTGCAACATCCATCCATTGCTTTATCCTGCTCTCAAGTATTAACCATAACAACTTTAACCTCTCCTTCAAAGACTTAAATCCAGTCATTATCCCTATCTTCCCAATTTTCTCTTCATCAGGCTAAAGATCTTCACTTCCTTCAATTTAATTGTCATATGACCTATGTTGCCTTTTAGTTACATCTCATCTTTATAAATGCTACCAAATGATTCTTTTAGCAACATTCTATAATCTTAATAGGAAAAAAATCATTAGATAAAAATATGAAGAGTATATTTTCTTCCCTTTTATAAAAGAATGACATCACATTCTTAATGTATTTCATGCCCTCATTTCAAATTTGAAAACATTCCAGAAAGTGATTTTATTTATTTTATTTTATTTTTCACTAGAAAATCATCAATAAACATGAACATTTGTATATACAAAAAAGACCAGGAAGTGGAAATGATCCATAAAACCATAGATATATTGCACACAAATTGTTTTTTAAGAATATGCTAAAAGTAACATGTCTGTGTCCTACTCTGAATTTCATTCTGTTCTCCTCTGTATACTCTAAAAATGTTTCATTGAGTATTTTTTTCTTTTGGGGGGTTATTTTGCATAACTTTTACTATCTTCCACCTCCAAACCAGAAACAGAAATAACAAAAGGAAGATTCAGAGAGAGAATAAAATGATGTAAAGAAGAAAAAAAAAAACTTTTCATTAACCAGACCTGTCCAAAAGTAAAATGGATGTAACTTCTGTATTTAGAGAACATCTTCTCACTGGAAGTGATTTAGGAGAAAGAAGCGTATTATTGGGAAGGAATCAAAAATGAAGAATATGAGAAATAAGTAAAAAGGGAATGGCAGAAAAGTTAGTGATATAGAAAGCACTTTGAACCACATGCCAGTTACATGTTTAGTGAATATACTTTGTATATTTAATAAATGTTTGCTTTATTAAATCTGGAGTCACATAGCATGCAGTCATAGATATAGAATTGGAAGAGTTTTCAAAGGCTACCGGTCTAATATCCTCACTTTACAGAAGAAGAAACTAAAGGTCAGGGAGGTCACATATCTTATCCAAGGTAATGAGGGTAATTAGCAACAGAGGCTAAATTTGAGCCCATTTTTATTCCCAGAATCTGTGCTCCTTCCAAATGATTTTATGATAGCTCCTCCTTGATTTGCTCCACATAGGCTATAATATAGATTTGTGACTTTGGTGATTTAACTGAATGTCATTTCCCTTAAACTTAGAATAATATAATTTGTCTAGATGATTTCTGAGGTTACTTTTATCTCCAAAATTCTATAAACACAAAGAGAAAAGCTATATTCGGCAAGACAATCACAGAAGAATAAAAAATTAAATAACTCACTGGAATCCAAAAATCTGAATATTTTTAAGTGAAGTGATATTTTGAAAGAAGAAAGGGGAGAGGATTAGCAGCTCTAAACCTCAATGCCTTGGAGAAAGAGAGCAAAAGAGTGAAACAACTTTCTGAATACACTTTTGTAAAAATATAAAAATAGTCAATTCAGTTTTATGCTTAGGATTAATTTCATTCAAGACAAAGCAATTCTAGATTAATCTTTCTCCCAGATACGAAGAGTGTGAAGAACTAAGACTTTCTGTCATCTGATTTGGTAATGCATCTAAATCTCTAAATACTGGATGCAGATGGCAGAAAATGAATGCTATCTGAAATGTGTGCTAAGAAAATCTCATTCCAAACATCTTTCTGCAGATAGAAAATCTCCTACAGATTTGCTTTGTGTGATTCTTAAGGAATATCTACCCAGATCCACTTCTCTTTATTGATGTTAGTTCACAGTGATGGACCAAAAAGGTATTTTCACTTTTTTAAAAAAAGAAGTCTGTCCTATGGCTAAATTGTTCAATCCTTGGAGCTTTATGGCAGAGATGAGACTTGTTTGAAAACCCACATGGCAAGGCTTCAGAACAAGATCAAGGAGTTCTGAACACTATTTTAATGGATAATTAATTGATTATGCAGCCAGATCCCAACAGGTATATTGCAATTAAAAGGGGAAATAATCACTGAAGGCATTATTAGATGGCTTTTTACTACTAACAAATATCCATTGTTGAATATGACTGCAGGGGTTGTAAAAATATACAGTTATACATATTTATTTGGCACTAAATCCATTGGAGATGGCATGTAAGGATGCAATGTTAGGTGGAATAAAAACACTTTAATAAAGAATGAAACTTACTATAGAAGCATTGGAACTTCTAATATTAGCAGATTTTTTTTAAGTGAAAGCACAATATAATTAGGGGAAATTTTATCATCTTAGAAAAGCATTATGGGCAAAGAGCTAGCCTTGAAGCCAGAAAACTTAGGTTCAAATACTAACTCTGTGACCTTGGGTTAGCCACTTGACTTCTCAAAATTCTTTTGAACTACCTAATTACTAATGACAATCTTAAATATATGTTTATATTCCCATATATAAAACAAACAGTTTGTCCTTATACAGTTCCTTGAAATTAGTCTTTGATGTATATCTTATATTATTCTTGAATCTGGATGCATTCCCAATAAGAGCAGAGGTGAAACAAGGATACCACTATTCACCACTATTATTCAGCTTTGTACTAGAAATGTTGGCTTTAGCAATAAAAATGAAAAAGAAATTAATGGAGTTAGAATGGGTAATGAGGAAATAAAACTATCACTATTTGCAGATACTTAGAAAATCATCCAAAAATCTAGTGTCAAAACTATTCACAACTTTCACAAAGTTGTAAGATATAAAATAAACCCATACAAATCGTTAGCATCTCTATAGATTACTGACAAAGCCCATCAGCAAGAGATAGAAAAAGAAATTCCATTTAAAATTATTGTAGACAAAATAAAATACTTGGAGTTCTAACTGCCAAGACAAACCCAAGAACTATATAAACACAATAATAAAACACTGATCACATAAATAAAATCAGATCTAAATGAATGGAAAAATATCAATTGTTCATGCATAGGCTGAGCTGATATAATAAAAATGACAATTCTGCCTAAATCAGTCTACTTGTTCAGTGCTCTACCAATCAAATTGCCAAAACATGATTTTATAGAATTAGAAAAAAATAACAAAATTCATCTAGAAGATCAAAAGGTCAAAAATATCAAAGGAATTATTGAAAAAAAAATTCCAAAGGATGGAGGCTTAGTAATACCAAACCTAAAACTATATTCTAAAGCAGCAATCATCAAAACCATTTGGTACTGTCTAAAAAATAGGGTAGTGGAATAGATTAGATGCACATGACACAATAATCAAAGCCTATACCAATAGTATTTGATAAACCCCCAAACTCCAGCTTCTGAAATAAGAACTCACTATTTGACAAAAATTGCTGGGAAAACTGGAAAATATGTCAGAAATTCAGCATAGACCTACATCTCACACTCCATACCAAAATAAGCTCAAAATGGGAACATAATTTGGGCATAAAGGATGATATTATAAACAAATTGGTAGAACAAAGAATAATTTACTTATCAGATCTTTGGAGAAGGGAGGAATTTATGGCCAAAAAAGTACTGGAAAACATTATGAAAGGCAAAATGGACAATTTGGATTACATTAAATTAAAAAGTTTTGCACAAATAAAACCAACAGAAATAAGATTAAAAGGAAAGTACATAGCAGGGGAAAATCTTTACAGCCAGTGTTTCTGAAAAAAATGCTCATCAGTTGGGTTATAGCAGAACAAGTTGTGGTACATGAAGGTAATGGAATATTATTGTTCTTTAAAAATGATGAACAAGTTGATATTAGAAAGGCCTGGAAAAATTTACATGAACTGATGCCTAATGAAACAAGCAGAATCAGGAATACATTGTACACAATTACCACAAGAATGTGTGATGATCAACTATGAAAGGTTTAGTTCTTTTCATTAGTTCAGTGATCCAAAGTAATCCCAATAGACTTTAGACAGGAAATGCCATATGCTTCTAGAAAAAGAACTAAGGAGACTGAATATAAATTGACACATGCTATGCTTACTTCTTTTTTTTGTTTGTTTTTTTCTCTCTTCCATGTTTTTCCCTTTTTGCTCTGATTTTTCTCTTCCAAAATGGTTAATAAAGTAATGTACATTAAAAAATAAATTAATATACTATAACAGTAAAAAAAAATAACAGTTGTGAGAGAATATGAAAGGATGATATCTAAAAATAATTAATGATAAATTACCCTTAAAATAACTAGGGGTAAGAGAAGAATGTACTGGGAGAAAAGTAAAGGGAGAGATAGAATGGGATAAATTATTTCACATAAAAGAGGCAAGAAAAGGTTTTTAGAGAATAGGGGAAAATGAGGGAAGCAGAGACAGAAACACATAAATATTGTTCTCAGAGTTTGTTCAAAGCAGGAATGATGTATACATTCAGTTAGGTGTAGAAATCTCTCTTATCATATAGGAAAGAAAGAAGGGAAAATGACAAATGGTGGAAGGGATGTGGGGAAAATAAGACATTTTTGTTGTCCATTCTGTAAAGCAATTTGGAAATATGCCCAAAAGGCTATTTAACCACACATACCCTTTGATCTAGCAGTATCACTACTAGGTTTGCATGACAAAAGAGATTAATAATAAAAAGGAAAAGAATATATATGCACAAATATATTTATATCTCTTTTCTGGGAGCAAAGAATTGGAAACTGAGGGGAAGCTCATCAATTGGGGAAAGGCTAAACGAGTTTCAATAAGTGATTGTGATAGAATATTATTATGCTATAAGAAATGATGAGCCAGATGCAGCTAGAAAAACCTACATAGGCTGATGCAAAGTGAAATGTATTATGTACAAGGTAACAGCAATATTGTGAGATGATCAGCTATGAAAAAGTTAGCTATTCTCAGCAATACAATGATCAAGACAACTCTTACTCATATTTCTTAAGGTATTGTGAAATCACTTTTATCAGTTTGGAAATTAAGCATACCTTTGGAAAAAAATCTGCTTTTTTTTTCTCTCCTTGTTTATAGCACTAGGGTTCAACTGAGTATTATTATTCTGTCAAGTTCGCAGGCCTTTCGAGAATTCCATCTTTTGGACTATTTTCTTAAGCTTTCATGGACTTCTTGTGACTACTTCTATGATTTAAAAGTTCTTAGTAGCTCTTTTAATGGTGTCAAAAAAATTGGAAATTGAATGGATATCTCCTTAATTTGAGTGGAATGGCTTGTATGTGACTGTGATGGAATATTACTGTGCTTCAAGACAATATAAGGATGCTTTCAGAAAAGCAAGGAAAGACTTCCTTGAACTGATACAAAGAGAAGTATACAAAGTGAAATGAATAAAAGCAGGAAAACATTGGGACAGTAGCAACACTATTGTAATGATAATTGACTATGAATAACCTAGTCTTTCTCAGTAATACAATGATTCAATATAATTCTGCAGGACTTATGATGAAAGTGCTGCCCATTTCCAGGGAATGAACTGGTAAAGCCTGAATGTACATCAATGATACTTTTCCTTTACTTTGTTTTCTTCATTTGAGGGGGTCTATTTTCTTTTACATAATGAAATGTGATTTTCATGACTACTCATGTACAAACTATATCAACTTGCTTGCCTTCCTAGTGGGGAAATGGAGTAAAAGAATTTAGAACTCAGAATTTGAAAAAAATGTTAAAATTATATATGTAACTGGGAAAAATAAAATACTATTTAGTATTTTTTTAAATTTTATAATTTTTAAAATAAATACAACTTTCAAAGAAAAGACAACTCTAAAAGACTTTTGATGAAAAATGCTATTCATCCTTAGATCCCCAGAGAAAGAACTGATGATGTCTGAATACAGATTGAGGAATTTTTTTTTTTACTTTGTTTTTCTTTTCAGGGTCTTGTTTTATTTTTGTCTATGTTTTCTTTCACAACATAACTAATAGGGAAATGTTTTGCATTACTACACACATAATTTATATCAAATTGCAAGCCTTCTCAATATGGGGGTTGGAGTAGGGAGGAAGGGAGGGAATTTTGAACTCAAAAGTTTTAAAAACAAATGTAATCTGTTACTAGGGAAAAATAAAAACAAATATTAAATAAACAAAATGGGTTTTAATTAATCAGTCAACAAGGATTTCTTAAGGGCTTAGCATGTGATAATTTCTGTGTTAGATGGTGCCCCAAACAATAGATGCTCTATAATCAGACAGTGATTTCCTAGTACATTACAGTTTGTACTTTACGTTTAGGATAATTGTCACTTAAAAAAAAACAAAACAACAAACCAGAAAAACGTAAACCATTCAATATTAGAGTAGAGAGATAATGTTGGTTTCTGAATTCCCCTATCAAACCTAGACCAGGTGGCCTAACACCTGGCTCAGTAAAGTTGGGAGCTTGTGAAAGAAAGGGCACAGTAAATATGCTAACAAGATTGAAGTCAGAACAGCTGGGAAATGATTAGGGCTCTTTAGCAGAGTAACATGCTTCATTTCTTCATGGATCTAAGATCCTTCCATACAGCAACAATCCATCAAGAAACTAAGACTTGGGTGTTCTGCCCTCTCATGTATACTTCCCTACATTCCCTTTGTGTCCCCTTCTTATTCCCTTTCCCTCCTCTTTTCTATCTCTAACTCTGTGATTAATAATCAACTCAACACTAACATTACTATGTGAAAATGGGAGGCAATTAACTCCATTATAATTTGGATCATATGTCCTATGGTTGAACCTCCAAACTTTTCCTATAACCAGATCTTTATTATCCATTTTCTCCCCCATTTATATGTAACTATCTTGAGGGCAGAGGATGCTCACTTCCTGTTTTTCTGCCTTCTTGACTTTCTTTTCCCTTCCCTTTCTTTCTCTCTTCATTTCTTCCTTTCCTTCCCTCATTATATTCTTTCTTCTTCCCTCTGCTACCATAATGCAGAATATCAAGATCCTCCCAGGACAGACACTTAAAGTTCAAACCTGAAGCCTTTGAAGTTTGATAGGATCTGACAGCTTTTATCATGAGAATAAGATTAACCCTCACGTGACAATTAGACATCTTAGGAGAGGGTCCCAATAACATCTTTTTGATTCTCCCTCCCCACTCAAACCTTAATTCTTCACTTAAAATGATCAGGAGATTCTAAAGGAATTTTTGTTCCAGAATCTAGATTCTAAACAAACAAAGGCAACAAATATTTATTGAGTGCCTACACAAACGCAATGGCTTGTGCTCAGTACCTAGGGGAATATGACTTTGACCCTGTGGAAACAAATTAAATTCTTCCCCCTCTCTTCAACTAGGTATACACTGGATTTTATGTGAAGAACAAACAACCAGCACACATACCTTTCTTTAGTATCCTCTGGGACCAACTACCTATGAAAGTTTGCTTTGCTAAAACTTTAAGGTTTGGTGTTGGAGCTGAGCTGTTCTCTTATACCAGTTTCCCTGGGCAATTCTTTCCCCTTGAAACTGGCTATTCTGTGTCAAACTTCTCATCCAGCAACACGAAAAAGCCTTTATCTTCCAGATTTTCGTTATGAAACAATAGGAACTTGTTTAATCATGCATTTAAGATAACACCAACTAAATAGCTCTCAGGTAAGTTATAGACCTCCAGATACTTAGGAATAAATTTTTTAAAAGTAAATTTTTTTTTTCTCCAGCACACAGTATGCAACAGGCAGCATTGGGAATACCTTCACTGTTCATTTATCAGACACATATGCACTTATGCCCTGTTAAGAAATTGCTTTCATTAGCAAATATAACATTACTATTCCAGAATATTGATAAAAATGCAATGCAAAGCACATTAATGAGAATGTTTCAGTAGAACCAAGAATTATACTAAATTACTTCTCCCCAGTCCAAATATTAGAAAAAATATTTTAAAATATTACTAATTTAGGAAAAATGCTACTAATATTTAGCCAAATAACACTGTAGGGTTTAATTAATTTTGTTCTTCTGATGCTTTTTAACAAAACCTTACCAGAGTGCCATCTGAGATACTCAGCCTTAGCATCTCCCCTAATCGAAATCCCAGCATCATGCAACATGTGTTTAGTTTTTCTTACTTGGAATTTAGGATCACTGGCATGTCTTTCAAAGACTAGTTTCTGTTCCAAAGAGGAGGTTACTAAGAATTTCTCTAAAGCCTTAGATATGTAGCCCACCTGACTCTCTTCCTAAGGCAAGAAGGAATAAAATTCCCAGGAAATTTTGCATTTTTGGCCTCTTTGCAATAACTTGGCAGAAGGACATTTATATGTGGCATGTCAGAACATGATGGAGTGGCTAGAGCTCAGGACTTAAAGTTAGGAAGGCATGGATTCAAATCCTATTTCAATCACTTACTAGCTGTGTGACTCTGGGTGTTAATCTTTCTAGATTTTAGTCCATCATCTGTACAATACGGTGGTTGGACTAGATGGGCACCAAGGTCCTCATCCACCTCTATATCCCTGACTCTATGAGAATCATAAAGGATTTGACAGTTTAAGTCTATATTTCCTTCTACTCAGACAACAGAATACTTCTAATTTATTGATGTTATCATTCATGTTGTCCCATTTATCACTCATTAACACTGTGCCATCAATCTAAGTCAATAGTGATGATCTCTGTTCATCCATCATGCACAGCTTGCCAACTTTCTCCATTTTTTCTCTTTATTTAACTTGATTCTAGAGCCATAGGAAACAGCAAGGGCACAAATGAACCTCCTTGTTTTAATCTCACCTTGATGGTATCATTTCTTTTAAATCATAAAGATATCACCAGTGTCTGCATAAATCTGTCACTTTTATGAAAAAGATATGGATAGCTTTATTATAGAGATCTACAAAAATTTATGTGCGATTTTTTCTTAACTTAGCATTCACTTTTGGGGGGGGGGAATTCTGTAGCAGCTATTGTTGGTGCAAAATAAAGATAAAACCCTTAAAGGGAGTTCTCATAAGGTTGTGATTATGTAAATACAAAGTAACTTGAGAAGGGAGAGAGAGACCTAAAAGTTGTAGTTATACATCAAAAGCTAGAATGGAATTCACAGGCCATTTAATCCAATCCTATCATTTTACACTCCTAGAAACTTAGTTCAGACCTGAGCAGTTAAGCGATTTGAGCAAAATCACACAAAAAAATTAGAGATGGAATTTGAACTCAACCTCTAACTTTGAGCCAATGTTCTTTCCTCTAGCTGTATGGCCAAAATTGAAGCTGAGCTAAATTATGAAGACTTTCATAGCTCCCTTTGAAAAGGGGACTAGAAGAAGTAAGACCACTCGAGGGAAGAGAATGACTTTTGCAAATGCTCAAAAGAGGAAGACAGAATGTAGAATCTAGGGAATAACTGTAATCTAATTTGGCTAGAGCTAGCATACATGAAGAATTATCTGAATTAAGACTGGAAAGTTAGGGTAGTGCCATTTTCCATCCAATTCTATAAACCCTTCTGAAGCACCTATATATTTCAGCTTTTTATTTTATCCCATAGATACAGAAGGCATTTGGTCAATTGTCACATGGTCCAATACTATTCTGAGGAAAGCCAAGAAAGGAGGGATTATTCTAGGGGAAGGTGGAATGGATTGACAATATCAAAATCTGTGGAGAAGTTAAATAAAGAGAAGATACAAGATTTGGTTGCTAAAAACACTAGCATTCTTTCATATTCTTGAAATTGTTTTGTGTTCCTATGATGGTTTCCATTTGATCAGTTGTATATCTTCTTCCTCTCCTTTGTAGAGGACAGGGACTATTTTTGCATTCGTATCTCTAGTAGAGATATGAGAGGCTTTTAAATGTTTTTTGAACTCAAATATATAAAGTTATTGTTATTTGTTCTTCATTTTCAAAGAGCACCAATGACATCATGAGGATGATGTTTTGACTCTCACATGAATTCGATTTAAGGTAAAGCTACACAAAGTGATTACTCTCTTCTACTGAGTTATGGGAGTCTAGGGGCAAGGCAAAAAATCAAAATAATTGGCAATGGCCTCAAAACTGATTGAGCTACTAAAACAATCATTACATCTGACACACATTCTGATGTCTATATGTTTTCACCAAAATGAGGAAAGCATTTGGAATCAAGACCAATTACTTTCCTGACTATATTGAAAATTTGGATTTTCTCAATCCAAATGAAATAGCAGGAAAGGATACAGAAGGTGGCATTCCTAAGAGAAGATGTGGCCACAGGAGTGAATATATTGCAAAAATAAAATAAATAGTCTGAACAAAGCTAATAGTTCTACCAAAATGGTGTGTTGAAATCACATGCAAGAAAAGCTTACTAGTAACTTCTCTTTAATTTTTTCATGATAAAAGCTTGGACTAATTAAGTGTCTTGTTGTTAATATATTCTAAGTAATTCCCTACTTCAAGATATTGAATGCATCCCACTCAAAGAATATCAGAAATTGCATTTATCTTGTTATTTAGATCTCCTCCCATCTGCATTTTATGTTTACCTTGTTAGTACTGGATCTAATTTTTTTTTTCATTGATAGACCGGAGGCAGATTAATGCTTTAGAGAATTTTTTGAATGCAAGAAATAACCACCATGAGATCCCTTATTCCTAAAACATGATTTTTGCTCTAGCAGGGTCAGAAATTACTTCTTGTTCTAATCAATTATTCCAATAGGTTAGATGAGGACTCTGACACAGAATTCCAGAGCATGAGAAGAATTCTTTTCTCTGTTGTCACTGTCTTAAACTCTTTGAGATTTATCTCCCTGAAAACAAGATGAGGAAGTTAGTCCAAGGGGAGGCAGAGCTACAAGAGAAAGTAAGGGCTTCCCAGGGGTTTTGCTTTCTAGATTCCAATTATTTTGACTCCAGAAAGATTATTTTGCTTAATGATAACTAAAATAAACCCCACCTGTGGATAAAATGATTCAAATTATGTTGGTTAAAAAATGAAAATGAAAATTAAGTCTGCATTTGAGGGCCACCCTACAGCAGATATTTTACATGCCATGTTGACAGAGGAAAATTTTTTTTCAAAACTTCTGATAAGAACATCATTTTTCTTCTCCTGACAGATTTTTTTGGTAAGATTATAGAAAGCTATTTTACATTGGTTTATTAATAGTCAATTAAGAAAGAAGTTATACTCAAGAAAGCAGCATAAATCAGTTTGAAATGTGTTTTTTCCTTCTTTGTTTGGAAAGTTTCCCCATAGGAAAAATCTGGCTTTGTATATGAAATTAACTTTGCCAAAATCAAATACTTTTTCTGTATAATAATGAAAAAAAAGATCATACTTCCAGAAAGGGAAGGTGATAATTGATTATCAATATGTAAACTAATAGGCCTTTTTAGTTTGTGAATTAGTATTATAGTTGTTTTTCTTTTTCCATGATAATGATGGAAGTTATGTGGGACAGTGAATAGCACAATGGACTTGTAGTCAGGGAGGCCTGAGTTCAAATCCAATCTCAAATACTAGGCATATAAAGCCCCTAATTCACTTAATCTTTGCTTATCTCTCCTGTAAAATGAGCATAATAATGGCATCTGCCTCATAGGCTTGTTGTGAGGGTCAAATGAGAATATTTAGTTTACAACTTTAGAAAATTTAAAACTCTATACGAATACTAGCTATTTTTACAATTAATAAACTTATAGATGTTTTAGTGCATGTATTTATGCATTTAGCATGTATATAACACCAGGGACAGCTAAGTCAAGCAATGGATAGAGAAGCAAACCTGAAATCAAGAAGACTCATCTTCCTGAGCTTAAATCTTGCCTCAGATATTTATTAGCTGTTACCTAGGGCAAGTCAGTTAATCTTTGCCTCAGTTTCCCCATCTATAAAGAAAATGGAGAAGCACTACCTTTGCTGAGAAAACAGCAAATGGGGTCATAAAGAGTCAGAGCCAATTGAAATGATTGAACGACAACACATAACACCAAGGAAATACAACTATCTTGGTGTTTGCTATTTTATTTGATCATAAATCAATTGCCTTATACCTCAAAATATTTCCCATCACCATAAGGCAAAACAGTCAACTGCATACACAGAAGTGAAACCATTCCCTAGAGAAAAATGAATTCATTTAACACCTTTCCTTCCCATGTTCATCACTTTATGGAGGCCCACTCTATCAACCTTCTTTCCCATTAAAGAGTCCTGAAGCAATCCTTGGATTGCCCTCAAAAAACATCTTTAAGGCAATAGTACAAAAAACAAAGTTTATTTAAAATATGACACATCAACTGGTAAAAACAAAACAAAACAAAACAAAAATCACTAACCAGCCCCTGAAATGGTTTAATCAATTACTACGGCATTGTACAAAATGACTTTTTGGTCATCTAAACATCTATATATATATATATTTTTTTTTTTACCAGTACATTATTTATTCATGCATCAAGACAATCTGGTTAGTAATCTTGTCATCAATCAGCAAAGAACAAAAGCCAGCAGGGGAAAATCTAAGGTTATCGTTGATGGCCAAGAAGCCCCTAGATTCTTCTGTTAGGCTTGGATGACTAGGTTTAGGCACAGTACATTTATTTTCTATGCCCAGTTTGTCCTCAAATCAAGGTCATGAGCAATGAGAAACTAAATGTAAAAAAGTAGATATGCTATATTCTTACATTCTCATGTGCTAGAGACACAGACATAATTTACTTGGCAATAATAGCAAGCTATACCAGCCAGTGCAGAAGTACATTCAAGGAGATTGGATCTAGGCTCTGCACAATTAAACAGTGCTACCCACTCACTGAGGATGCTTTATTGCATCTCATATTTTCATAACAACCTGGCCCTTTGGTAAATTTAAATGAAAGGTTTAGCGGGTACTACAGTGGATGACCTGACTAATGAAATGTTAAATCAAAGGAAGAAAGAAAGGATAACTTATTTAACCACAAATCACTATTCCAGGAAAGCCTAAAAGCATATACAGTGGTTTCAAACCAATCCAAGTCATTTGTCAGAGTGGAGAGAAAAAAAAAAGAAGTCTCAAATAAATGGATCTTGAGAATAGGACATAGTTATACTGTGGTTTTACTATTGCAACAACATTCAAATTCTGAGTTTCAAAGCTATTCTCACATGTCAAGCTTTTCAATACCGTCATGGCAAAAGCAGATTGGAAATTGCTAGCAGAATATTTGCTTTGCTGTGGTTTATGCTAGGAATGCCCAAGCTTTGAGAGTTTTACAATGTTTTTCACTACAGTTATGAGAGCACACACTGGAGAGGATAATCTGAGGGAAAACAGAGTCACTGGGATGTCTATTCCTGGGAATACAAGAATAAACACACCCTTCCCACTTCTTGATTGCCCTCAAAAAAAAAAAACACCCTTAAGACAAGAGTACAAAAGACAAAATTTATTTAAAATATGACATCTCAACTGGTAAAAACAAAACAAAACAAAACAAATGACTAACTACCCCCTGAAATGCTTTAATCAATTACTACAGCATTGTACAAAATGACTTTTTGGAAGTTTAAACATCTATAATTTTTAAGGGTTTTTTTAGCTTTGTTTTTGATTTTTGCTTCAGATGAAAGAGATTTAAATTCATTTTAAAAAAATCAAAATACTGGGCATGGAGTCAAGATGGATGAGAGTAGACAGTCTTTGAACACTTTGTGGCTTCCCTCAGGTCAACACTAGATCAAGTCTTTGAACTGTTTTTGAAGAGACAGAACCCACAAAAATTTGAAGTGTAACAAAACTCCAGCAGAAAATATTGAGAACTTCAGGAAAGGTAGTCCAACACAAGAGAAAGTACAGGGAACCAGGATAGAGTGGCCTATGCCCATGCCAGGAGAATCTATTGGGGGACTCTTAGCCAAAATAAAGCAGTTTTTGCTACTCTGTCCTAGTGCAAAAGCCAGTGGACCAGCAGAATAGCTGTGAGACATCCAATGCAACTACAAAAGGCAGATAGTAAGCCTCAGAACCCCAGAAAAACACAATACTTGGCCATCCCCACCCAGCAAGGAAGGAAGTCAGCAGCACTAGCTCAGGGCAACTTGAAGCCACTGCTACCTATAGAAGAAGCCTGGGACAATGTCCTTTTTGCCCTAAGAACAAATCTCAATCTTTGAAAATGAATGAAAAAGGAAAAAAAAACCTCTGACCATAGATAATTTTTATGGAGACAGGAAAGTATAGACCTCAAACGCTGAGGACACTAAAGGCAAAACATCTTTAGATGATGCCCCAAAGAGTAATATCAGCTGGTCTCCATCACACAAGGCTCTCTTGGAAGAATTCAAAAAGGATCTTAAAAGATTATTAGAAGAAAAATAGGGAAAGGGATTGAGAACTTTTCAGAAGAGTCTGGAAATAGAGAACTTATCTGAAAAAAAAATCCTTAAAAATAGATTTGGTGAAATGGAAAAAGAAGACAATTCCTTGAAAAACAGAATTTGTGAAATGGAAAAAAATAATCCAATAAATAAAAGTTCAATTGGCCAAATGCAAAAGGAGATTTTAAAAGGTAACTAAAGAAAATAATTCACTAAAAATTAGAATTGAACAAATGAAAATGAATAACGCAATGAGACATCAAGAATCAGTCAAGCAAAACCACAAAAATATGAAAAAAATAGAAGAAAATGTAAAATACTTCACTGGAAAATAGATCCAGGAGAGACAATCTAAGAATTACCGAGCTATCTGAAAACCATGATGACAAAAAAAAGAGCCTAGATAACATCTTTCAAGAAAACTTCAAAGAAAACTGTCCTGATGTCCTAGAACCAGAGGGTAAAACTAGCCATTAAAAGAATTACCAATTACCTCCTGAAAGAGTCCCCAAAAGTAAAACTCCAAGGAATATAGAAGTTTAATTTCAAAATTATCAGATAAAAAAGAAAATATTACAAGTAGCCAGAAGGAAACATTTCAAATATCAAGGAGCTACAATCAGGATTTCCCAGGACCTAGCACATTAAAGGAGTGAAGTGCCTAGAATATGATATTATGGAGGACAAAGGAGTTTGGACTGAAACCAAGAATCAAACATCCAGCAAAGGTAAGCGTTATCTTTTAGGGAAAATGGAAATTTAATGAAATAGGTGAATTTCATTTATTTTTTTATGAAAAGACCAGAGCTGATCAGAAAATTTTGATCTTCAAATACAGAATTCAAAAGAAGCATAAAAAGGTAAAAAGGAAAGAAAAAAAAACCTTTTTAAAAGTTAAAAAATAAAAAAAAAGTTTACATCCCTATATATGAAAAATGATATGTTTAACTCTTGAGAAATATATCTCTGTTAGAGGTATACTTAGAGAGTGTAAGTATAATTTGAATTAATTGTGGTGATATATAAAAGAAACTATGGGTGGAAAATGTATTTTACTGGAAGAAGAAGAAAGGCAAGGTAAAATGGGGGGGGGGATTTCATCTTATGAAGAAGCAAAAAAGGCTTATTACAGTTGAAGTAAAGAAGGGAGGGAGATGAGCATTGTAGTCACCTTAATCTCATTGGATTTGGCTCTAAGAGAGAATAATGAATATATTTAGTTTGTCTCACCCTACAGGGAATTAGGAGGGGAATGGGGAAAGCAAAGGAAGAGACTAATAGAAGGGAGAGCAAAAGTGGAAGGGGAAAGGGATAAGAAAGGTGGCAGGACCTATAAAAAGGGAGGGGTATTTGAGAGAGGTAGTGGAGAGAAACAAAACAATGGGGATAGGGGAGAGGGGAAAGAGAAAAGTATAACTTGGAGGAAAATAAGATGGTATGAAATACAGAGTTAGTAATTTTATCTGTGAATGGGATAAACTCTCCCATAAAACAGAAGCAGATAACAGACTGGATTAAAAGCTGGAATCCTACAATATGTGATTTACAAGAAACACATTTAAAGCAGAGAGATATATACAGAGTAAAGGAAAAAGACCAGAGCAGAATCTATTATGCTTAAGCTGAATTTAAAAAAAAAAAAAAGATGGTAGTGATCCTGATCTCAAATAAAGCAAAAACAAAAACTGATCTAATTAAAAGAGATAAAGAAGGAAACTACATCTTGCTAAAGGGTACCATAGATAATGAAATAATAGCAATACTAACGATATATGCACCAAGTGGTAGCCACATTCCTAAGGAGAATTTAAGAGAGCTGCAAAAAGAAATAGCTCAGAATTAGAAAAATTAAATCACAAAATCAACAAGAAGTTAAAGAGGTAAATAGAATTTTAGAAAAGTTAACTATGATAGACCTTTGGAAAAAATTGAATGGAGACGAAAGAATATACTTTTTTCTTGGTAGTACATGGCATATTCACAAAATTGACCATGTAATAGAGCATTAAAAACCTCAAAATCAGATGCAGAAAAGCAGAAATAGCAGCATCTTTTTCAGATCATGATGCACTAAAAATTACATGTAATAAAAGGTCAGGGAAAAAGGACAAAAATTAATTGGAAACTAGATAATCTAATCCTTAGATTAGATAAATCCTTAAGAATGAGTGAAACAACAAATCATAGACATAATTGATAATTTCATCCAACAGAACGATAGTAATGAGAAAACATACCAAAATTTATGAGATACAGCCAAAGTAGTTCTTAGGGGAAGATTTATATCTCTAGATGTTTAGTTGCATACAATAGAAAAAGATTAAATTAATGAACTGGGCATACAACTAAAAAAGCCAGGAAAACAACATATTAAAACCCCGCAAATTGCATACCAAATTTGAAATTCTGAAAATAAAAGGGGAAATTAATAAAATTGAAAATAAAAAACAATTGACTAAACAAAAGTAAAAACTGTTTTTGTGAAAAAAAACCAACAAAATAAATAAAATTTAGTTAATTTGATTAGAAAAAGGAAGAAAATTAAATTGTCAGTATCAAAAATGAAAAGGATAAACTTTCCACCAATGAAGAACAATAATTAGGACCTGTTTTGCCCAATTATATGCCAATAAACCTGATAATCTAAGTGAAATGGATAAATATTTATAAATATATACATTGATTAACAGAGGAGGAAATAAATTACTTAAATAGTGTCATTTTGGGGAAAAAATGGAACAAGCTATTAATCAACTTCCTAAGAAAAAATCTCCAGGATCAGATGGATTTGAATTTGTATGCTATCAAAATATAATTATTTCAAGTACTATGCAAACTGGAAAAATAGGGAAAGAATGAGTCCTACCAATTCCTTTTATGACACAGATATGACTCTGATATCTAAGTCAGGTAAGGTCAAAACAGAAAAATAAAATGATAGGTCAATTTCCCTAATGAATATTGATGCAAAAATCTTCTGTAAAATATTAGCAAAGAGATTACAGCAAGTTATCATGAGGATAATACACCATGACCATGTAGGATTTATGACAGAAATGACTGGTTCAATATTAGGAAAACTATTAGTATAGTTCATTATATCAGTAACCAAATTAATAGAAATCATATGATTATTTCAGTAGATGCAGAAAAAAAAATTGACAAAATCCAACACATTTCTATGAAAAACACTTGAGAGTATAGGAATAAACGGACTTTCCTTAAAATGGTCAGTAGCAGCTAATTAAAACCATCAGCAAACAGCTGTAAAGAGGATAATAATTTCCAGTAATATCAGAGGTGAAACAAGGTTGCCTTCACCACCATTACTATTCAATATTCTATCAGAAATATTTCTAATGCAAAACATTTCTAATATTAGATTTAGTAACAAGAAAACAAACAAACAAACAAAAAAGGAATTGGGGTAGGTAATGAGAAAACCAAATTATTACCCTTTGCAGAAAATACAATGGTATACTGAGAGAATCCTAGAGAACTAAAAAGCTACTAGAAATAATTCACAACTTTAGCAAAGTTGCAGGATACAAAATAAATCCACAGAAATCATCAGTATTTTTATGCATTAAGAGATACAAAGAGAAATTCCATTATAAATAATTGTTGATAATATAAAATACTTGAGAGTCTACCTGCCAAGACAAATTTAGGAACTATTTGTAGGCAATTATAAAATACTTCCTATGCAAAAAGTCAAATCTAATCAACTGGAAGGATATCCTTGAATACTCCTAACATGGATTCCTCATAGCACCTCTTCAGCTGGTTTCCAGATACTATTCATTCTTCAGCTAGACTCCTACATTTAATTTAACTTTCAGTAGAAAATTCAAGACCTTCAATGTTCTTGCTATTCAAAAACAGTAACCTTTTTGTTTATTTGTTGTTAGTCTTATTGTTATAGACATATTAAAGAATTTATTAGTTCTACCAATTACTAGATGTAATCATACTGGGATTTGTAAGTTCAGTCACAGGCTAAAGATATTGAAATGACACCTTTTTTTCTTACACGATATGACAAATATGGAAATATATGGTTAAAAGAATTGCACAAATTTAATCTGTATCAGATTTCTTGGGGAGGGAGGAAGTAAGAGAGGGAAGGAGAAATTTAAATATGGTTTTCAACATTCATTAAATGAATGTTGAAAACCATATTTAAATGTATTTGAAAAAGAAAATACTATTGAAAGAAAAAGAAATAACAAATCTTCATAGTTAATACTTGTCTCCTATGCACATTCATAGCTAATCAGGTCTAGATTTTCCATGTTTCCTCTTTTCCTTCTCTCTGGCTGCCTCCTATTTTTCAAAGACTGCTTCTTAGAGACCTCCAGCTGGATCTTCTCCTAGTTACTAGGTTTTAGGCAAAAATAATTTGCAAAGGCGTGGTTGTCTCAGTTCTTCTAGAATTAATATTAACAATCTCTGGATACTCAAAAAATTCAATTGCTTTACCCTAGTACTTTCATTCACTATTTTGAATTAATATAACAAACATTGTCTTTCAGTGTTGCATGCTAGATATACACAAATACCTATTTATATATCTAAAATGGCAAAGTTCTCATCCTCAAAAGTCTTATAATATAGCAGCACAAGGAGATATATTTTCAAACATGTATAATGGAATATAATTCTGGTAAAATACATAGGAATAAATGATTTTCACTCATTCATTTATAGAAAGGGCAAAAAAGAAGATAGCAAAATATAAAGAGAGTGAAATTTCTTCTATCAGTAGAGGGGAGGAAAAGTTGCATGGAGGATGTGGCACCTAATATGAGAATTGAAAAATAATGAAATATTTTATCAGGTAAAGATACAAGGGAAATCTATTTCAGCAATGGTCAACTACAGGGATGTCCAGAAATATAGGAGAGTTAGAGAACACAGAATGGCAAATAATTGAAGTTTAGAAATTGTGAAAGCAAATTTGATAAGTTAAATCTGAAATGGAAAATTGGATCCAGATTATACAGTTCTTTGAATGCTAAGCTAAGGCATTTCTATTCCTGGCAATAGGAAGCTGATGAAGGATTTTGAGTAAGGGAGACTAGTCCATTAGGAAAATTAGTTTGGCAATAATATGAAGGATATATTAGAGTACATCAGAGAGGGGAGAGACAAGAGGCAGGCTGACCAGTTAAGAAGCTTTTACAAAAGTCCATGGAAACGTTCATGAGAAATTAGATTAGAGTAGAGGCACTGGAAGTTCTGCAGAAATGAAAGAACATGGTTAAGAGTGGTACTAAAAAGGCCTAATCTATAGGATTTGAGCATTAATTTATAGGAGATCAAAGATTTAAGGATCAAAGATAACTTGCAAATTTTGAACATGAGTTACTATGAGAATAGTGGTTTACCTCTTAAACAAAGAAAAAAAAATAAGATAAATTTCATGAAGGAAGATGACGGGTACAATTTGGAAATGGTAGACTGAAGGTATTTGGTGTGATATTCTTTGGAACTGTGTCAGAATTATCTCAAAATATGGAAGTAAAGTACTGGGGAAAGACTAGACAAGTGATTTAGAATTGACCATCATCTGCATAGAAATGATCAACAGAGCTATGGAAATGGATGAGCTTGCCAAGCGTAATAAATACTGAAAAGATAGCAAGTATGGTCTTTAGAAGAAGCCTCACAGCAGTCCTAGTAATTAATTGCTCCCTTGTCTTTAAAGGAATATCCAAATGATTTCCCAGTGTTGGCAATGGATAGAGTAAATGTGGGTGGAAGCCAGAATCTAGGTGTTCATGACTGAGTACCAAGACTTATGGAGAACAGAGTATGGAGAATACAGTGTGGGTGGAGAGTTAGTGTTTAGTTTCAGTGATTAACCTGCTTTTGAGAGATGTCAGAGTGTGTCAAAGAATACAACTTTCTACAGATGAGCGGAGACATTGGCCTGAATATCCCTAGATGATCTGAAGGTTATAGTTTTTTTAGAGTCCAAAATGATTGAGAATTAAGTAAATATAGTCAGGAGCTCCTATGTTGTGCATACTGGCAATAAGATTTGTCATGCCATTATGGAGATATCAATTCTCAACCCTGAAGTCTCTGCATGGGAAAAGAGCTCAACTAGAATAAGCACAAATAAAATGGGATTTGAAGATGTGAGTTTGAGGAATATAAATGGGTCTATGCGAAAGTGAGACTGAGGAGCATAAAAATGGACAAAGAAAGAGCCTGGGGAAAATGATTTCTCTATATAAATCCTCTTTACCAGACAAGTTAGTCTATTCAATTTCTTCTGAATACTTATACTTACTTACTTTCATGGCTTTGTCCAAGCTCTTTCTCTCATGTTGTTTCTTACTTCCATTTCCCCAACCATCTAAACTATATCCATTTCCAAGTCTTAATTCAAGACCTAGTTTCTTCAAAAAGCATATACATGCTCTAAATGGCCTCTCCCTCCTATGTTCTTTTTATAATAATCATGCTTTTTACAATAACCTTTTACTAATTGATTATATGTTAGCATGTGACATTCCTTATTTCGATATTTTATTTTAAATGAAGTGATTTCTTATCTTCCCAGATAGATAATAAGATCCATGAGGTAGAGATCTAGCTTTCTCAGTGCCTAGGAAAATGTCTTGTATATAGATCATTTTATAAGTATTTCAATTGACTTAGAAAACATAGATATTTGATACAAGTATTTCATTGGTGCCATAGATTTTTTTTTTGTCTTAGAAAGTTACCATTTAGCCATCTGGACAGCAAAAAAAAAATGTCCACTTAAGGAGAATGTATAGCTGCCTAGTTCCATTTCAGCTTCGGCCCAATGATGGGCCATATTTAACTATCTTTTCTATTTAAGATCTTCTGTCTTTTCTGTGATCTCTGACCAAAAGTAAAACACCTGTTTCTTTCCTGAGCTCTGCTAATAGCCCAAATCCATAATACTTATGTTGTCTTCACTCTGCTGATAAAGCAACTACATATGTGCTACTTTGGCTTTGACAGACCCTGAGGCTACATTCAGTTTTTCTGGGGCACCCACTAAAAAAGAAGCTGAGCTCTTTTTTTAAGACATATTTTTGTCAACACTATCTCCATTTAATCACAGCACCTGACACTTATATAGTAATTTAAATGTGTTTTGTATACATTCTCTCATTGGAGCTTTGCAGCAATGCTGTGAAGGAAGTCCTGATGTATTATTATCGACAGTTTGCATTTGAGAAAAGAGATTAAATGATGTGTTATGATCACAAAACTAACACATGTCAAAGGTAGGATGTAAACCAGGGCTTTCTTGCCTCCAGGTCTGTGATATACTAAATCATATTGCCTCAGTAGTTATTCTTGTCCTTCCTGCCAGGCAATTACCACCTTCTAGACACCTGCAAGTCACTTCTTAAGAAAACATACTTTATCTTCATTGGATTTCAATGATTAGCTTCTCTTCTTGATAAAATGACAGAGGAGGTTTGAGGTGAATGGAATACAAGCTCAATGTGAGTTAATGATACAGCTTGGAAGCTCTAGTAGTAGACATGATTGCAGGCTAGGCTACAATAAGGGAGAGAATATCCAGAAAGAGGAAGGTAATAGATCCACTTTACATTGCCCTATTGAAAGCATACCTAGAATAATATGTAGAATTCTTGGAATTTTTAGGAATAATATTGAAAGGCTGAAGCATTTCAAAAAAGAATATGATTATAATTATGAGGGAATTTGAGGATTATTTGAAAGAAATAGGAATTTCAGCTCTATTACATATTGGACATTGTGTGACATTGGACAAATCATCTACAGAACTTAGCTTTTTCATATGTAAAATGAGAGGGATGGATAGATGACTTCATAGATAATCTCTTGTACCATAAAACTATGAGACTAGGGAGACAAACAGTAATCTTTAAGTATCTGTGGAAGAGGAAATCTACTTTCTTTGCATAATCTCAAATTGTATCAACTTGATACAATAACTACTCATTTATACTTAATATTGGGAAAGAGAAAAAAATAACTCTTACTTCCCAAGTGGAATGAGCTGCACAAGATGCTGGTAATTCCTTTTACACTGAGTAGAGACCTAGTACTTGGGAAGTACTTTATAATAGGGATTCTTGTTCAGGTGAAGGTTAACTTGATAGCCTCTGAGATTACTCCCCATTTGGAGATATCCTAATAATTGTGATTCTTGAGAGTGCATCTGACTTCTTTGCTAGTTAGCTTCCTCTTTCTTATTTTGACAGGTGACATGATAAACTTCATTAACTTAAGAGAAGATGCTGCCTAATTGCATGGTAAATGCTGCATACCCAAGCGACTTTTTTGTGTCTACCTTCTTGTGACAAATGAGAGGTTCATGTGTTGTCTAGTAACTGAAGGAAGCTGAGACAGCAGTCTTAGTTCCGAATGATGGTTCCAACAGCCCACAGAGGTCGATTTGTTTTAATATTCTATGGGCTTTTCATAAAGTTTTAAAGTTTTTTTTTCCTTCAGAGAGGAGAAGATAGGAAAAGAATGGGAGAAAATCAGAGATGATATTAATGTCCCCCAAAAGACAATTAAGAGAATCTCATTGACTACCAAGTCATATGTCTAACTTCTCATCTTTATAAAATTTTTATGAGAATTTTCTACATGCCTATAAACTGTCTTCAGTAGTAAAAAATGAGAACAGACAGTCTTTTTTAAGTTTTATTCATACTCTTTGTTTTATATATCATAGACATTTCTAGATTCCCTTTCAGTTTTCTCTTGTAACAAGTAACAAGTGAAGAGGGGGTGGACCCTATCTCAATAGTCAAGATCAGTGATTATTAGCTTTATTGCATTTTTTTTCATTTATACTGCTATATAAATAATTTTTCTGGTTTTATCTACTTCCCTTTGCATTAATTCACAAGTCTTTCCTATAATTTCTTACAGAAAAACAAATTATAATTTTATAATTTCTTACAGAAAAACAAATTCCTTCCAATTAAAAAATTCCAATTTGTTTTAGCCAATTGAGGAAATTCCAATTGATGGACAGTTGCTTTGCTCCTGGGTTTTTCCTATGGTTGTAACTTTTTTTTTTTTTTTTTTAGCTCACATGGGACTTCTCTGTATTCGGTGATTATGTCATAGGGCAACCTATGAATTAAAGGATATGAACAATTTGGCTAAGGTCTTCCCAGGTCTCAATATGACTAAAGCAATGCCCAATAAGTGATTAAGGTTAGATAAGAAATGAGGCAGAGAATGACTTCTTTCAAAATCAGTAACAGTACTTTATAAACTATTTGAAAAATAGGTAAAGGAGTCGTACCTAATTCCTTTATGACACAACTAAGGAGAGTACATATTAGTCTTGAAAATCAATGAAAAAATTTAAGTAAAATATTAGCAAGGAAATTATAGCAATATTTCACAAAGATCCTATATTATGGGCAGGTGATATTTAAACCAGAAATTCAGGACCAGTTCAATATTAAGAAAACTATCAGATGACTATCCACAACAAGACCAAAAACAACAAAAAAACTATATGATTATATCAGTAAATAGAGAAAAAAACCTTTGATGAAATGCAAAACATATTTCTACTTAAAAACCAGAAATTATAAGAATCACTGGAACCCTTTTTAAAAGTGAAAATTAGTATCTATCTAAAACCAAAAACAAACTATCAATAATGATGATAAACTTGATGCCTTAGTAATAAGATCAAGGGTGAAGTGAGATTGCTCATTACCATTCTTATTCAATATTATTAAACATTACAAATAATTATATTAGACATTAAATAATTTATATTGTTATAATATAAATTAATTATATTATAAATTAAATAATTAACTAAAAACTAATTGAAACAATTAACAAAATTTAGAAAAAAATTTGGATATGAAATAAACCACAAATTATTTGCATTTCTGTATAATGCCATCAATAGACAATTCAATAGACAAAATAAAGCTACAAAATGATTTTCAAACAAATAAAGATATAAACTTTTGAGAAAATATTAACTGTTCATAGGTAGGCTGAGTGAATATCATAAATATGAGTTTTAGCTAATTTATATGTCAAATCTATGGATAAAGGACAAGTTTATGACCAAAGAGGATAATAAGAAATAAAAAAGATGATTTTTTTTTATTTCATGAAATTAAAAAGCTTTTGCACAAATGAAACTAATGCAACCAAAATTAGAAGGAAGAGGAAACTAGGAAGGAGGAAATATTTCACAAGTTTTGCTGATAAAGGCTTCATTTTTCAACCAAGGAAATGAGGCAAATTCATAAAAAAAAATAAGATTCATTCTTCAGTTGAGAAAGGGTAAAAGATACAAAAATAGGCATTTTTCAGAAGAAAAAATCAAAAGTACTTATATTCACTTGAAAACATGCTCTAAATCACTCCTGATTAAAGGACTTCAAATTAAAACAACTGTAAAATACCACCTCATTCTCATCAGATGGTCAAACTAAAAGAAAATGACAAATAGAAGGAGGGATGTGGTAAAATTGAGACTATAATGATGGAATTATAAAGTAATAAAACCATTCTGGAGAAAAATTTAAAATTATGCCCAAAGGACTATAAAAGTGTGCATATAATTTGACTCAGAAATAGCATGACTAAATCTGCATCCCAAAGAAATCAAAGAAAAGCGGGAAAGATCTATTTGTACAACAATATTTATAGTAGCTCTATAGTATTATAGTAGCACTAACATATATGTGTTAATATCAAAGAATTGGAAGTTGAGAGGATGCTCACAATCTGGAGAATGTTTGAGCAATTTGTAATACATGGTTTTGATGCATTACTATTATGCTGTAAGAAATTATGATAAGGTTTATCATTTTATTTGAAGGATTATGTGAATTGATGCAAAATGAAATAAGTAAAACCAGGAAAACATTCTATACAATGACAGCAATATTTTAATCATGATAAACTGTGGAAAAACTTTCTCTGATCAAAACAATATTTCAAGATAATTCCAAAGGATCCACGATGCAAAATGCTATCCACCTCAAAAAAAGAACCAATTAACTTTTGATATATATTGATGCATTTTTTTTACATTTTTTTCTTTTGTTTTGGCCGTTTTCTTTTGCAACATGACTAATATGGAAATGCTTCACATGACTTCACATATGTAACTGATATATTTCTTGCCTTCTCAATTGATTGGGGAAGGAGGGAGAGAATTTAGAACACATTTTTAAATGAATGTTTAAATTATATATAATTGAGATATATTTAATGAAATAAAATATATTTCACACAAAAGAGCTATTTCTTTTTTAGTTTATGTTTTATTATTAAAGATTATTCTCAAAATATATGCATAGATAATTTTCAATATCTACCCTTGCAAAACTTTGGGTTCCAATTTTTTTCCTCCACGCCCTTCACTAGACAACAAGTAATCCAATACATGTTAAACACGTGCGATTGTTCTATACATATTTCCACAATAATCATGCTGCACAAGAATAATCAGATCAAAAAGGAAAAATAATGAGAAATAAAATAAAATGCAAGCAAACAACAACAAAATGAGTGAAAATACTATGTTGTAATCCACTCTCAGTCCCCACACTCCTCTCTCTGGGTGCAGATGGCTCTCATCATTGCAAAACCATTGGAACTGGCCTGAATCATCTCATTGTTGAAGAGAGCCACATCCATCAGAATTGATATAATTTTGTGCTTGCCTTGTACAAAGATTTCCTGGTTCTGTTCATTTCACTTATCATCAGTTCATGTAAATCTCTCCAGGCCTCTCTGAAATCATCCTGATCATTTCTTACAGAACAATTATATTCCATAACATTCATATACCATAATTTATTCAGCCATTCTCCAATTGACAAGGCATCCATTCAGTTTCCAAGTTCTTGCCACTACAAAGAGGGCTGCCACACACATTTTGTACATGCAGGTTTCCTTTCCTCCTTTTTGATTTCTTTGGGATGCAGGCCAAGTAGTGACACTGTTGGATCAAAGGGTACATCTCTTTGGCCTCTTCAGAATGGTTGAATCTGTTCACAACTCCACCAACAATGTATTAATGTCCCAGTTTTTTCATATCCCCTACATTCATCATTATCTTTTCCTATTATCTTAGCCATTCTGAAATGTGTGTGGTGGTACCTCAGAGTTGTGTTAATTTGCATTTCCTTGATCAATAATGATTTAGAGCATCTTTTCATATAACTAGAAATGGTTTCAATTACTTTGTATGAAAATTACTAACATCCTTTGACTATCAATTTAACAATGGCTTAATTCTTATAAATTTGGGTCAATTCTGTATATATTTTAGAAACGTAGCCTTTATCAGAACCCTGGAATGCAAATTTGGTCTGCATTATGTACAAAGTCTTTTTAACTTAATATAATCAAAATCATCCATTTTGCATTCCATAATGTAGTCCAGTTTTTCTTTGGCCACAAATTCCTTCTTTCTCCACAGATCTGAGAGGTAGCTTATCCTTTGTTCTTTTAATTTGCTTAAAGTACCACCCTTTTTATGTCTAATCATGAATCCACTTCAACCTTATCTTGGTATTGGTGTTAAGTGTAGGTGAATGCCTAGTTTCTTCCATACTAATTTCCAATTTTCCTAGCAATTTTTGTCTAACAGTGAGTTCTTATCCCAGAAACTGGGGTCTTTGAGTTTATCAAACACTAAATCACTATAGTCATTGACTATTATTTCTTGCCAACCTAACCTATTTCACTCATTGACAACTTTATTTCTTAGTCAGTACCAAATGATTTTGAACCATTTATAATATAATTTCATATTATATTATACTGTAGTTCTATATTGTTTTATATGCTTTATAATATAGTTTTAGGTCTGGTACCATTAGGCCACTTTCATTTGCATTTTTTTTCATTAATTCCCTTGAAATTCTTGACCTTTTTTTCTTCCAGATGACCTTTTTTGCTATTTATTTGGCTCTGTATTTTGGGAGTTTGGTATGGCACTGAATAAGTAGATTAATTTAGATGGTACTGTCATTTTTATTATATTAGCTCGGCCTACCCATGAGCACTTGATATTTTTCCAATTGATTAGATATGACTTTATTTGTGTGGAAAGGGTTTTGTAATTGTGTTCGTATATTTCCTGACTTTGTTTTGGCAGGAAGACACCCAAATATTTTATATTATCTACTGTTATTTTAAATGGAAGTTTTCTTTGTATCTCTTGCTGCTAGGATTTGTTAGTAATATATAAAAATCTGATGATTTATATGGTTTTATTTGGTATCCTGCAACTTTACTAAAGTTCTGAATTGATAGTTATGGGTGTTGATTAGTATATATGGTTGCTGGATTTTGTCAAATGTTTTTTCTGTAACAGTTGAGATAATCACATGATTTTTGTTAGTTTGGTTATGCTGACAATTTTCCTAACATTTAGCCAGTATTTCTAGTATAAATCCTACTTGGTCATAGTGTATTTTGCTGGGGAAAAGATCTATTTTTCAAATCTGCACGTTTCCTTTCCTTCTGTATATGGCTGTGGATATGAGGACAATATAACTATAAAACTTTGAGGAATCAAAGTTGTAGATAATCAAAAGAGCAATGGAGAAATTCTTGGTGGATTCAAGAAGGCTATAAATATTTCTTAACATGACAAGCATTCAAGAAATGATATAAGGATATAACTGGGGAAAAATAACGCAATGGTAAAGAGAGATCTATTGATTCTCAAAATGATAGCAGGATACATTCTAAAAGGATTTGAGAAAGAACATGAATCCAAATAACAGAGGTTGAAAACACATGAATAAGTCACAATCTATACCAAAAAAGAGAGTACAGATAGTGATAAATGATGATATCACCAATTCATTGAAGTACCAAAAATTCTCCTCAGAAGCAACAACCATTCTTCAGGGGACAAATGCCTACTTTTCCTATTTAAGCAAATTAAAAAAAAAAAACATTTAATTGCAACAGTATGTAGATGAATAAAAAACTAAATCTCAGGATCTCAGATATGAAAGGTTCCTTAGAAGCTACCGAGATCAATCCAAACCTTACCTTAAACTAATAATATTGGATTTGTGCTGTTTGGAGACCCCATTATCCAAAATTACACCAAACAAAGACTGTATAATGAAAGTATTAGGCAAATACTAAGTGAAATATAGCTTGAACAGATTTCTTCTTATTCTTCCATGGCAGGTGATGCAATATTTTAGAATAAAATTTGAAATAATCTCTTTGCAAATTATTTCTGGCTCAATGGGTTAAAAGGAAGAATTTGAAATGAATATGTTTTGTTAAAAGAGCATTGGAAAGACTCCTGAAATTACCTCTATTTCTTTTTATCAACAACTATTTGGTCTTTTTTAATTGCCTGAATTATCTGTATATTTTTATTGAAGACAGAATTGGAAGGCAAGAGAGAATTGGATTTGCCAGACCTTTGTTTAAATTCTTCATATAAGAATGTTATCTTTATGAAAGAAATGCCTTATCTTGCAATTCATACTTTTAAAATGAACAAATGATTTCAAAGGGAAATGCCAGTTTATGAGCTGAAAGTAGAAATTACAAGTATATCTTACAAGAAATCAGGGGAAAAAAGATTCTATTTTTTGCTTCTCTTCTTTTTGCCAATATTTTCATTAATTTTACTTGTTAAGAAAAAAGAACATAAAAGTAGAGATTAAAATATGACATTATATAGAAAAAGAAAAATGGGGACAGAGGCAAAAGAATAAAGCTCTTGAGTTTTTCCACTAGGAAAGACTATTAGTTTGGACTAAGATAGCTACATAGGTGCAGTTATTAGGAAGATTCTTCCTGAGGTCAAATCTAGCCTTAAACCCTTGCTAGCTGTGTGAATCTGAACAATTCACTTAACTTTGTTTGCCTCAATTTCCTCATTTGTGAAATAATCTGGAGAAGAAAATGGCAAACCACTCCAGTGTCTTTGCCAAGAAAACCTCAAATGGATCTGAAAGAATCAGCCATGACTAAAAATAACTGAATAACAGCAACAAATATTTCTTGAGTAATGAACAACTGTAACAAAAGTCTTTATGTAACTTTCTGGATAGAATTTTCAAGAACAACACTATTTATAGATGATTTTGAATTATTTATTAAGCATTTATTACGTACTCTTGTGTGTGGATACAAAGAAAGGCAAAATTAGTCTCTGCCTTCAAAGAATTCATACTCCAATAAGGGAAATATGTGAACAGATAGTTATATACAAGATATATACTTGGAGAGGAGGATCCTAACAGTTGTAGTGGGACTGGAAGTGCTGAGATCATGAAGAAGGTGCCATTTTAATTAAAACTTGAAGCAAATCAAGGATATTAAAGATTGGAGGTGAAGTGGGGGAAAGATGTCAGATATAGATGGCAGTCAATGCTAAAGCATGTAGATGTGAAATGAGAGTAACATGTATGAAGAATAGCACATGAGTCAATGTGGTAGGTTGGAATGTAGGTGGAGAATAATCAGAATAGGGAGACTGAATTTCGAGGATGGACCTGGATGTGAAAAACTTCAAATATCAGAGAGAGGACATTATATTTCATCCAGGACCTAATAGAGAGTCACTGGAATTTATTGACTATTGAGAGGATGTGGACATCAAGTGATCAAACAAACACTAAAGCCAAGAAAACAACAGAACTTTAGGAATGAGGAGACCACTGCAACCTATCTCAGGTTCTGTAATATAATGATCTTAGACTTAAAGTCTTTTAGTCTTATTATATCATTTTGAAAGTGGAAATAATATACCATCAAATTTATAACATATAAATTATTCCTTGTTTTAAAAATGCATGATTAAATGAAACTTTAGTTTCTTGTAACAAATATGAAATAAATTTCATAATTTTATAAACTATTTTTACATAAAGGAAAACATTTCAAGAAAAAAATATGATTTGAAATCATCAGTAGCATTAAAACTGGTCTAACTATGCTCCAGAGTAAATAGGAATATAAAAATAACTCAATCATTCCTGATAATTTTTAATGCTGCTGATGAAGTTTCCATAGAACGAGTTTAATAATGTGGAATATTTGAGGATTTGGGCAAGATCATGAATGCTAGCACATAAGGATTTTTTATAATGTCTTTTAAAATTAACAAGCTAGACTAAAGACTTGTGTTGTCTTTTTATTGTTCAAATTTCAGATATTCAAAGCATTTCAAAGCTGTTTTTGTTAAGTGAGGATAAAGATAGTCTCCATTTTAAAGATGCTTATCAAAATGCAAAGACAATTTGATTAATCTTTAGAAAGAAGAATGTCCATTTATGAATTTGGGAAGAACACGTACTTGAAAGTGACATAAAATGCTCAGAAAATTGTATTTTTATATACCTCTGCTAAGAAAGGCTTCTGCTATTTTTTTTTTTAATTTACAACATGGGGAGACTCAAAGTAGTTAACTAATACAAATATTCTACATGAATATAAGTTTGCACCAGTATTTTAACCCTAATGGTGGTATGTATACTGATATAATAATATGAGCCCCATTGTATCATAAAGGAAAGAACGCTGAAAATGGAGTTAGTCATCCTGGATTCAAATAGGACCACAAATACTTATTTGCTGTATGATATTAAATCTCGCAGAGCCTGAGGTTCTTCATTTATAAAATCAGTGTAATAATTTTTTTACCATCTCTATCATAGTGATGCTATGAAATAATGGATTTGAAAACTTTAAAGTATACCTGAGTATGAATAATGTGTGTGCATAGAGAACTATTTATGGAGATTAGAAAATATGAGTTCAAGTACCACATTTTATACCAGTACTGTGTATTCTTTGATGAATCAATTATCCCTTAAGTGCTTTAGACAACTGTGCAAAATGTGTATTATTGATAAAACTAGAAACCCAAAGCAAACTGATTCTTTTTCCTTCTTATTGATATTACATTGTTCAAATCTTGTCCATCTCCTGCCATAATTGCTATTAATGTATACCCATAAATTGGGAGGGATTAATCTCAGGGAATTTGATATTGTAGAGCTGTAAAATTTCATTTAAATATTAAATTATTGAATATTTAATTAAAATTACATATCAGCTATTTAAATATTCAAATAGTTGAAATATTTAAATTATGAAAAATATTCTAAATGTTTTATTTAGACTACTTTGATAATTTTCCAAATAGTTTGACTTGCAGGATATTTTATTTCATATATTAAAAAATACTACTCTGATGAGGAATTCATGATATGATAAAAAACATTGAGACTTGCTTTAGACCTTTTTATATTGTGTGATAGCAATATAATACTTATGTTGATCATCTGCCATTCATCCCTCTTGATAAATGCCAAGTTCAACTCATTTGCCCATTGAGAATGATGCTTTCTATCTTCTTGTGCACAGATCATCCTCATCAAACTCAATATGTGTCTATCTTTTGAGGCACTCACAATTTTCATTCCTCAGAAATTGTGGTTTTTCATGATTCATAGTCATATGAATTAACTAGAGGAATACTGTATTTTAATAAATGATCTTTTGCTTTAGAGAGCAGCTTGAAAAAGCTAAAAATATTGCATAATGTCTCACATGTAATAAAGTCTTCTTTTTTCCCCAGTGTTCATTTCTTGGCCCAGTTCATTATCTCTCTGCAATGTTTATATTGGTACCCATGGACATTCCCTTCTTCTACTCTACTATATTTTATTTTGAAAATTTCACCAGTATAAGGACTCCCAGTAAAGATATGTTCTCCAATAAAACAGACTAGCACCTTCTCTATAATGTTTATTCTGACAGAATTCCCTGGGAAACTAAGAGGTTAATAGATTTGACTAACATCACAATGTATAGCAGAGGTGGCATTGGCATTCAGCTCTTACATACTCATGGGCTTGCTTTTAATACATCCCATAGCCTAGACAGGAAGTTCTTCATTAACCTTGTTGTTTTTATTGCTGTTTTTAATGTGGAATAGTAGACCAAAATCTTGTAAATGCTTATAGATCTCAACCCCCTAAATGTAGTATTCTGGGCTTGATGCAGTCATTATGTTGTCATCTTCAAAATGCAACACATAGTGGATAGCTCCTCACTTCTAGGTAGGATGATTCTTTTTTCCTTTCAACAAGATGCATTTTGTGCTCAAGAAATCACAAGAGCAACATTTTTTTTGATGTAACACATCCCCATATTAGTCATTTTATACAAAGCAACGAATAAAGGGAGAAAAAATAATAACATGCTTCAGTCCGTACTCAAACAGTATCAGCTTTTTCTCTGTAAAGAGAAAGTATATGCCATCATTAATCATTCAGGATTATATTGGATCATTGTACTGCTGAGAATAGCTTAGTTATTCACAATTTCTTATTAAACAATATTACTGTGTACAACATTCACTTTACTATGCATCAGTTCATTAAAGTCTTTCCAGATTTTTCTGAAATCATCCTGCTTGTCATTTCTTATAGCCTAATAATATTAGATTACAATCATATACCACTGTTTGTTTAGCCATTCCCCAATTGGTATCCCTTAGGCTTCCAATTCTTAGCCACCACAAAAAAGGCTGCTACAGATAGTTTTGTACAAATAGATCCTTTTCCTCTTTTTCAATGTCCTTTTGATATAAACCTAACAATGGTATAACTGGATTAAAGGGTATGTACTTTTAAACTTCATATTGCCTTCTCAAAGGGAGAGAATGCAAAAAGGCAGGGACAGAGAGAAGCTGGAACTCAAAGTTTTAAAAACAAATGTTAAAAAACCGTAACTGAGAAAAGTAAAATACCATATTAAAAAGGGGATAGGCAGTTTTGTAGAGCTTTAAGCATTTTTCCAAATTGCTGTACAGAATGGTTGGATCAGTTAACAATTATTTCAATACAATTAAATTAATACAATTAATTACATTATTAATTTTAAATATTTCTCCTTTCAAATATTATTATGCTAATATCATAACAATAATTGTAAGTATTTATGTAGTGATTTCAGATTTACAAAGAGCTTTATAAATATCATCTACAACAATCCTTGAACATAGGTACTATTATTATTGTTCTCATATTACAGATGAGAAAAGTGAGGTGAAGTTCAAGGGACTTCTCTGGGATCATATATGGTAAGTATATAAGACAAGGTTTGAATTCAGGAATTCCTGACTCCAAATACAGCATTGTATCCCTGGTGCCATCTAACTACCTCAAAAAACACAATTAACCTATCAATGCTAAAACCTAATAACTTCGAAGTAGGACTTTCTACTTCTGAAAGCTAATTCTGTCCTCTATTTAGATATCACTACTTGTCACATAGATATCAATAATAGATAATGGCTGTAGATATAGGTGTGTTTGTATATATGTATGCAAACACATGTATTGATTTATATGATGTATACACATCTAGAGAATTATGATTTTAATGGAAATTACAAAATAATTCATTTTAAAGTTATGGTCTTTGAGAGATCTGGCTGAGGCACAAATCAATATGTCCATGGCCATCAGACTAGTTGGTATCTATGAAAGTCAGTACCTGAAGTCTGTATATTTTATTCAAACACCCTTACTGCGTTCCCTATATAATTATGCACCCTCCCTTATTTTAATATAAGCCTAAGTTAAACATAACTAAGTTATTAAATCTGACACAGAAAATAAAAAAAAATGTTTGTAGGGAATGAGCTATTGTAAATTTTTTTTTCTGATGGATTATTTTTCACCAGCCTATGGGATGTCAGGCAGGAGCTTCTCTTTATGTCTCAGTTTCTCTATCTATAAAACAAAGATTTTGAAAGAGAAACTCTGTGAAGTCTCTCAAAAACCTCATATTCCATCATGCAGTGATTCTAAAGGCTTTGGGATTGCTCCCAATAATTCAAGTGGTTCTTGCCATCTCTCCACTGTTATCAGAGAATAGAGATGTTCATCATATCCTTTCTTTGAGAAGAGAGAATAATTTTAATCATATTTCCCAAGAACCACTATAAAGCAACATGAGAAATTGGCAGCCATATCAGTCTGCACACAAATTTGCTACAGTATTGAATAATTACTCATCTAACCATCCATTACTGGCAAAAGCAATTAATCTATATGCACACAAATGAGAAAGAAAATAGAACATTTCTGTAAACAGCAAGCAACAATAGCAACAAATGAATATACAGGCTTTCTGAATTTTTTATTTGACACTTTCCAACCTCTGGAGATCTGGGTCACAATAGGAAATAATAATTTCCCATCCAATCTGTTGAACCATTTCTTCAAACCAATTCATTTGTCTCTCCTCCGAGAGATGTCTTTAAAATGTGACCCTTATGAGACATTGGTCATCTCTGAGTGAAACTTTTCAAACTGCAAATGGATAAACCTTAGGGTTCAATTGAAATGCACAAAGTCACCATATGAATTTAACAATAAGAATAATTCTGGGATGTTTGATGGGCCAGAATGACTAGAGCCAAGGAGATGTCAAATGAAACAGCATGTCACATACTTCAATATGAAATTGCAGGAAACTTAATATAAATTAATGTGTAGCTCTGTAATAAGATAAGAGATCTATATTAAGTAGATGCTGCTTCTCCTAAATTATATTTGCAAGTTGAAGCAAGACTAACACCTCTTGTTAGAAAATGCTTTTTGCTTTCATCAGGTGACTGAGAGGGCTACCTGTTGCTGTTGCTGTATGCTTTAATGAGGAAAACATGGTTAGGAAAGGAAATATCTTTGCAAACAATCCAATGCTCCTGCTTCTAAGCCAACAGTCAAATGGGGGTAGGGGGAGGGAGGGAATTAATGTCTTCAACTACAATAGCCATCCCTGGGAAATTAGGCCTTCCAAAGGAAAACAGACATGCAGGCTCATTAGGATAAAGGAGGAAAATCAATGTGTTTCAACACAAGATTGCTGAGACATTTGACCTTTGGGGCAGGAAAAAGAATTTCAAATACATAGTTTGTATGCTATAAATTGGTTCAACCTTATTAGACAATGGTAACTGACCAAACAAACCACCAAAGAGGGAGATTTATAAATGACAAGTCTTCCTGAAAAAAATTCTGCCATGGTCACAAATGCAGAGAAATAAGATATTTCTTTAATTTTGCCATCATTTAGGACTATCAAACCTGATTAATGTTATCCTCTTTTCTTTGAATTAATACTGATTCATTGCATATTTTATTGTTTGAATTATTTGAAAAATCAACACTGAAAAAAAAATAAAAAAAAAGAACAATCAACACTGAAAGACTGGATTTAACTTTTCTTGAAAAATACTTTGACCTTTCTCTTTAAAGAAAAAAATATATATGTATTCTATTGCAGAGGTTGTTTATAAAACATTAGATAATGATGTGTTTTTACTTTTTTAATAAATAACTAGGAGCTATGTAGAAAGTAGAATTTCTTTGCTTTTCATGTTTAAATGTGAGACTAAACTAATATTTATCATTAAAATTAGTGTATGTGTAGTGGGAGAGGGTTGAAAAATGAAGGAATGGAATAGAGCAGAGAAGAGATGATATATACCGATAGTGATTTAGGGTTGACTTTATTTTGTATCTTTCCCATGTTACAGTGCCTTGCACATAAGAGGAATTTCATATACACATAGAGAACTGGATTAAACTGCATTGTGAGGAGGAGTAAGTGGACTCCCTTGACTTGAGATTCTATGGGGGAACTCAGCTCAAAAGAAATGGGAAGCATTCAAGAAGGAAATTCTGGACACAAAGAAAAAGAAGTGGACAAGGAAGAAAAATCCAAGTTGTCCAAAGAAACTGATATGTATGCACAGAGAAATCACCAAAGACTTAAATTTTTAACAAAATTGTACAGAAGACAGAAATAAGAGGAGCTTAAAGAAGATTAAGATAAAACTGTGATGGTAAGAATAGTGTCAGGAGTCCTAAAGCTCATAATGAGTCAAACTGGCAAGGAAAACTAAGCACAACAAAATGAAGTTAAAATTAGAGATAAAGGAGAATCAGGCAATCTTAGAACCATTGATTATTACTGAGCATAGATAAAACCATTGTCCCTGATACAGTCATTTAGGTTAAAGCACAGATGATATTTTTACTAAACTTACTAAATCTTCAGCTCTTGAAAAATGGTGGTATTTTAGGAATTTGAGAAACCCAAGATTACCACCAATATATCAGTAAAGCTCTAAAAATGCACAATAACAAATAATAATGAGAACCAAAGATAAGCACCTATAAACTCCCCCATCTACTTCAAAATTACATAGGAAAAAATAATTGGAATTCTGCAAAAATTCTTAAGGGAGACAAGTTAGGGAAGACAGCAACTTGGACTCACAGCAAGAGGTACTCATAGAACAATAATCCAGCAAAAAATTATATCTTCAGCTTCTTCAACTGAAAGGGCCGTAGCAGTCACTAGCCTGGGAATCATAGCAATAGGCACTGTGTTCAGCCTAATATTCAGTTATTCTATGCCTAATAGAAAGCCTAGCCAGATAGTCATGCATTATAGTAGGAAACAAAGTAAGACCAGTGACTAGGCAGAATAATGCTCTGTATCACATGCCTAAGATATAGCAGAGACACAAGGGTAGAAAGGTCTTTAATAGTTCCTGAAAAGTAAATTACTTGGGATCTTGTAGGAATTTTGCTAATAATTCAACCAACATTTATTTATGACCTCTTAGGTAATAGTTGCCACTAATTCTAGGTTTAGGAATGTACAAAGAAGACAAAAAAGGAATCAAAACAACAACATACAAAAGTTGAGTTGCTGGGAGAATGTCCTCAAGCCATAAATTGTTATAAAAGGTGAAAAATACTGTTAGCTATCATATTCTTGGTCAAGCAAGGTCTATATATACCATCAAAGTTTATGAGAGGGAGCAGAATCTGACTGAAATATAAATCCACAAACCATAAATGAAGGCTGTTGATATGAACAAGTTGAAGAAAATACCAAACACAGTGAACAAATAAAAATAACTAGGACTGAGAGAATGCCAAGATGCCAATTGAGAAGAAAAAGAGCAACTCTATAACAAGCCCAAGTAAAAGTTTAAAGAGAATGTCCTTGAAACAAGAATGACAAGGTCATCCAGAAGGAAATGAATTAAGAAATTAAAAAATTTATCTTTAAAAGAAATACTAACTAGGAGGAAAGACTGACAGGAAGAACTAATAACTAAGAATATTTATTGCTATAACGTATTCAAAAAACGAGATATCTGAAATTGAGAATAAATTAAAAAAAAAACAATGAGACAATTAAAACAAAATCAAGTGTTGTTTTTTTTTTTAACAGAGAAAAATGTAAAATATATTCTATCAAAAAACAGTGTTGTGGTTTTCAGGTCAAGGAAAGGAAAAATAAGAATCATCAGACTAGGTTATAGTCATGACCAGAAAAATAAAGCTTAAATATCATATTTCAAAACATCATTAACAAAATTTGAACATTAAAACAAGAAGGTAAAGCTAAAACAGAAATAATCCTCTGGTCACCTCCTGAGGTAAATAACAAAACAAAAATTCTAAGGAATCACATAGCGAAAGCTTCAAGCTTTTAGATTTAATAAAAAGCCTCCAAATGAAAACAAAGAATTCAAGTGAAAAGTTACTATATAATGAAAGATTTGATACTTATTTTAAAAAAAGGTAAAATTTGGAATGGTATAGTCCAAAGGCTGAAAATAAATAAATAAATGACAACTAAGAATCATTTATTTGCTAAAATTAAACATAATCATACAGGGGAAAATGGATTTAAAAAAAAATAGATGGCTGTCTGATAAGGTCAGAAATGAGTAGGAATTGTTTTGAAGTACAAATGAAGGAGTCAGAAGAAATGTAGATGTTTAACATATGTAGGACTGCTTGCCATCTAGTGGGGTGTGGAGGGAGAGAGGGGAAAAATCAGAACAGAAGTGAGTACAAGGGAGAATGTTGTAAAAAATTACCCTGGCATGGGTTCTGTCAATAAAAAAAAAAGTTATTATAATAAATTTTAAAAAAAGGAGAAATGTAGAAAAATAAAGACAAGTGATCATTGGAGGGTTTGATACAACAATGAACTCTGTGTTATAAGAGGGAAAGAACAAACACATATCTTTTTTTTTTAAGTTTTAAAAGATAAACAGAAACTCAGGGAATCACTATGCTCTTTTTAATAGCCTTAGGAAAAGAAAGAAATTAAAAGGAAATGTAAATTTAATGAAGGGCAGAAGTAGAATGAAGTGAAAAATCACTATGATATTAATAGATGTATGTGAGATGAAAAATATAAAAAAAACATGAAGGACTAAGGCAGGAAGGCATGGACATCTTAGGAATTCCATTTTGTTTTGAACCAGATAATGTAAGGCTGAATATACTTATACAAATTTTCAGATGGAGGGGAGAGGAAGAAGGGAGAAAAACAGGATAGAAGGGAAGGAGAAAAAGAGAGAGGGAGGGAAAGAATTTGGGATAGAGCTAGATTGCACTCAACAAAGAAATGGAAGAGGGTTAGAGGACAGGTACAATACTTGAAGGAATAGTCAAACAAAACAAATTGTATCATAACAAAATGAAGAGTGAGGTGAAAGTAAAGAAAGTGGAAAAAGGTCAAGGAGAAGAAAAAAGTAGCAATTAAGTAGAAATGATAACTGATTTTAAATGACTATTCCAAAGCAAACTCCTCTTTTACCTTTTTTTTTTTAAAGGAGGGCCAATAACAAGAAGATTAAAATTATAAGAGGCAAGACTAGATTACATAATTAACATCTGTAACTATGAACTTGAATGTTACAAACATCAATAAAATGGAAATTTAGTAGAATGGAATAGAACATAGAATAAAATAAGTTTTTTTTTTAACAAGAAATATACTTGAAACATAGATTCATACAGAGTTAAAATAAGAAGCTAGAGTAAATATATCATGCTATCTGTGAATTACCATAAAAACAGAGATATCAATCATCATTTCAAATAAGCCAGCAGTAAAATAGACTGGGTAAAAAGAGACAGCAAGGAAATAAAGTTGTTTGAAAGCAACAAAGAAATATTCACTGAGTGGCCTAGTATTGAAATATTTAAAGACAAAACTTCTGTGATTGGAAGAAAAAATATACAGTAAAACTAATAATAATAATAATAATAAATGAAATAAAATTAATAGTTCATAATATATATATATATATGTATCTTTCAGGTGTGGAAAAATTTAGCAAAAATATAAACAAGAAAGAAGTCAAGGACTTTAATAATACTTTTGGAAATTCAGATAAAATGAAATTTTTGTGACTATAAAATAGGAACCGAAAGGAGCTTAACTACTTCTCACCTGAACACAAAAGATTTTTTTTTGCAAAAGTTTACTATTATGTTAGAGATATAAACCTCACAAAATATAGAAAAGCAGAAATATTAACTACATCTTTACTGACCAAATTTATATTTAATTAAGGGTATTTGAAGAAAAATTAAAATTAATTGAAGACTAATTCATTGCTGATTTAAGGAACAAATCATAGAAAACATAGGACATGACATCAAAGAAAATGAAACAATGAGACAAGATACCAACACTTCTGAGATATGTATAAAGCATCCCTAAGCCAAAGCATATTCATTTCTGCACATATTCATAAATAAAAGAAAAGAAAAACATATTAGTAAGTTGGGAGTGCTACTAAAAACAGTCTAGAAAAAGCAACAAGGAAAAAGAAAAGAAAACAAAAACCCAACAAAATAAGATTAAAATTAAAAGAGATTAAAAATAGTGAAGGAAAAAGATCATTGAACTGATAAATAAAACTATTATCTGTTTCTCTGAAAATAAAAATGAAATAACGAATTAACAAGTCTTATTAGAATATAAAGAGAAAAATAAATTTATTAAAAATAGGAAAATACCTGTTTAATTTCATGTAAAATTTTTTGGAAAAAACAGGAAAAAAAGATTCTTCCAAATTATTATCACATAAATATGATCTTGATACTTAATTTAGGGAGATACAATTCATAGAAAGAAAGCTATTTACTAATATCCCTAATAAATGTTTATTTAAAAATACGAAGAGTAAATTAAGTTAAATAATTGATGAGATATTAATTGCTTATTAGTAAGTCATGACAAAATAACAAAATAGTATGATGGCACCCATTCAGTGTTTTAAAAATTAAAATGCCAAAGATTAAAGCGAAAGAAAAAATAATTACACATTTTATACACAGTTACAAAAGCAACAAAAAGGTCAAGAACATCAGGGGAAATTATTTTTAAAATTAGAAAGAAAGGAAGCATAACAACGACAGTTTTCAAACTATACTATGAAGTAGTTATCCTTAAAACTTAGCTTTGAGAAAGGTCACTCAACATAACAAATTAACTATGCAGCATATGGAAATAAATAAATCTAGAAGTCTGGGGTTTGATATGTATAAAGGCTCTTACTCAAAGTAAGGACTTATTATGTAGCAAAATTGTTGGAAAAACTAGAAATCAGTTTCTCAGAAGTTGGGTTTAAAGCATCTTAAACCATATAACAATTAAGCTCCAAAGGGATGCATGACTTGGATCTAAAACTTTACATCATAAATTAATTAGGGGAGCAAAGATAAAAATTTATATCACAACCATAAATTAAGGAAGTATTCTTGAATGACCAAATAAAGGATGGAGATTATAGAAGAAGAAATGGACACTTTTTGATCATATGAAAAATTATGGTAACCAAAGCAGTTAAAATAATAAAGAAATAAGACAGGTAGAAAAATGTTTGCAGTACATTTCTGTGACAAATGTCCCAAATCCAAGATAATTAAGTAACAGATTCAAATTTATAAGAATAAACAATTCCTCAAGAGGTAAAAGGTCAAAAAATATGAAGTGTTAGTTTTCAAAGGAAGAAATCCAAAATATCAACAGTCATATGAAAAATTTCTCCAAATGATTAATTAAAGAAATGAAAATTTAAACATTACTTCACATAAATCAGGCTAGCAAAGTTGATGAGAAATGAAAAATTACAAATATCAGAGGACCTGTTAGGAAAAAAATATAACTTTAAAGTACTTTTGGGGGAAAATGTGAATTTGTTTATAAATGTATAAAGTAATTTGGAACTAGGCTGAAAAGTCATTAAAAGAAGGATAGGTTCCGGGAGATACTGAGATAAAAGCCTTGCTGTCTCTGTTCTAGCATGATCAGAATTGGAATAATGTATTCAGTTCTGAGTGCCACAGTTTAGAAAGAATATTGATAAGGTTGAGAACATCCACAGAAAGGCATTCAAAATGATGAGTGCTCATGGCATGTGATGGCTAGTTGAAGGAATTAGAGGTTTTTAGCTTTCAAGGAGAATACTGAAGGGGAACATGATTGATATCCTCACGTATTTGATATTTTCCATCTTTTTTCCTCCTCTCTCTCTCACTCATTATCTGGCTTCTTCGCTGATAATGGTTCGTTTGAGGCTCAATTTTGAAAACTGTTTCAACTTCCTTCCTTTGGGAAGTTTTTAGGAGCCTCAGACCTCTCCCCAGATGGCTTCTATAGAGACAGAACTGGCTATACTTGAATGACTGTCCCCTTTTTTGTTAGGCCAGCTGAATATTGTTCTCATAAAATACCTATAGTATCAAGAACAGCAAGCTTCAGAATGATGGGGTAAAGACAGGAATGGTGATGTGCACGAATGTTTGTAGCAGCCCTTTTTGTAGTGACAAGAAACTGGAAGCTGAGTGGATGCCCATCAGTTAGAGAATGGATGAATAAATTGTGGAAAATGAATGCTATGGAATATTATTGTTCTGTGAAAAATGACCAGCAGGATGATTTTAGGAAGATCTAGAGAGACTTACATGAACTGATACAGAATGAAGTGAGCAGAACCAGGAGATCATTATACAAGATTATACAAAGATCAATTCTGATGGACGTGGCTCTTCTCAACAATGGGATGATTGAGACCAGTTCCAATAATCTTGTGATAATGATAGCCATTTATACCCAGAGAGAGAACTATGGGAACTGAGTGTGGATCACAACATAGCATTTTCACTTCTTTTGTGGTTGTTTGCTTGAATTTTATTTTCTCTCATTTTTTTTCCTTTTTGATCCAATTTTTCTTGTGTAGCAAAATAACTGTATAATTATGTATGCCTATTGTATTTACATATATTTTACTGTGTTCAATATATTGGATTATTTACCATCTGGGAAGGGGGTCAGGGGAAAAAAGGGGAAATTGGAACACAAGGTTTTGCAAGGGTCAATGGTAAAAAATTATACTTGCATATGTTTTGAAAATCAAAAGCTTCAATTAAAAAAAAAAAAAAGGAGTTGTGGGGAGAGGAACAACCGGAAGAGATTATAATAACAAGGATATTGTTGAGTGTCCAGATGTTAGGGTATAAACCCATCAATTGGGTTTTGCTGTCCCTCCAAAGCATAGGAATTGGCATGAAAGTGGGTGCTGAGTAAACATTAGAGATTAGGGATTAGTCTTCTGTGATATTAATTCATCACAGTATTTTACATTATTGAGGTTCTTATGTCTTGGGATGCCTAGGCCGTAAAATTACCTTCCATGTTGGATGTAATGCTTATTTTGGGCAGTTTTGCAAGTTTCAGAGAATCAGATAAAATATTTAACTCTCCTTCTTATTGGTGAAATTGTCTCCAAGCATCTGAAAGCTGTTTTGTGAAATAAAGATAATATTCATTATTTTTTCTTTTTCAGCTGATTTTTCTTGCACAATATGATATTTCTGGAAATATGTTTACAACAATTGCACATGTTTAACATATATTGGATTACTTGCCGTCTAAGGGAGGGGTGGGGGAAAGGGAGGGAGAAAAACATTTGGAACACAAGGATTTGCAAAGGTGAATGTTGAAAACTATCTATGCATATATTTTGAAATTAAAAAGCTTTAAAAAAATAAAACGTGCTACTGGTAAAAAAACAAAACAAAACAAGGATCATATTAATACTGTTGGATTACAGAAAAACTAGAAGTAATAAGTAGCTAAAATAATATATGCAAAACACTTAGAACATGCTATTATTGGTGGTAGTGTTGAGGATGTTGCTGCTGTTGTCAATCCTATCAAACTCTATATAATCCTATTAAGTTTTCCTCACAAACATACTGGAGTGATTTGGATTTCCTTCTCCAGATCATTTTACAGATGAGGAAATTGAAGGACACAGGGATAAGCAACTTATCCAGAGCTGGTGTCCACAGCTGGTGTCCAAGACCAGATTTGAGGCAGGGCCTTTTTGACTCCAGGTCCAGAGCTCTGTCCATTAAATTCCCTTATCTGTCCCACTCTAGCATATAATAGACACTTTAATTCTTGTTCTCCTCCTCAATGAGATGACTCCTAAAATAAAATGATCTTCAGCAGAAGGAAGTTTTTTCCCCTCTTTTATTGGGGGGTCTTGAAGGAAAAGCTACATACCCTCTTGTTTTTTAGGCTATAAGGGAGATTCTTTTTCAGGAATGGGTTGGCCTGAATCACTGCACTGCTGAGATCTCTTCCAACTCTAAAATTCTACAATTGGACAAGTGTACCTGATTTTGCATCAAAAAATATTGTTATTTCAACTTATCATCTGTGTTCCTGTTACTTAGTACAAGGATCAGGCTTCTACTATTGCTCAAGTTTGTTCTCCAGGCTACTGTTGTCTATCATGAGATGGGTCAGTCTGGTACTAACACTGCCCAACAATTTTTCTTTCAAATTTTGGTTTATGGTTTGTAAGTAGGTAGTTCTGCTACTTTGTGCTGATGGATGGCCCTCTCACTCTTAATGTTAGGTCCTTGACATGATTAAAAAAAACATTCCTGAAGGGATGATTATCTCAATCTCTTTATTTCAACTCTAACTGAATCAAAGCTTGCCTGAGATGGCCTGATGAGTATTAAACAGCATGATCACCATAGCCTCACCTACAACCCCATCTTCCCTTTTTGGAGTAATTGAGCTTCCAATCTAGCTTTGACACAAGCCCACACTTGCTTGCATGTGGAAGCATTTTCTCTGTTTCTCCAACACAGCCTTCCCCACTATTCTCCATCTTAACTCTTCCTCTGTACCAAATATTTAGTTTTCCTGTACTTATGTTTAATGTCAGCAACCCTTAATTTTCTTCTGTACACTTGTAGAGTTCCCTCATACTGGGTTCTTTCTGAAATAGAGTCACTGAACCATAATCATTAGATAACGCCAGGCACGATCATTTCTGTTCATTTAACACCCGCCAGGTGCATGAAACTGAGCCAGGAGCTTGGCAAGGTTTGCAGGAATTTAACCTCACTGGGTCAGGTATCCAGGTGGACACACAGCAAAAAGGATAAATATTAATTACAACTGAACTTTAAAGTAAATTCCGTGGGATTACATGTCCTTTCTTGGCTGGGCAATCTTTCTGTCTGCAGATGCTCATTTACTTTCATTGTTATTACAAGTAATACTCAATAGAAATCAAGGAAATTTAAGTACAATATCAGGAGAGTTCAAAACGGTAAACTTCTGATATGTTCTTTAATTACAACAGGGGACAGAGACAAAGGAATTAGCTAGACAGAGAACTGATAACATTCCCCAATTTTCTTCATAATCTAAAAAAAAAAAGCAATTTATCTAATAATTTAATTCTGAACTCTTATTCCTAAAGTCATCAACTACCTCCACAAAAAGTATGTTATTAGGTGAAACAATAATAAAAGGGTCATATGTTATCATAGGAAAAATATTAAGAATGGATTAACTTTGCAATGATATTACAGTGACAATAAAATAATTCTATGATTCACTTCATTTATAATATGACATTATTTAAAAACATTGCAAAAAACAATGTTTTGTTAAGTTGTGCCTGTATTTCTAACACAGCAAGTAGTACCGATCAACATTTCAGTCATTTCTAAGTGCTTACTATGTGCCTAACACTATGCTATGCATTGTGGATACAAAGATAAAAGTGAAATTGTTTTTATCCTAGTAGACCTTATGATCTGGCTGGGGATATAACATGTAGGTAAGCAGAAAGGACACATAGGCAGGCAGAGAAAGAGAAAAGGACAGATAGAAAAGAGAAATAGGAATAAATAATAGATATACAAAGTTAAATAGTTATATTCTGATAAATTGGTAAAATTGATTTACCTTGAAAAAAATGATAAAAGGTACTATTGGTGGAGGGAGAAATCATCAGCATATGAGAAGATTGGGAAATTATTTCTGTTGAATAGGAGTAATTAACATTGGATATATGGATGCTGTGGATAGATTTCAGGGGGCAGATGGAATTTGGTAGGAGAAAAGAAGTATGCATTTTTATTTTCATTAGTTTCACAAGTCATTTTTCAAAGAAAGGCTTCTATTATAGATTTCACCAGACTACAAAAAAGATCCATAATAACAACAAAATTTAAGAATCTTTTATGTAAAAAAAAACAGTAAAAAGAAGTGAACCTATCATCTGTTGATTTACATTCAGTCTCCTTAATTTTTTTTGCTAGATAAAATGGCATTTTTTGTACAAAATCTATTGGAATTGCTTTGGCTCACTGAACCACTGAGAAGAACCAAGCCTTTCATAGTTGATCATCAAATACTCTTGCTGTTATTGCATCCAATGTATTCCTGGTTCTGCTTGTTTCACTCAGCATCAATTTGTGTAAATCTTTCCAGGACTATTTAAAATCAGCTCATTCATTCATAAATTTTTATAGAACAATAATATTCTGTTATATACCACAACTTATTCAGCCATGCCCCAGTTGATGGGCATCCACTCCTTTTTCAATTCCTTGTTACCAGAAAAAGAACTACTACAAACATTTTTGCACATTTTCCCTCCTTTGTGATTTTCTTGGGATACAGACCCAGTAATGGCACTGCTAAGTCAAAGGGGATGCACAGTTTTATAGCACGTTGAGCATAGTTCCAGATTGCTCTCCAGAATGGTTGGATTATTTCACAACTCCACCAATAATGCATTAGTGTCCCAGTTTTCCCACATCCCCTCTAGCAGTTATGTTAGTCAACCTGAGAGATGTGAGATGGTACCTCAGAATTGTTTTAATTTGCATTTCTCTAATCAATAGTGATTTAGAGAATTTTTCTTATGTAACTATAAATGGCTTTAATTTTTTCATCTAAAAAATTGTTCATATCTTTTGATTATTAAGCAATGGGGTAATGATTTGTATTCTTATAAATTTGACACAATTCTTTATACATAGAAATGAGGCCTTTATCAGAAATATAGTCTGTAAATATTCTCAGATTTGTACTTTCCTTTTGATATTTTTGTTGATTTTGTTTGTGCAAAATCTTTTTAATTTAATGTAATCCAAGTTATCTTTCATAATGTTTTCCAATTCTCCTTTGGTCATAAATCCTTCCCTTCTCCAAAAATCTGATAGGTAAATTATCCCTTGTTCTCCTAATTTGTTTATGATATCACCCTTTATGCCCAAAGCATGTACCCATTTTGAGCTTATTTTGGCATGGGTGTGAGATGTAGGTTTTTGCTGAGTTTGACATATTGTTTTCCAGTTTTCCCAGAAGTTTTGGTCAAATAGTCCATTAAAATTTCAGAAGCTGGAGTTTGGGGGGTTTATCAAATACTAGATTGTTATAGGCTTTGATTATTGTGCTGTGTTTATCTAATATATTCCACCAATCCATTACCAAATGGTTTTGATGACTCCTGCTTATAGTTTTAGGTTGGTTCTTCTAAGTCACCATCTTTTGAATTTTTCTCTTTAATTATCTTGATATTTTTGAATTTTTGTTCTTCCAGATGGATTTTGTTATTATTTTTCTAGTTTTCTACAATAATACTTTGGCAGTTTGATTGGTAAGGTACTAAAAAAGTAGAAAATGATTTAGGCAGAATTGTCATTTTTATTATATTAGCTCAGTCTAATCATGAGCAATTGATATTTTTCCACTTGTTTAGATCTGATTTTATTTGTATGAGAAATGTTTGGTAATTGTGTTCCTTAGTTTTTGGGTTTGCCTTGGCAGGTAGAACCCCAAGTATTTTATTTTGTCTACAATAATTTTAAATGGAATAGCTTTATCTCTTCCTGATGGACTTTGTCATTAATATATAGAAATGCTGATGATTTGTGTGGGTTTATTTTATATCCTGTAACTCTGTTAAAACTATGAATGGTTTTGACTAGGTTTTTGCATGATTTTCTAGGATTCTCTAAGTATATCATGATATCATCTGCAAAGAATGATGGTTTTTTCCTTCGTTGCCTATTCTAATTTCTTTATTTTTTTTCTTTTTATATTGATAAAGTCAACATTTCTAGTACAATGTTAAATTATAATGGTGAAAAGGACATTCTTGTTTCACCCCCTGATCTTATTGGGAATGTGGCTAGCTTCTCTATTACAAATATTGCTTGCTGCAGGTTTTAGATAGATACTGCTTATTATTTTAAGGAAAGCATCCTTTATCCCTATGATCTCTGGTATTTTTTTAAAATAGCAATGGGTACTATATTTTGTCAAAAGCTTTTTCTGCACATATTGAAATTATCATCTGATTCCTGTTGGTTTTGTTACTGATTTGGTCAATTTTGGTAACTGTTTTCCTGATATTAAACCAGCCCTGTATTCCTGGTATAAATCCCACTTGGTCATAGTGTATTATCCTTCTGATAAATTGCTGTAATCTCTTTGCTAAATTTTATTTAAAATCTCTCCATCAATATTCCTTAGGGAGATAGGTCTGTTATTTCTTTTCTCTGCTTTGACTCTTCATGATTTAGGTATCAATGCACTATTTGTGTCATAGAAGGAATTTGGCAGTATTCTTTTAACTATTTTCCAAATAGTTACATAGTATTGGAATTAATTGTTCTTTAAATGTTTGATAGTATTCACTTGTGAATCCATCTGCCCCTGAACATTTTTTCTTAGGGAGTTCATTAATAATTCATTCATTTTCTTTTTCTAAAATGGGACTAGCTAAATAAGTCATTTCCATTTTCATTAATATAGGCAGTTTAGTTTTTTTATAAATGTTCATCCATTTCAGTTACATTGTCAGACTTCCTGCTATACAGTTGGGCAAAGTAGCTCCTAATTATTGCTTCAATTTTATTTTTCATTGGTGGTAAATTTGCCCTTTTTATTTTTGATGCTGGTTTTTTTCTTTCCTGGTTCTGATTAAATTAACCAAAGGTTCCCTATTTTATTAGTTTCTTTCATAAAATCAAGTCTTAGTTTTATTTATTAATTCAACAGTTTTCTTTTTTTTTATTTTAATAGCCTTTTATTTACAGGTTATATGTATGGGTAACTTTACAGCATTAACAATTGCCAAACCTCTTGTTCCAATTTTTCACCTCTTACCCGCCACCCCCTCCCCCAGATGGCAGGATGACCAGTAGATGTTAAATATATTAAAATATAGATTAGATACACAATAAGTATACATGACCAAACCGTTATTTTGCTGTACAAAAAGAATCAGACTCTGAAATATTGTACAATTAGCTTGTGAAGGAAATCAAAAATGTAGGTGGGCATAAATATAGGGATTGGGAATTCAATGTAATGGTTTTTAGTCATCACCCAGAGTTCTTTCTCTGGGCGTAGCTGGTTCAGCTCATTACTTTCCATTGGAAATGATTTGGTTGATCTCATTGCTGAGGATGGCCAGGTCCATCAGAACTGGTCATCATATAGTATTGTTGTTGAAGTATATAATGATCTCTTGGTCCTGCTCATTTCACACAGCAGCAGTTCGTGTAAGTCTCTCCAGGCCTTTCTGAAATCATCCTGTTGGTCATTTCTTACAGAACAATAATATTCCATAATATTCATATACCACAATTTCTTCAGCCATTCTCATGATGGGCATCCACTCAGTTTCAGTTTCTAACCACTACAAAGAGGGCTGCCACAAACATTCATGCACTACAGGTCCCTTTCCTTCTTTATGATCTCTTTGGGATATAAGCTCAGTAGTAACACTGCTGGATCAAAGAGTATGCAAGTTTGATAACTTTTGAGCATAGTTCCAAACTACTCTCCAAAATGGTTGGATTCGTTCACAACTCCACCAACAATGCATCAATGTCCCAGTTTTCCGCATCCCCTCCAACAATCATCATTATTTTTCCTGTCATCTTAGCCAATCTGACAGGTGTGTAGTGGTATCTTAGAGTTGTCTTAATTTGCATTTCTCTGATTAATAATGACTTGGAGCATCTTTTCATATGACTAGAAATAGTTTCAATTTCTTCATCTGAGAATTGTCTGTTCATATCCTTTGACCATTTTCAATTGGAGAATGGCTTGATTTTTTATAAATTAGAGTTAATTCTCTATATATTTTGGAATGAGGCCTTTATCAGAACCTTTGACTGTAAAAATATTTTCCCAGTTTATTGCTTCCCTTCTAATCTTGTCTGCATTAGTTTTGTTTGTACAAAAACTTTTCAGTTTGGTATAGTCGAAATTTTCTATTTTGTGATCAGTAATGATCTCTAGTTCTTCTTTGGTCATAAAGTCCTTCCCCTTCCACAGGTCTGAGAGGTAAACTATCCTGTATTCCTCTAATTTATTAATAATTTCATTCTTTATGCCTAGGTCATGAACCCATTTTGACCTTATCTTGGTGTATGGTGTTAAATGTGGATCAATGCCTAGTTTCTGCCATATTAGTTTCCAATTTTCCCAGCAATTTTTGTCAAACAGTAAGTTCTTATCCCAAAAGCTGGGGTCTTTGGGTTTGTCAAAGACTAGGTTGCTATAGTTGTTGACTGTTTGTCCATGAACCTAACCTATTCCACTGATCAACTTATCTATTCCTTAGCCAATACCAAATGGTTTTGGTAACTGCTGCTCTATAATATAATTTTAGATCTGGTACAGCTAAGCCACCTTCATTTGATTTTTTTTTTTCATTAATTCCCTTGAAATTCTTGACCTTGTGTCTTTCCATATGAATTTGTTGTTATTTTCTAGGTCATTAAAATAGTTTTTTGGGAGTCTGATTGGTATAGCGCTAAATAAATAGATTAGTTTAGGTAATATTGTCATCTTTATTATATTTACTAGCCCTATCCAAGAGCATTTACTATTTTTCCAATTGGTTAGATCAGACTTAATTTGTGTGAAAAGTGGTCTGTAATTTTGCTCCTAAAGTTTCTGATTTTCCCTTGGCAGATAGATTCCTAAATATTTTATATTATCTGTAGTTACTTTAAATGGAATTTCTCTTTGTAACTCTGACTGTTGGAATTTGTTAATGATATATAAGAATGCTGATCACTTATGTGGGTTTATTTCATAACCAGCAACTTTGCTAAAGTTGTGGATTATTTCTAATAACTTTTTAGTAGAATCTCTGGGGTTCTCTAAGTATACCATCATATTGTTGGCAAAGAGTGATAATTTGGTTTCCTCATTGCCTATTCTTATTCCTTTAATCTCTTTCTCAGCTCTTATTGCCAAAGCTAGCGTTTCTAATACAATATTAAATAGTAACGGTGATAGTGGGCACCTTATTTCCTCAGATCTTATTGAGGAATGGTTTGCAGTTTGTCTCCATTACATATGATGCTTACTGATGGTTTAAATAGATGCTGCTGATTATTTTAAGGAAAAGTCCATTTATTCCTATGTCTCAAGTGTTTTAATAGGAATGGATGTTGGATTTTGTCAAATGCTTTTTCTGCATCTATTGAGATGATCATATGGTTTTGTTAATTTGGTTATTAATATGGTAATTATTGATAGTTTTCCTAATATTGAACCAGCCCTGCATTCCTGGTATAAATCCTACTTGATCAATAGTGTATTATCCTGGGGATGATTTTCTGTAGTCTTTTACTAATATCTTATTTAAGATTTTAGCATCAATATTCATTAGGGAGATTGGTCTATAGTTTTCTTTCTCTGTTTCGACCTACCTGGTTTGGTATCAGTACCATGTCTTGTCATAGAAGGAGTTGGTAGGACTCCTTCATTCCCTATTTTATCAAATAATTTATATACCATTGGACCAATTACTCTTTAAATGTTTGGTAGGAATTCATGTAAATCCATCTGGTCTTGAGGGATTTTTCTTAGGGAGTTGTTTAATTGCCTGTTCTATTTCTTTTCTGAAATGCGACTATTCAAGCAATTTACTTCCTCCTCTGTTAGTCTGGGAAGTCTATATTTTTGGAGGTAGTCATCCTTTTCACTTAGGTTATCAAATTTATTGGCATAAAGTTGAGCAAAATAACTCCTTATTATTTCTCTAATTTCCTCTTCATTGGTGGAAAATTCTCCCTTTTCATTTTAAGACTACTAATTTCATTTCCTCCTCCTTTTCTAATCAGATTTCAAAGGCTTATCTATTTTATTGGCTTTTCATAGAACCAACTCTTAGTTTTATTAATTAGTTCAACGTTTTTTACTTTCGATATTTTTAATTTCTCCTTTTAATTTTAGAATTTCAAATTTAGTATTTGATTAGAGGTTTTAATTTGGTCTTTTTAGTTTTTTAGTTTTGAAGCCAATTCATTAATCTTTTCTTTCTCTGTTTTATTCAAGTAAGCCTCTAAGGATATAAAATTCCCTCTTATTACCACTTTGGCTGCATCCCACAAATTTTGGTATGACATCTCATCATTGTTATTATCTTGGGTGAAATTATTAATTGTATCTATAATTTGCTGCTTCACCCAACATTCTTTAAGATGAGATTGTTTAGTTTCCAATTACTTTTTGGTCTATTTACCCCTAACTTTTTGTTGAATGTAGTTTTATTGCATCGTGATCTGAAAAGAAAGCATTTACTATTTCTGCTTTCTTGCATTTAATTTTGAGGTCTTTATGTCCTAATATATGGTCAATTTTTGAATAGGTTCCATGAACTGCTGAGAAGAAATATATTCCTTTCTATCTCCATTCAATTTTCTCCAAAGATCTAACATACCTAATTTTTCTAATATTCTATTTACTTCTTTAATTTCTTTCTTATTTGTTTTGTGGTTTGATTTGTCTAATTCTGAGAGTGCAAGGTTGAGATCTCCCACTATTACAGTTTTGTTGTCTATTTCTTCTTGCAACTCTCTTAACTTCTGCTTTAGGAAGTTGGATGCCATACCACTTGGTGCATATATGTTTAATATTGATATTGCCTCGTTGTTTATGCTGCCCTTTAGCAGGATGTAGTTTCCTTCCTTATCTCTTTTAATTAGATCAATTTTTGCTTTTGCTTGATCTGAGATAAGGATGGCTACCCTTGCTTTTTTGACTTCACCTGAAGCATAATAGATTTTGCTCCAGCCTTTTACCTTTACTCTATATGTATCTCCCTGCTTCAAATGTGTTTCTTGTAAACAACATATTGTAGGGTTCTGACTTTTGATCCAGTCTGCTATCTGCCTCCTCTTTATGGGGGAGTTCATCCCATTCACATTTACGGTTAGAATTACTAAATCTGTATTTCCTGCCATCCTAATAACCCCATCAACAGTTTTCTTAGTTTCGATTTTACTAATCTATCCTTTGAGTTTCAGATTTTTAATTTAGTATTTAGTTGGGAACTTTAAATTTGTTCTTTTTCTAGCTTTTTACATGCCTAATTCATTGATCTCTTTTTTCTCTATTTTATTCATGTAACTATTTAGAAATATAAAATTTCTCCTATGAACTTTGGACACATCCCATAGGTTTTAGTATGTTGTCTCATTATTGTCATTCTCTGAGATTATGGATTGTTTCTATGGTTTATTATTTGACCTACTCTTTCTTCAGAATTAGATTCTCATTGGGCTTTAGTTTATGTTTCCTTGGCCCTTTATTGAATATAATTTTTATTTCATTGTGGTCTAAAAAGTTAGCATTTACTATTTCTGCCTTTTTCTATTTGATCATGAGGATTTTATTTAATACATGGTCAATTTTTCTAAAGGTGCCATGTACTGCTGAGAAAAGGGTATATTACTTTCTGTGCTTATTCAGTTTTCTCCAGTGATCTATCATATCTAGGTTTTCTAATATTCTATTAAGCTTCCTAGTTTCTTTCTCTTTTATTTTATGGTTAGATTTGTCTTATTCTGTGAGAGGAAGATAGAGGTCCCCCACTAGAATACTTTCTGCAACTGACTTAAAATCTGTAGGAATTTGTATGCTCTACCACTTAGTACACACACATTTAGAATTGTTACTACTTTATCGTTTAGGATACCATATCAACTTTCCCTAAGGAAAGTTTTGTACTTTCCTTCCTTATCTCTTTAAATAAGATCTATTTTTTTTTTTAATTTCTGCTGTGAGATCAGAACTGCTACCTCAGCTGTTGTTTTTTTTTTTGTTTTTAACTTCAGCTGAAGCAAAATAAATTCTGTTCCAGTCTTTTACCTTTACTTTGGATATGTCTCTGTGTCAAATGTGTTTTTGGTAAACAACATATTTTAGGATTATGTTTTCTAATCCACTCTGACATTCATTTCCATTTTATGGGATAGTTTATCCTATTTACTTTCACACTAATGATTGCTAGCTCAGTTTTTCCCTCCATTGTATTTTCTCCCCTGTATATACTTTTGTTCTCTCTTCCTCCCATCCTTAGTCACGTGTTTTTACTCACCCCACCTAATACATTATCTCCTATCACTCCTTCCCCTACTCTTCCTAGTGCTTTTTTATCCATCAAACCCACTCTTATTTTCTATAATCCCTTCCTCCTTCTATCCTGTCCCTCCCTCCCTTTTCTTTCCTCTTTTTCCTCCTACTTCTTTATAAGGTTAGATAAATGTCTATATACAACCAAATGATTAAATTATTTCCTCTTAGATCCAAAGCTGATGAGATCAAACTTTAGACAATGTTCATCTCCTTTCCTTCTTTTATAGATTATAATAGGTCTTTTGCACATCTTCATGTGAATTAAATATTCAATCATACCTCCCCTTTCCTCTTTTTTTCCAGTACAGACTTTTTTCTACTCCTTAATGTCTTTTTCTTTGATGTCATCTCATCAGAATCCATTCACAACCACACCCTTGTGATCCTCCCCTCTGTCTCCTATGGTTTTTCCCCTTTGCTCTGATTTTTCTCTCCTAACAGGATTCACAAAGCAATGCAGATTACAAATTTACTAGGAAAAAAAACAAAAAACAAAGAGCATACAAACACACATATGTATGCATGTATATAAATATACACATGTATTTAGATGTATGTGTATTATATAAAGGAGGCAATTTTAGGATGTAACACATATGTTGAAAGTTGTAAAGGCTATTGAAGTCCTAAAGACTTTAATCAAAAGTACACAATTATCGAGAAATAATTTTGATAAACCAGTGACCAGTTTGTTTTTCAATAAAGCCAGTGTTTCAACAGGTTTTTATCTGGTCACAGTGAAAAAAAAGAAAGAAACGATAGCCATTAATTCAGATGTATACACCAATGCCATGAGTATGAGCAAGATACATTAAAAAAAATAAAATAGAATATTTTATCTAAGTGTTGCTTAAATTGAATAAGAAAGGAACCTAGGAAATCCTAAAAGGCAGAGAGTAATAAGAAGAACATTCCCTGTAAAAGTGGCTTGGTTTGTTGGAGACAGGTTAGTTGTTAAATTTTCAGTGTGAGCATTTATACCTTAGAATTTGCAAACACTACAACCAGTTTGTTTAATTGTTTTCTTTATTGTCTATTGTTTTCATGATTTTTTTAATATCTTGATTAAGAACATAAAGGAGGAAATGTTTGCAATGCAGATTAAATAAACTTAAAATTGTGCCCACAGATACTATTTTTCTTTTTGGAGATACATTCATTAAACACTTCTAATGTGAAATATGAGGAACAGCCCTTGAAAAAAAGCAAAAAGATATCAAATGGTGTATCTCATATGGAAAACAATAAGAAATCTGTTTGAGCTGTATTGTAGTGTGAAAAAATAAATAAATAAATGTAATGAAGTTCAAAAGTTAGGCTGGGGGCAGGTTGTGATTGTCTTGAAATGGTAGGGTTTATTCCCCTTTATCTAGTACTCTCAGTCATTTAATGTCTACCCTTCATTTTGTCAGTTGCCTGTCACTTAAATATTCTTTTAAATAAAAGTTTAAAATGGCTGTCTCAAGGACTAGTAGAAAGAGTGTGAGACTAAGCATTTGAAGATCTTCATTCAATTTCCAATTTTGTGACCTCCTGCTTGTGTGATTTTAGGCAAATCACTTACCTTCTTTGTTGTTTCTCTTCAATCCTCACACACACCGTTAAAGCAGGACATTTGACTTTTTGAGATCTAAGCTAAGGTGTCTTCTGGAATAAAATTTAGTGAACCATTTTAAAAAAAATCAATTCTTGCATGCCACAGTGGAAACAGTACTAGATTTGGTATCAAAGTAGTCAGGTTAAATCTTGCCTCTGTTATTATTTGCTGGAATCTTTCCTTTACCTCTCTTGGATTCAGAGTCCTCAACTAGAAGTTAGACTATATGTTGCTCAAACAGGTACCTAACATCTATCTGAGTCAAATTGGCTGTAAATTTTTTAATGAGCCTAAGTTAATAAAGTTTGTGATTGTCCAAATGTAAGACTTCAGTTTAATCTCTCTTTAGAAACATTTGATGCCAAATTCTTTCTTTCAGCAAAGTCCCAAATTGCATGTATTTTGATGAGCTTTTTGGCTCTTCTCCACCACCCCCATTTTTAAGCATTGTGTGTGTGTAATGAGCCTATTGCTAAACTTTATAAGATCTGGGGTATTTGCAAGCAAATCAAATAGCAAACAGTGAGAAAATTGTGTTGTTTCTCCTAAAATTATACAGTCAGATATCTCAAAGAACGGGCAAAAAATCCTTGAAGGTAAATGAGAGGGAAAGAATAAAAAGTTGTTATGACAGTTACTCAGTTGAATTTCAAGTATATAAATGCAAATAACAGCAAAACAAGTTTAATTGAACGCACTAATGTTCTACTTTGCTCATAATCCATCATCTAACATTTTCTGAGGAAGTGACATTTATGGAGAGCACCAACCCTGTGCTCCTGTTGAAAGTCTTGTTGATTGGGCTTTCCATCTTCTACTTTTCAATCAATGTTAGATGCTAGTGGGGAAGCAGACACCAAGCCTACAGTTTTTGTATCACCTGCTTTTTGTCATAGATTCTTCCTTTCAAATTGTCAAATTCTTGCTACTTTGGGGATGATCTTCACTGAGGGACTAATCAAGGTGCCTTGAAATACTTAGAATACCTTTTAATTCTCTATGTTGAATTTTGCCTCTGTCAGGGTGAAAGTCCAAATGAAGAATTTGCCTTTCAACAGCTCTATCAAAGACTCCTCTTTTTTCATGATTTTTCCAATCCTTTGTATATCCTGCACCCCTCCAATTGTTTCTGCTCCTCCGCTATAGAACCTCCAGAGAGATCACCTGTTTACCTCTGATTGACTCTCGGAGACTCAATGTTCCATACTCAAGAGCCACCTTTTCTTGTCCTGTCAGATACCTCAGCTCATTGCTAAGTGGCAATTGATTCATTTGTGTGAATGATGTGTGAATGAGCATGGATGGTTTCATATGTTGTTCTTTCCAGATAATATGTAAGTATTTTAGAAGAAGTCTTTTGGAAACACAATATCAACAGAAATGAGAAAGTAATAGATTTAGAGTTTTTGGCCTTGTGATCAAATCCTGGCTTTTCCATCTACTACCTATGTGACCCTAAACAAGTTATGAAACCTCTGTAGGGAAACCATATCTAGATCGTTCCACATCCACTAATAAAAAATACAATGGCAGTACATACTCAGACACATACACATGCATATACATACAAACCCCTACTTTTACACGTACATCTATAAAATGAGGGTGCTGGAATGGAAGGCCCCTGAGGTCTCATTCAACTCTAAAACTATGATGTAATAACCTGAAAAATGAAACTTAGATGAGATAATCTCCTAAATTTATCTTCTTACTTCTAAGTTATTATTCTGCTATTTCTATTCTATATTCTGCTATTATTCTATAATTCCAGAGGTCACTCCCTATTCTAGATTTAAGATCTGTGAAAAATATTTTATAAATGACCATTTTTACCAAACTGAAAAAAGTTTAAATAAGAAAATTGCAAATCATTCCAGAATCTTTGCCAAGAAAACCCCAAATTGGATCAAAAAGAACTAGCCATGACTAAAAAATGATGGGAAAACAACATGATTCTAAGGGTGGGGATTTCAAGCACCTCAACTAGAACATGAGGAATATATTTTTTGGATAGGTAGAAGCATTCATTGACAAAACTGGGCTCAAATTACAGAATCATCAAATTTCAGAGATGATCCAGCTGCTTAATTTTAAATTTTATTCACTCCCAAGATGATAATAGCAAATTTTGGTGTTTATTCTTAAGATTAGTTGGACATCTGCCATACAAATAAATGTAAGAAAGGGGAAAAGTACCAATTGCAATGATTTACATTTTTTTTTTCCTGCATTACACTCATCTGTAGTCATCAAGAAGTTGCTACATGCCTCAGTTTTCCATTATAAAAAAAACCCCATTCTTTGGCAAAATTAATTCCTCACAATAAATTTGGTATTCAAGTTGCCTAAGGACAGGAATATTCTGTCTCTGAATACCCACATGAAATAACATCTCTAAGTCTCAAAGGAAAACTGAAACAAAAGAACAATTTTATGTTAAGCCATCTTTATGAAACACAATTATAATTTGCTTTCTAACAAAGAGGTAATTCTCTATTTGTTAATGATTCCATTTCTATAGTGATACATAGGAAAAAGGAATTGTAATGCTTTTATAATTCTTGCTCACATAGCAAAAATTTTTTTCCTTGAATTTGTCTGAAATACAATGGACTTGCAAATGGGTTTGCCAGCCTTTACTTAAGAATTATGGGATTGATCTTGTAGACATCAATCCTGACTACAGAACTGTGCTTTCAGATGATTTGAGAAAAATCAATCACAACTCACTCCTACCCAGAATTCTCTGACACGCTGTTACTTACAAATTTTAAAGTCTTTTTTTTTGTGGATATATCTTTGCACTGAAGTACTATTGCTATAATATATTGGTCATTTCAAGGAAATTATTCTCTTAGCCAATGCTAGTCTCTGGAATCTTCTTGAGATTAAGAAGTAGAATTAAAGAGACCAGTGTTGATGACAGAATTGTTTAGGAGTATAAAGACAGTATACAATAAAGAAAATTATTATAACTGTTAAGAATTTTTAAATCTCAATTGAACAATATCATAGTCTGTAGCACTTTGAAGACTGTGGACTACAAAGCACACTAAGCATGATTTAATGGCAAGAATTATGCCTCTAGAGTCAGGGAAGTTGGGCTTAAATTCCATATGTGATGCTATATGACCTCGGTCAAGTAACAATTTCTTTAGCTCCACAGTTTTCTTAGCTAAATGAGTGTACTAGACTAAAAGGTCTATAAGATCTCTTCCTGTTCTAGATGCAGAATCTAAGAAAGATTGTTTATAAATGACCATTTTTATCAATCTCCAAAAATAGGTTTATTTACATTTGAAATTACTATCAAGTCAAACTTTGCATTCTGTTTTTATGTATACTGAACCTGTCACCACACAGCATTGTACAAAATGCATAACTCTGAAGTCCTCAGTCACAAAAATTTAGTTAATAATACTGAGAATAAATTTTTCTCAATATGGATATTATTTTACAGAAAAAGAAAGTTAGACAGTATGATATAGTGTATAGAGAGCTGATTTAGAAGTCAGGAGAATCTAGTTTTGAATTCTGCCTCCAACACATAGTCTTTGTGTGATTTGAGACATGTAACTTGTCAGTGCTCTAGGTCACTATTTAAACCTTTAGCTTACAGAGAAGGTGCTAACCTGCATTAGTAGAAGGAATTTTCTCATGTGGAAGTTCCCTCTATCAAGAAAATCACAGTGAAATCTCACCAGAACTGAAACACAAAAGAATTATCATAATATCATAGAACTTTTAAATCTGAAATGGAATATGGTAATTTATTCAAGTATCTTAATGTAATATTAGAACTACATATTGGTTGAGTGATTTGTCTAGTCATAACATCTAATTTTTGACAGTTTCCAATAGAAATCAGGTCTTCAACTCTTGGTTCTTCATTCTCATCTCCCCCATTATTTTACCTATCAGTAAAAGATCTACTGTAAATTTGTATTATGTCATGCAACCTTGATAAAGTTATTAATCTTTTTGATGAATTTCATCTGGTTCTTTGGGATTAAGTACATTATCATATCAATATTAAAAAGTAAAGAAACAAAAAATCTAGCTCTTTACTGATACTATTCTAGAATTTTTAAACTCAATGAAATAATTTATCAAATATTCTTTCTTTCTATCAAGTTTTTTCAAACTTACTGAGTGCATGATCCTCTTACAGTGTCTCAGGAATGACACCTCATCTCTACCAAACTTAAAGAAACAAACAAAATACCTAAACCAGTGATTCCCTTATTTTTCAAAAATCACGTTTGCATAACAGTTTTATTTAGCTATCACAGAAGCATCTACATATGCATCATTCCCCTATTCAATGAACCCAAATTGCTTCCTATTGCCTCTGGACTTAAATATAAATTCTTCCTTTTAGCTTTTTAAGTCTTTAATCTAAACCCAGCATATTATTCCAGCCTCATTATGTCAAATTTAGAATAGTTTAGAAGAAAGAAACAGAAAGCAAAAGGCCAGCTGTTGAAATAATCTGGGAGAGAAGGGTAAGACTACTATTGTGGCAGGAAGAACAGGGAACAGAAGGCAACACTTGGATATATTTCAAAAGATGTGATATGATATGACTTCATGGTAGATTGGATATGGATAATGCAATTTTGGGAAGAATTAAAACGATGCTCATATGTCTATATTGAAAGATAAAAATAATAAAAAGTCGATAGGAATGAAATGGAAAGAAGAATTCATTTGGTTATGGGGCACAAGGGATAGTAAATTCAAATTTATATATATTTATCTTGAAGTTAGGGAAAGACATTCACATGAAGATATCCCACATAAAGTTAAAATACAGGGTTACAATTCAGTGGCAAAATAAGATGTAGACTTATAAATCATCATCAGAGGTGGAAAATTAAAATTATGAGCATGAATGTATTAACAGAGAGAGAGAATGGAGAGAGAAGATCAGAAGGTGAAAGTAGCCTAGAGACTTCTAATGATGAAAAAGGGTAAACAAAAAGAAGTAGCAAATATAACAACATTTTTTCTTTTTTATTTCTTGTATTTTAAATTTAGTTTTTAAAAAATGTTTCTCCAGGTATAAGTAAAAAAAAAAAAAAAACTATTTTTAACCTTTCTTTTTAAATGAGTTTCAAATTCTCTTCCTCACCCTCTCCTCCTCAATGAGAAGGCAAACAATTTCATAGTCATGCAAAACATTTCCATGATAGTTGTAAAAGAAAACACAGTCCAAAAGAATAACGTGAAGATAAAGAAAGTAAAAAGAGACTCCTGTTTATATTCATACAGCATCAGTTCTTTCTCTGGGGTTGGATAGCCTTTTTCATCCTAAATCCTCCAGAACTGTCTTGGATCAGTGTATTACTGAGAAGAGCTAAGTCATTAACAGCTGATCATTCCAAAATATTGCTGTTTGTGTACAGAATACAGTTCACTTTGCATCAGCTCATGTAAGTCTTTCTAGGTTTTTTCCTCTTTTTTCTTCTTTTTTTTTTCCTCATTTTTTTCTCTTTCTAGGTTTGAGAGCATTCTGCTCATCATTTATGTCACTTGCATAATAATATTCCATCACAATCACATAACAAGATTTATTCAGCCATTCCCCAATTTCCCTTTCATTTCTAATTCTTTGGCCCAGGAAAGAGCTGCTATAAATAGCATTGAACATTTTAAGTCCTTCTCCTTTTTTGTTTGCTTTTTTATCTCTTTGGGGATATAGACCATTAGGGCTAGGTCAAAGAATATACATGATTTATAGCCCCTTTATGCATATTTCCAAATTGCTCTACACAATGGTTGAATTAGTTCATAACTCCACAATAGTGCATTGCATTAATATCTCATTTTACTACATCCCCTCCAACATTTGTCCTTTTTTTTCTTTTCTGTCCTATTAGTCTATCTAATAGGTATGAGGTAGTATCAGAATTGTTTTAATTTGCATTTCTCCAATCAACAATTAGAGCATTTTTTCATATGACTATAGCTTTAATTACTTCATCTGAAAACTTCCTATCTTTTTATCCTTTATCAAATGGGAAATGACTCTTATCCTTATAAATCTGATTCATTTCACTTTATATTTTAGAAAAGAAGCCTTTGTCAGAGAAACTTGCTTCAATTTTTTTCATGGTTATTGTATTGTTATTGCTAATTGTATTTCCTCCCCATACTATTCTCCCCCACAGACTATTTGTTCTCTCTTCACCTTCCTCTAAAGTGCTTTGCTTCTTACTATCCCCTTCCTCAATCTGTTCTCCCTTCTCATCCTAGTAAGAAAGAATTCTATACCCAACTGAGAGTGTATATTATTCCCTCTTTGAGCCAGTTCTAATGAGAGTAAAGTTCACTTACTCTTTCTTGTTTCCCCCTTCTTTCTCTCTATTGTAAAAGCTTGTTCTTGTCTCTTTTTATGTGAGAGAATTTACCTCTATTCTACCTCTCCTTTTTCCTTTCTTTAAGTACATTTATCTTTCAAATATTAATTTTATTTTTTAGACATTATCCCTTCATATTAAATTCATACTTGTTCTTTCTCCCTCTCTATTTCCTCTCTCTCTCTTCCTCTTTCCTTCTTCCTTCCCTCTTCCCCCCCACATATTCACACACTTCCATAACAATGAGTTCTTATGAGTTAGAAGTATCACATCCCCATATAGGAATGTGAACAATTTAATCTTATTAAATCCCTTTTGACTTTCCTTTCCTGTTTACCTGTTTATACTTCTTTTGAGTCTTGTATTTGAAAGTCAGTTTTTTATTTAACTCTGGTCTTTTCATCAGAATGTTTGAACATTTCCAAAAGTGTCACTATAGCGTTTCTATTCCAAAGAGATCACAAAAGAGGGGAAAGGACCCACGTCTGCAAAATGTTTATAGCAGCCCTTTTTGTAGTGGCAAAGAATTGGAAATTGAATGAATGCCCATCAGTTGGAAAATGGCTGAATAAGTTATGGTATATGAGCATAATGGAATGTTAGTGTTCTCTAAAAAATGAGGAGCAGGCTGATTTCAGGAAAGCCTGATAAGACTTACATGAACTGATAATGAATGAAACTAACAGAACCAGGAAAAATCATACATAGTGACAGCAAGATTATGTGATGATCAACAGTGAAGAACTTGGTTCGTCTCAGCAATGCGATCATTCAAGACAATTCCAATAGACTCGGGATAAAAAAGGCCATCCATGACTAGAGAAAGAATTACAGAGACAGAATATGGATTGAAGTATATTTTCACCTTCATTTCGTTTTTCTTTCTCATTTTTTCCTTTTGGTTTGATTTTTCTTGTACAACATGACAAATATGGAAATATATTTAAAAGGATTACCCGTGTTCTACCTATTTTGCTGCTGCTGCTAGTGATAATGATGATTGGTGGTTCCCAAGATCCATTTTTGGTTTGCTGGACCCTGGTCTATGATGGCTTGGTTTGTGCTCTACTCTCACCCAGGTGCAACAGAATTTTCCTGCCAACCTTCTAAGTTGCTTTGGTGGGCTGAGAAGTCAGAAAGATGCCATTTCCACCATCAATTCAGTTACCTAGAGGTTTGCTTCTGGTTTTCTGGGTCCTGGTCTACACTGCCATAGCTTGTGCTGAAATGCTCTCCACTTCCAATCTTCTGCAACAGAACTTTCCTGCCAACCTTCTAATTGTCTTGGACTAGAAAATTATTTCACCCCATTTTTCATGGGTTCTTTCTCCTTATAATTTGTTTAAAATCATTATTTATAAGTATCTGGAAGAGTGGAAGAAAGCTCAGATGAGTCCTTGGCACTGCTCTGTCATATTGACTCTCCTTCTCCCTTCCATAGGACAAATATATTTTCAAAGATAAGAAGAAAAGTATAGAAGTTAAAGTCTCATGAAAAAAAATTGAGGAAGCAAATCAATAAAGCTCCAATAATAATATCTGGGTGCTTCAATAAATACTTCATTGCTATTTTCAACAACCTTTTAGCTATTAATATCTGGCAAACTAGAAACAGAGATGTGGTAGGCTCCTTAAGATATTTATCACCTTTTTGGAAAAATGTTCTGCATATAGGCCTATTCAAAGAGAGACTGATGATGAGAAGAGACCAGACTTTGATCACATATGACACTGAATTAAATGAATCAAGTCTTCAAGCATTGCCTAAATTAAAATTTAATTTAATTCAATAAATTAAAATTCATTTTAATTACTTGCATTAATATTGATAATAATTTCTATTTTTATTCTTATTTCTAACAATAGTACAGGATATAGTAAAAACAAGAATATTAAAAATAAAGATGAAATGCAATAAAAGCACATAACCCACCAAGTATATTTGCCATTATGTCAATAGAAAAAAGAAAAGTCAATGGTGTCAGTGACAGAATTCTGTAATACTACCTTGTATTTACTCTATCTGGTAATAGTATTTCAATAAATATTGTTGATGTATTGAGTCCTTATAAACTTAAATGATTGGACCAACATCTTATTACTTAAACTTCCCTTAAGACGGAAGAATTGAAACAGGGAATTTAAGCAATTGCTTTAAGTGATGTGAGTCAGTGGGAGTGCCAACAGTTTAATTCATTCTCTTGATTCAAGTCAATAATTCCTCTTTTTGCCAAACTAATATTTTTTCATGTAATTTCTGCTGAGTTATTACATTCCTTTTTTTTAAACATTGTGCCCCCTTCCACTGAAGACTCATAAACATTGTTTTGCTCCCCTAACAGGTCCAGAAATTTTTATATTTTCCTGTCATAAAGAATTATAGGACCAGGGAAAATAATAACAGAACATTCCAGAAATATTTTTCCCCCTGATCCTTCTGGCAACTTGTATCACCTTTACTCCAAGACTTGGTCTACACCCAAAGAAGAAATCTTTACTAGAACTAAAAGTCCATGGGATAACAAACCAGATTAAAAGCAGGACATATCAAACAAACATTTCTCATGTGGAAAATTTGGGTGCTTACAGAGTGGAAAATAACTCCATAAGAGTAATCTTCTACAGCTACAATCCTGTGACAAATGTACTAAATGGTTTAGAGATAGCAATTACTCTTGCCCAAGTCTTTCCCTCCATACACCATTTTCTTTGGTCAGAAACATCTTTGTATTTCACACTCTTGTTCAATAATGTTTCTTTTGATAAACAAATGCCAGCTTAATCCTCCCTGATACATGGGCTTTCTTTGGATAAATCATCCCTGTAGCTGTGTTACTTATTCTTAGAGTTTACTGATGTGTCTTCCTCACACTGGAGCACAGCTCTGAATTCTCCCAAACAGAAACTCATGGTACTAAAAATGCCAAAGGAATATAAAATCTAAGATGGCAAACACAACTGAGAAAGTTTACAGTCACAAGAATCATTAAATTTATAAACCAATGTACACTTTTGTTCTCTATTTTGAAATTTCTATATTCCTTCTCATTTGAAAGTCTTTAAATTTTCACAGAATTTCAGCACTGGAAGGTACATCATTATTAATCAAATTTGACTCATTCTTGGAAAGGAATTACCACTATAATCTAAATACTGACTATATCCAGTTCTTTCAGGAAAATCTTTTGTGTTGGAGAACACACTGTTTCTAATGGAAGGCCATTTCCCTTTTGGACAACTCCACATTTTAAGGAGGGTTTACTTGCATGAAGTCTAAATTTGCCCTTTTACAATTTCTACCCATTGCTCCTAGATTTCTCAGATCCATATGGGACAAAGTAAACTCTAAATAACTGTTTTTCAGATATTTAAAGAGATATATCATGCATCCTTCCTTCCATCCCTTGTAAATCTTTTCATCTGCTGAATATCCCACATCCTTCACATAATTTTCACATGGCAAGAGCTTGAGAGCCCTCATTTTTTGGGGGGTGATTGCTCTACACTTTGTAATTGTCCTTCCTAATTGTGGCATTCAGAATTGAACTCAATATTTCACATAAGGACTTCTCAAAGAAGAATTCAGTGGCACACACATCCACATTCCCAGGATCTATATCTCTCTTTCTGTAGCCTAAGATTACATTAGCATTCCTGACCATCATACTGTACTTTTGATTCATAATGAACTGGTCTTGCTCTAAAAGTGTACCTCAAACAACTGCCTTGCCATGAACTCCATATTCTACTTGAGAAGTTGACATCTTGAATTCAAATAAAAACTTTGCATTGATCCATGAGAAATTTTGGTTTTCTATTTAGTCAAATATTCTAACATGTAAATATTTATGTGGTCCAGAATATGTCATACAATGTCAGCTATCCTTTTAGCTTTTGTCATCGGCAGATTTGTTCTCCATGCCATCTAACCCTTCATCTACGTAATTGATTAAAATATTAAGCATCCAAAGACTAAGTATAAATCTCAAAGGCACTCCAGCAGATCCCTGGTTTCATGGTCACATGAACCAATTTATAAATACTCTCTTTATTCAGCCATTGAAACAATTGTAAATCTAGCTAATTGTGTTATCAATTCTTCAACTTAAATAACACAAAAGACTTTTTCAACTATGTTGCTAGAATCTAAATAATTATATTTACATTTCCCTGAGTCAGATTTTGATTCAAATCCTGTGTCAGACACTTAATGTGTGACCCAAAATAAGCTACTTAATTTCTCTGAGCCTCAGTTTTCTGATCAGCAAATCGATATGTTGAATTTAATAAATTTTCATAGTCATTCCATTGGTTCATAGCTCTCTAAGATCCTAGGAACTATTTTAGTAGGTTGTCAGAAAAGGAATACAACTAATCTGGCATGAACTCTTCTTAATGGAACCATCCTGGAGCTTGGAGTTTCCTCCTTCTTTCTCTAAAACACTGCTGCTGCTACTCTACCAATCCCTTCCTTAACACTATATGCTAGATTTTTTTCAGAAGTAGAGATCAACACATGTTCAAAAATGTTTGTAGCAGCCTATTTTGTAGGCAAGAACTGGAAACTGAATGGATGATCATCAGTTAGGGAATGGCTGAATAAGCTATGGTAAATGAATGTTATAAATGTTATTGTTCTGTAAGAAACGACGAGCAGGATGATTTCAGAGAAGCCTGGAGAGACTTACATGAACTGATACTGAGTGAAACGAGCAGAACCAGGAGATTATTGCATACGGCAATAAAAAGATTATGTGATGATCAACTCTGAGGAATGTGGCTTTTTTCAACAATGAGATGGTTCAGGCCAATTCCAACAGACTTGTTATGGAGAGAGCCACCTGCATCCATGTAGAAGACTAAGAGGACCAAGTGTGGATCACAACATAATGTTTTCACTTTTTTGTTATTAGCTTTTTTTTTCCTTTCTCATTTTTTCCCTTTTTGATCTAATTTTTATTGTACAGCATGATAAATGTGGAAATAAGTATAGAAGAATTGTACATGTTTAACATAAAAAAGAAATAAAGGTCAAGATTAACCCCTGTTCTTTCAGAATTCAAGGAGTCAGTTCACTTAGATTGAACACCAAAGCTATCTTCATTATTTGAATGGAAGTCATGTGAAAAAGGGATTAGAAATGTTCTATTTGTCCCCAAAGAGAAAAATTGGAAGCAATGACAAGAAGTAATAGAGAGGTAAAATTAGAATAATTGCATTGAAGACCAGGGAAAGAAAGTATTTCTAACAAGTTAAAGTGAAATTTTTGCTCTTGGCAAGGATACCTTCTCACCAAATGAAGCTTCCATTGAGGGAATATCCATATTGTTAAATCTCAAAAGTCCTTGAAATATTGAAATGATGCACTTATAGATTCATAGATGGAGAAGAAAATAGCAAAAGGAGAATGAAATAACAAACTATTCTAGAATCTTTGCCATGATAACTTCAGATGGAGTCATAAAGAGTCAGACATACAGGGCAGCTAGGTGGTGCAGTGGATAGAGCACCAGCCTTAAAGTCAGGAGGAATTAAGTTCAAATCTGGTCTCAGACACTTAATACTTCCTAGCTGTGTAACTCTGGACAAGTCACTTACCCCCAATTGCCTCAGGAAAAAAAAAAATCAAACATACCTGAAAATAACTGACTCACAGAGCTAGAGCTAGAAGGCATCTCAAAGACCATCTTGTCCAACTCTTTCAATTTTTAAATGAGAAAACTAAGACCTGGGGGAGGGGAGGGAGTTTTGATATCTTTGAGTGGTACAGGTAATTATAGAGATAGGATTGGAAACTGCAATCTCTGACTCTAAAATTACTATTTGTTCCAATACATCATGGCAATGAAATAGTAACTTCCATCCAAGAGTAACCAGGTAGCACAGTGAATAGAACGCCCAGTGCCCCTGGGCCTGGAATCAACGAGACACATTGTTACTGAGTTCAGACCTCTGACACTTACTAGCTATGTGACCCTGAGCAAGTCACTTAATCCAATTTACCTCAATCTCCTTATCTGTAAAAATGAGCTAGAGAAGGGAATGGGGAACCACTCTAGTAACTTTTCCAAGAAAACCCCAAATAGTGTTAAGAAGAGTCATATACAACTGAAATCACTGAACAACAATACACAATAAAATAGCAATGCACCAACCTCAATGCAAGAAAATTGGGAGATGTAAATATAAATATAATTACAACTTAGTCTTTGACCTCATAGAGCATGTAGGCTAGCAGGGGAATACTGTTAGTATTGAAATAGTATCAGAACAAGAATTTCTATCAAGACTTTTTTTTTTGATAGACTATAGAGCACAATTGCATATTCTGTTTGGCTGCACACATGGGCAAAATATTTTCTTTGGTTATTCTATTGATTACCATTAAGGTTCTTCTCTCATTCTGTTTCAGGTTTCTGGCCAACTCTGAAATGTACTAAAGGTTTATTTTCTTTAGATACTTCAAAGAGATTATAATCTCATAGTTCAATCCAGGTAAGCAAGCATAATTTATTAAATTTAAGCCTCATTAAATCAAAGCTTACTGCTGCTCTAAGCTCTTATCTTCTATGAAAAATGCAGCTTAATCAGAACTTTGAAACTTCAAGCAGAAGAGTTAGGTTCAGATTTTGTTTCTGCACTTAATAGACTTATAATCTTAACAAGGAAGTCATTTTATTTCTCTGAACCTTAGCTTTCATCATAAAGTATGCACATTTGTCCCACTTACTTCCAAGGATTAGTGTAAAAGTCAACAGTGATCCTGAAAGCTTCTTTATAAATCTTAAATACTTAAGTATTGAGACCTAAGTTCAATGGAACAGGTACTTGGAATAGTTCATAGCTACTCCATAAGCATTTATTAAGCACTTACTATCTACTAGGTTCTGAGATATTATGATGGAAATAAGAATCAGAGATTTAGAAGGATATGATATCATTAAAAAAACACACATAATTGAAACTAGGTGAAATGGAAATTTGTAGAGGGCTGGAACTCTGGAAAAGTATACTTGAAACAAGGATACTTACAACAAGGGTGTTTGTCAGTGTGATTAATGAGATAATGGTTCTCTAGTTCACATGTACTTAATATGGGGATCTAATGGTTCTGTGCTGTAGTGATGAAATTGTACTGTGGTATATAAGGTAGGAGAGAACTTGAAATAAGCAAACTGGAGAGACTCCACTTAGACTCCAAATTCCAGAGAAAGGTATCTTGGACATTACAGAAATTCATCCAGTATTCTGATAGAATATATTCTCCCTGAAGTGCAACAGGCTATAGAGGCAAAGTTTTACTTTTTTTCAGAAATAAAATGGGTTTTTAAGGAAAAGATACATTTTTTCAACAGGCATCCTAAGAAACTACAAAATATCTGTAGTAGGAAGTTTAACTGCTACACACTCTCTACTGATTGAGTACTGAGCCATCTGAGGATGACATATTCCCTGACAAAAAAAGAGGTTTCTTGTGTGTACACATGTATATTTAATATCTATGTGTTTCTTGTACGTTTTCAGCCCATGCCTGCTGAAAATTAGTTCACTAGATCATCCCAAAAACTTACTTTTTTCAGGTTCTTACTTGAAATTCATGTTATCTGGTGTTTTTAGAAAGAATTGAATAATAAGAATTGAATTGAATAATACAACAAACAATTTAAGCTCCTACTTTATGATGTAATGGAAAGAATATCAGTGTTCAAGGGAAGAAAATCCAGATTTTAATCCTGTTTGTGCTACTAGTTGTGTGTTACTATGCTATACTACTTCTCGTCAGTATAAGATATCCTGACCCTGTAAATTATTTCAAGTTTATTTTGTGCCTGTTTTGTATTTAATTATGTGTGAATATAATACATCATATATTGTCTCCATTCCAGGGGTTCAAATCCTTAGGGCCTAGAAGGATGTTTAGGGCAGAAGTACAGATACCAATTTATGGACATGACATTCTTTAAAGACAATTAGGTTCTAGATGCTGAAAATCCAAATTGAGGAGGAGGTAATAAGACCAGATTAAGCAGTATAAGAGTGGTGAACTTTCCTGAAACATAAACAGGAGAAGCAAAATATATTTCTAGAGGATTGTGAAGGCACTGGGAATGGATAATCCCAAAATCACTGAAGAAACTCCATTACGAAACATCCGAAATAATTACAAATATGTTGAAAAGAGAGAAAGTGAGGGGACATTCTGCATATGGGACTGAGAATGTATTAGGTCTAGAGATAAGCTGTGAATTTCTTTGCAAAGATACTTTTAAGTATCCTTGTTTCAAGTATACTTTTCCAGAGTTCCAGCCCTCTACAAATTTTCATTTCACCCAGTTTCAATTATGTGTGTTTTTAATGATAGCATATCCTTCTAATTCCTATTTCTATCATAATATCTCAGAACCTAGTAGATGGTAAGTGCTTCATAAATGCTTATAGAATATCTATGAAGTATTCCAAGTTCCTGGTCCATTGAACTTAGGTCTCAATAACAATATAGTACATAAAATTTATAACGAAACTTATAGGATCACTTTTTACTTTTACACTAATCCTTGGAAGTAGGTGGGACAAATGTGCCTACTTTATGATGAAAACTAAGGTTCAGAGAAATAAGATGACTTCCTTGTTAAGGTTACAAGTTTAATAAGTGCAGAAACAAAATCTGAACCCAGCTCTTCTGATTGAAATTTCAAAGTTCTGATTAAGCTGCATTTCATAGAAGATATGAGCTTACAGCAGTAAGCATTTCTTTCCCCAAAAAATCATAACGAGTGAATTTTTTCAAAGGATGGATTAGATTAAATTCAAAATTTATGGTGGTAGATGTGCCTTAGAACTCAGAATTAAAAGAGATTACAACAAAAACCAGATGTGCAAGGTCCATTTACTGTGATGGGTGAAGAAACAGGATGGTTGTAGAAAGACTTAGGACACAAATCACATTTGTCATTTCATTGAACATTTAGTTAGAGAAAAGAAAACCTTTAGCAGAACTAATAGTTTTTAAAATGCCCATCCAGGAGAATAAAACTGGATTTAAAAAAGGACATTTTTTTCCTACCACTTGAATACAATGACTTTAAAAATTAGGTTTTACATCATGCATTCAGATATTAAGCTAAAAATCTATATTTGTCTCATCTACTATGTATCTACTATCTGCCAAGGACTGTGGCAAGGGCTTTAAATATTTTTTCTCATTTTATTGTCTTAAGAACTATGGTTAGGTAGGCATTATTACTGCTCCTATTTTACATTTGAGGAAACTGAGGCAGATAAAGGTTAAATGACTTACCAAGGCTCACAAGCCTTATGTCTGAGGCTATTTTTGAACTCAGCTTTTATTGTCTCTAGTGTTTTATATCCTTTGCTACCTAGCTTCCTCTGGAGTTAGTTTTGGTTGTTTTTAGAGTCTTGGGAACAGAAATTAAAACTAATAAATACCTAGTTTTTTTTCCAAGATTTACTTATCATCCAAAATTATTTTCTTAAGTTATGTAGAAATGAAGTATGGTACAGGGAATGTAGTATCAGAATTTAATTGATAAGACCAAGGTCCCACCTCAGACATTTATTAACTGTATAACCATAGGGAAGTTTTAATCTTTCTTAAATCTCATTTGCTTCATTTATAAAATGGTAGTAATAATGGCACCTCCCTCACAGCACCATTCAGAGGATCAAATGAGATGTTCCATGTAAAACATTTATAAGCCTGAAAAGATTTGTAAAGCTATATAAATGTAACCAACTATTTTTGTGAAACGAACTGTATTCTATATTTGGATAAACTAAGGCCAGATTTGAAATGACTTGTCCAAAAGTAAAATGGATATTCTAAAGAGATATTAATTTCCCTCTCTTTGGAGGTTTTCAAGCAGTAGCTGGAAAGCTATTTGTTTAATGTGTTATACTAGAAATTATTTTTGTTTATTAGTTTCAATAGATGTTTGCTGAAATCCCTCTCAATTCTCAAATTCTATGATTCTATGACTTCTTAAATTGCTAGAACTATACTGTTCCCTCTGGTCAAGCCTGGGGGTAGAACTGAGGTTGGAGAACAGAACAATTCAGATTAGAGCCTAATATTGAGGGAGTTATCTAGGATGTCGGCAGAAATAATAGTTTTAGAAATGAACAAAAGGCAGCAATCAGTGGGTCACTCAAGGCAGTGGGAGCCTTTATCTCAAGGTACTAAGTCTGCAGGGCTCAGAGGGAAATAACTAATAAAACAAAGGATAGAAATAGGGGCTAGATTTGTAATTTCAATGGTATAGGAAACTTCTGGATAATATATTTCTCCAAAGTAGATCTGTACCTTTTTCTACATCTGCAGTTATATACTTCTAACAATACTCACTGTCCAGGAAGGCTTGAACCAGATTGAAATCCAATTGTGATACATAACTGATGAAATATTATGGTGTTATAAGAAATCATGAGTTCAATTTGTTTAGAAAACATGGAAAGAGCTGTATGAAATATTGAAGAACAAAATAAAAAGTGACAAGAATACACTGTGTATAGTATCAACAATATTGTTTTAAGAACAACTTTGAGTGAGTAAGTCATTCTGACTTATAAATATCCAAATTTACTTATAAAGTATTTGGTTTCATGCCTCAACTAGTCTATATCATTCCATCTCTAGAAAAGGTAATACCAGGTAGAAATGTAGGTGTGGGAGCAGAGAGACCAAGATACATGATTGAAAGGAATAAATGAAACGTGATTTACTTTGTCTGATCTGTCAGCTATTGGCAGATGAAATATAAAGACAACTGAATTCAAAATTGGACAACCTGTTTTAGTTTCAATCTTAGCTACTGGCTAAACTGAACAACTCACTAAGTTTTTCTGAGCTCCAATTATTCACATGAAAAATAAGGATTTTTGGTACATTGTAAGGGATTGGTAAATACTTTTTGATTGACTGTTGATTAATTCAATGATGCTTCCATTAATAAGATTTTAGGTTTTCTGGAACTGTTGCAGTACTGTGATTCATCTTTTAATGACCCATGATTTCTTCAGAGTAAAAAAAAAAAAAAAAAAAAAAAAAAACCTTCATACACCAAAAAAAATGAGACTCCCCATTCCTTAGGGACTTAGCAATTTGAGAAGATTGTAAAATATTGTCTTGGTAAACGTATGCTAAAACAATTCTTTATTTGGGAAATTTATGCTAGAATGAGAAAGCAATTTTTAAGATGAAAGATAGGAAAGGAGAAAGGAAAGTAAGATAAATATATGGCCTTCTCTGCCATATACTTGCAAAGAGACTCCATAGTGGTAGAATACAGAATGGAGGGAAGGTTAAGATTCTGATCTGTCGTGTCTTAGCTGAAAGAGAGAGAGCAACAGATTAGAATCTATCTGAGTTTATGGGGAGGCAATCAGTCAAGGAGTAAGCACTTATTAAGCGCCTATTATGTGCCAGGCACTGGAGATATAAGTTCATAGGATGAAACAATGCCTACTGTTAAGGAATTTATATTTTAATGATGGAGGTAAGTGTACAAAATATGTAAAAGCAAAAATAAAAAGTCACTATATAGCATATAATTACAGACATGTACAAAAATGTATACACACATTACATGATGTATACAATACTAGCAGTGGAGGGATGGGGAAAGATCAGAGAGAATGATACATATTCTGATCTGGCTAGAATAATTATTGAAGCTAATATTTATAATTCTTGAACATTTACAAAGCCTCTTATATATTTTAACTCATTGATACTCTAAACAACCCTGGGAAGTAGATGCTATCATTCTTCCCATTTCACAGATGAGGAAACTGAGTCACAGAGTAATTAAGCGATATATTCAAGACTACCCAGCTAGGAAGACCCTGAAACAGGATTGAAACTCTAGTTTTCCTGATTTCAAGTCTTGATTAAATGCTCCCATTTTAAATCATTCTTCATTTCTTTTACAATCCTTTGTTTTATCCCTTCTTATACTATAAAAAACTGAATAATGCAAAATGAACATACATAAGAGAAAGTGGGAAATGCTAAGTAAGTGCAGCCTGCCATAGACAATCAGGCATATGGGAACATATTTCCAGATGTAGGGAGTAAAGAACAGCTGCTCCCTTTTCTGTTAGCTTTCTCAATCTGAGCAGTTCATTTGTGAATTCCAATCAGTTTCCTTCTGGAATCCACACTGTAGACACACAATGATTATCCAAAAAGAATTACTTGTTCCCACTCACCAAAACTCTAATGGGAAGATTGTGTACAGGTGGGAAAATAATATATCTCGGAAATTTTCCTAATCAAAAAGATTTTATTTGAAATGTTCACCTGCTAGGAGTCAGAATGCAGGGAGGGAGAAGGAGGTATGTTGAATAACACAAGAACTATTCTCCTTAATCAAATGAATCTCAACAAGAAAATTTGGGGATGGGAGAGGAAGAGTTCCTGGGATAATACTTATATGAAATAGTATAGTACCTTTGATATGCAACAGCAAAAATAACTTTGAGCAACTAGAAAGTAGCATATATTAAGAGATATTTATAGATGATCAAAATATTTATGATTTTTTTATATCTCAGTATAAAAGAGAAAGAATCAGAATGTTTCCAGCTTCCATTGGGAAGAACATTACATCCTAAAACAATCAACTTTAAGTATATCACTCTTTTCCAATCAAATTCAATTAAGTATTTGTTAAATGCTTACATGTACAAGTTCCTGTACCAGGTGGGGATTAAAAAAAATTAGTCTCAGGGCAGCTAGGTAGTACAGTGGATAAAGCACCAGCCCTGAAGTCAAGAGGACCCGAGTTCAAATCTAACCTCAGACACTTAACATTTCCTAGATGTGTGACCCTGGGCAAGTCACTTTAACCCAATTGCCTCAGCATAAAAAGAAAAAAAAATACAGTCTTTTCCCTCAAAGAGTTTAGATTCTATGGATAAAGAGAGGGTAGCAGCAGAGATATTATGTGTTTCTCAATTCAATTCCTTAAAATAAATACTAAAGATGGTTTTCCAATACAGAAAAAAGAGAGCACAAGACTTATTGACATGATTCAGCTCTTTTCCTCTTTCCTCTTAGAGGAGAAGGTAAAAAACATAAATCAGTTCAAATTTAGCTGTCTATTTTACATTTTCAGGTCATTGGTTAGGGTAGATTTTGCCTTTATTTTGAGGAAGTATTTGGAAATGAAGACCTGTTTAAATCTGCACTTATTCTCCAACTTCCATCCCTCTATTTCCAGCATCTTCGGAGTGCCAGAAAACTTTAGCCAGCTCCATGATCTACAGATCAAACTTTAAAAAGTGACTTCAGTTTGAAGAAATGTATTTGGAATAAGACAAGGCAATAGAAATCTTCTCAAAGAATTTTAATGACCCTCAAATCTACTGCAATAATTATCCATGGTGTCCAGGGCAGAGACCCAGCCAGAGCCAGAAAAAATGAGAAATATTTGGGCACGTATGGATGGCATTATTCAGTAAGCTGGAAGCATACTTTTGTTGTGCTCAGGGAAAGGACTTTCTTTCCAATCTCTAACTGTTCCAAGACCCCCTCCTTTATGTGTTTGACTTGCTCTATTAAAAAGCTATTGCCTTCCCTGTCAAAGCCAACAGCCCCTTTTCTGTCCTCTCTGTGTGTGTAAAGAGAAAGGCATATTATGAATTAATTAGCTATAAGGGAACAAATTAACAAGATTTGGAAGTTTATATATGTATTACAATGTACATATGTACATATGTACTATGTACATATACATGTTCTAAATGGCACCATGGATAGAGTGTTATCCAGTAGTCAGGAAGACCTGAGTTCAAATTCAGCTTCAGATATTTATTAGCTGTGGGTAAGTCACTTAACCCTGTTGCCTCAGTTTCCTCATCTGTAAAATGACCTGGAGAAGAAAATGGCAAATCACTTCCATATCTTTGCCAAGAAAACTCCAAATGGGATCACCGAGCTGAACTCACAGAGTGAAATGACTGAACAACAAAATGTGAATATATATATGTATGTATTTATATGTGTGTGTTTGTGATGTTTATACATAAATATGTTTTATATATTAAAATAAATCTATTTTATATCATTTATATGCTTTATGTTCATACATATACACATATATGTGCATATATAAATACACATAGTTGTGTACAAGCCCTATAATGTGTGCCCTCTGAAAAGAGGGAGACTGCTGGTTACAGCACGTGTCCACACACATGCACACATATTCGTACGGACACATAGAAACCAGTGCAGTCTGTGGGTAGTGGGGAAAGCAATTCTCCAGAAGCTCATTCAAAAATGAAACCATAAGATATCTTTTTATAGTGAATGAAGACAATAAAGACCTCATCGTCCAAATAGCCCAGTAATGGCCCAAGCTCCTGATCACCAGAGATAAACTACAAAGTCGCCACAACCCTCCTTGAATCCCAATTACAGGACCCAGATGCCAGCCTTTGAAAGACATTTCCCTAGCAGCAGGATCTGCTGCCCTGGCAGGCTTTTCAAACGGCTCCTTTGGCAGCTTTGAAGTTGCTTCTGAGTCAGTTATGTGATTAGACTTCTGGGGTGGCCAAGCTTATCTCTCTCCATGCCAGTCCCAGGACAATGTTGTTTCTTGCAAAGGCAGGTAAATGCACAGTTCCCATTTATAATCCGGGCTGCCTCCTTTCCAACGTATGCAACTGTTTTATTCTCCCTGCCTGTCACAAAGCACCTTAAACCACAGGCTTGTATAGAACTAAATCACCAGATTACATAGACAGAATCTAAACCCTGGGTGATCCAGAAAGATGGGTTTATTCAGAAGAATTAGTAGCTTTTTTCCCTTCCTCCAGCCCTGATCCGAAGGAGCTCTGATGATCATCCCCACACCTCCCCAGATTTTGTCAGACTGCAGGAAATGAGCTCACTCTCTCAAGCCCCTCAAAATGAATGTTCTAGAGAGACTGTTCAAAGCTAACATTGGATATAATCTTTACCTTTGCCATCATCACCAAAACGATGCATATTTAATTAAAGCTCATTTTCCCTCTTGTATATTTTAACAACTAAAGTCATTATTTTAAATGCTTGTGATTTTCCAGAGTCTCTATTGAAATATGTATTCACACAACCCATAAATATCTGTTGGTATGGGTATTGTGCCTTCCTCATGGATATTTAAAAATGTTTTGTTTTTGAATAGCCTAAACCAATCAATTGGTACTTATGCTGTTAGTGACTAAAGTTAATAAAATTTAATAATTAAAAGATCAGAAAAAAAACAACAAAGGGAAATTGAATTCAGGAAGTTTTTGTATTTATATTTTATATATTTATATGTACTTTGCATAAATAGGCACTTAATAAATGTGTGTTGCTTGAGAAATCAATTATTGTGTAGATTATCTATATACTCATTGGTAGTGATATTGCTGCATCGAAAACTGTGACTGGATCTCATAAACTCTTTAATATCTATAGGAAAAGCACGGTAACCAGTATCAGTATCAGGGACTTTATATTCACTGATTGAGAAACATCAATGAATCAATCAATCAGGTGGTTACTATGTCAGGCATTGTGCTAAGGGTTGATGTTTTACAAAGGGTAAAAAAGTAAGTAATCCCTGCCTTCAATACATTTACATTCTCATTATCAGATGTTCATAAAACTTGGAGACATATTGGAAAAAAGAGGTCAAAAGGATTCTTGGAAAGATTTCTTCCCGTTGCACAATGCTCTGAGATATCAGGAACTCATTTTTCTGGAAGAGCCAACATCTTCAAGAAATGATGATCAATTAACAAAATCACAAAACTATAACTAAGATACTTTAATGAACAAGAAATGATTGTTTAATGATGGAGAAATAATTTCTGAATCTACACTGAAAGGCCATCGATTTGCTAGATACAAAGATCAAAACTGATAACAAATTAGAATTAAAAAATAAGCTATTTAACTCATTACATATAAAGTAGGAAATGAATACAAGAACAGAACTTGACACCGACAATTATAATTTCCTAAGAATGTTTTACTAACGTCATTCATTATAAAAGGAGACTGAAGTAGACTAGTAACAACCACATTGAATATATATTTGCTATCATTGCCATGTGAAAAAATATGGCAGCCCAGGACACCACTAATTTAGAATGGAATTTTTTTCTGGGAAATCTTATAGAAGATGATGGAAATTTGCATAAACAATCACTTCACAAACAGGAAAATACAGTATAAGGAAAATTCGTTTACAGAAAACTTGGCAAGGTACTCAATTGAACTATTATATCAAGAACACTGAAAACTGAAACTAGGACAGCAAATGTGAAAAATGGAAACAATCTGTCAAAATGTACAGAATAAACTGGTAAGATCCCTGTACTCAGTGTATTATGTGAAAAAGTAAAAATGACATAAAAAATCAAACATAAAAGGGGCATTAAAGAGGAGGTTGCCAAACAGCTGAAATGATGGTCTTATTATTTCCAATAGATGGAAGTGAATTGTAAAATAACAGTAACATTTAACCACATGCCTGCCTTTCCATTAAAAACATTTTAGGAAATAACCTACATTTGTATTGAGGACATTCTAATGATATTTGACAGTATCCAACATCTCTACTCTTACACCATTGCCTGAAATGTATAGAGAATACAAGATTTTATATAGAATATTATCTATTGAATGTTTTTAAGAAGCACTTTAACTTTTCTTCAGATTGTATCTCTCATACATAAAGAATGTCTGCTAAATTTTAGTGCAGTTTTAAATTTTAATACTTTGCATTAATATCGCAAAAGATTTCTTGAAAGATAAAACAACATAGATAACTTTGTTAGAAAGCACTGTGAGAATTAATAATATATAAGACAGAGAAACAGGGAGATATATTGTCATTGAGTCTTTCACTACTGTTATAAAGAATGTCTAAATAAGAGTACAAATGGAAGGATTCCCTATAGATTTTGGGTACCCTCCAGATACTCTTATTTGTAACTGATTTCTTTCTAGGATGGAGCACTGCAGAGATTTCTAAATGAGAATCACAGTCATTCAAAATATTCTGGTCTATTTTTTTTTACACAAAGAAAATGAAGTAGATAAAAAATGTCCATCATTCAGAATATAATAGGCGGTCTGATAGCCAGTCCATAGAATTGGCCCATCACTCCAAAAACCTTAACTAGATATATTACATGATCACTGAAGAAGTGCTAGAAATGACTAGAAAAAGAAGGTGGGCAGGATTTCTCTTGTGAGGTTGTGCAGTGCTTTAAATGACCTTGTTTTTCACCAACATAAAAGCCTGTCTTTTCACCATCAATATTTTTAATACTACAGTTGTGTTGTGAGTAACAGAATTCTATAGTCTCAAAAGAATTAAAATTTCAGGATGCTAATACGATAAGTATTCAAATTACCTACAAAGGAAATATGAAGGAAGACACTATCTGCATCCAAAGAAGTGATAATAAATAGAAGTATGTTTAGAATGAGGAAATGCCCATCAAGTAGAAAATGGCTGAAAATTTTATGGTATGTGATTGTGATGGAATACTATTGTGATATAAGAAATGATGAACAGAATTCTCTCAGAAAGACACAGGAAGACTTGTATGAGCTGATGCAAAGTGAAATACACTATGTTCAAAATAATAGCAATATTGTAGGATGATTGACTATGATTGACTTGGGTATTCTCAGCAATATGATGATCCAGGGCAACTCTGAAGAGCAAATGATGAAAAATGTTATCCAGGAGAAAACTAGTGGTGTCTGAATACAAAGTAAAGCATAATTTAACTTTTTAAAAAAGGTTTTTGTTTGTTTTCTTTTACAACATGACTATTATGGAAATGTTTTGCATAACTGCACACTTTTTACATATATCAAATTACTTGTCTTCTCAATAAGGGAAGGGGGAGGTAGAAAGAAAGAGAATGTAGAACTCAAAGTTTAAAAAATTATCGTGAAAAATATTTTATGGATAACTTGGGGAAAATAAAGTACTAAATAAAAGAGTATTTCATCATAATACCATATCACAATTTGTTCATTGCCCAATTGATGAGCATCCCAGCAATTTCCAATTTTTTGCCAACAGAAAAGAGCTGCTATAAATATCCTTGTACACATAGGTCCTTTTCCTTTTTGTTTTGTTTTGTTTTTATCTCCTTTGAGATATAGAACTAGCAATAGTATCAAAGAATATGCATGCTTGGATAGTCTTTGGGGCATAGTTCCAAATTGCTCTACAGAATAGTTGAATCAATTCACAGCTCTACCAACAGTGAGTTAATGTCTCATTTTTTCTCACATTCCATGTAGGAATTTTAAGATTTTTATCTTCTTCTGAATGTATATTTTAATCTTCCTTTTAACCATACTAACTTTCTATTGATCAAAGGTTTTTTCCTGTTATTTGCTCATTTTCCCAGCTTATTTCTTGTTGTTGTTTTTTTGACCTCTATTGAAATAGAGTTCTGCTTGTAAAGTAAAGGGGGCACACTGTCTGAAAGCTTTAGGGGTTTTGTGCAGCTGTTTTCCAGGACCTGTAAAATTTCAGTTCTTCCAAAGTGGAATGATTTAAAGAAAAGTGTGTTTAATACTATCCTGGTCTGCTCTGGTCTATACAATAATAGGATTATTCTGTTCTGGAACTTTGAGGAGGGTCACTGCTTCTCTGTGGCTATAAGCTTTTGTGCATATGTTCTTTCTTGCCCAGGATTATGACCTGGATATGAGTAGGAGCAAAGCAACAGAGTCTGGCCTCAGAACTCTCCTTTTATTCAGCTGTTCAGCACTTTCTGTCTGTGGGTTGAGAGATCCAGAAGCAGTCTCTGCGGGTGTTTATTCAGTGACTACCAAGGCTCTTGCTTTGCTGGGGCTCAGGCTATGCTGGCTCAGCCTGGGCAGGACTATGGTCACTCTCACTGAGAAGTGTTAGACATTTACTGTCTACCTTTTTAATTTTCATTTGCTGTAAAAATTATTTTACTCCATCCTTTTGTGGGCTCTCCACAGAATTGGAGAAATTGTGTTAGGGCATTATTTACACGTGTTTGGGGTGGAGAGTTGGGCAAGAGCTCAGAAACATAGCTGGCTTTTCTCCATCATCTTGCTTCCATGTCCTAATAGTAGTCATTTCTAGGTCAGTGGGGGAGGAAAAAAACTAAAAAGAATAACAAGTCATACATAATAGATTTGCAGTTTTATGTGCAATTATCTATTTTTATTACACTTTATTATCGAAATGTTTGTTTTATTCCATAAATTAAAAATAAAATAAAGGAAACATTAAAATTGGGGGGAGCCTCAAAGGGTAATGCAGAGGTATATGGAAAATAATAAGGAGACTCTCATCTATTAATGATGATTAATAATTAATGTATTATGAATGTAAAAATGTAAAAATACAGACATGTATGCCCTGAAAAGAAGTGCACTTGTGATATTATAATAGCAAGGAACAATGGATGAATAGCCAACATGTTCTAGTGTTCTAGTATCACACAGTGTAAGAAAACCTAAAGGAAAGCTACTCAACCATTGGGCAAAATTGTCTTTTTAGGATGTACAGGAGGATGGAGGCAAGTTATAGTGGATGAGCAGGCTTATTTAGACTATATAGGGCTTGGGAGAAAGCACTCACAGTAGCAGAGTGCTTGGCACATGGTAAGCACTTAATACATGTTTATTCATCAGTTAAATCTTGTAGGAACTGAAGAAGAATTTGAACCTCACCTAGTCTAGTGAGCTATTATAGTAGGTTGATGTTTCAAGATCAGATCATACATATAGTAGAGTCTTCAACTTCACTTCCCACATGTAGATGAACCTTGACCATTATGGGTTTGTCAAGTAGAGCACAAAACTGTAAAGAGACTTTAGACCATATCGTGATTATCAATCTGATGATGATGAAATCTGAAAAAGGGAAGACCAGGGTATTTGGTGATTATTTTCAATTATTTGATAGAATTCATTCTGCTTTTAGTTCTGGAGAAATGGGTTAGTGCATGAAAATTACACAGTAGATATTAACTCAACATCAAGTATTTTCCTAATAGATTTTAGATTTTCTTAAAGTAGAAGTCCAGACTTGTTTTTGTTTTTTCATCAGTGTAAGGAATTCTGCACCAGAGAACTCCTTCTACAATAATGCTACTAAATAATGCTTCTACCATTTAAACCTTAGAAAATTTCCCAGCACACCAAAAAGTTGCCAAAAGCTCAAAAGGCTTATACATGTCTGAAGCGGGTCTTAAACTAAGGTCTTCCTTGAAGGCTAGAATCTACTATGTAGGGTCTCATAGTGCTACATCAGGAGGCTATAAGTTCCACTTTACTGGCCATAGTCAAGGAAAGGCTAGATGAATACTTATTGGAGCTATAATCAGTCTCATTCCTCTCTAAGCTTTTCTCTAGACTTTCTTGACCATGCCCCAGTTCAGCTTGAATGCCCACTTAAATCCTGTAATTCACATATTTCAAGCATCCTCCAGCCCTGAGGCTTCCTCCTCTGACTAGATACACATTCCATAATCTCCATTTAAGGACATCACCCAAGCGAGTTATACCTAATGCTTGTCCAGGTTTCATATCCCTTCACTTCTGGTACCTTTAACAATATTGATCCAGCTTTCTTTTATTTGTGATCTTCCTCGATTAGAACTTGATTTCCTTCAAGAGAGAGATTATTTTTTTTTACACTTATATTTGTGTTCCCAGTGCTTAGCACAAAGCCTGTACATAAGTATTTAATAAGGCTTGTTGAAAAAAAAATGTAGGAATTGAACTAAATGAAAGTTCCTACAAACTTTAAAATTCTGGAATTCTAAACATTAAAGCATTTCCAAATTTGATTTCTAAAACAATTTGTCACAAAAATGATGTCTTTTTCATCTGCCTACTATATGAGATACAAAGTAAAAAAAAAAAAAGTCCCTACACTCAAGGAACTTTCATGTTTGCAGATAAGTAAATGCAAAAACTATTCAATGAGAAAGGGCACAGCTAACAAGCAGAGTGATTAAGATAAACCTCTTCAAGGATACAAGAGCAGCAGTTTTGATGACTAAAGCACTGGACTTACCTCAGGTCAGATTCTTCTTCATATATTTATTAATTGTGTGACTTTTAATAAGTCACTTAAACCCCTGAGTATTTACTTTCCCATTGGCAAAATGAGGGGGTTGGATACCATGGCCACTAAGAGTCCCTTGAGCTCTAAATTGCGGTTCCATTAAAATAAATGAGATCTGAATTGAAAGTTGAAAAGATATAGGGGCTCCGAAGGTAGAAGAAGAAGAATTCATTTTAGTTCAGGTTTTTGACATGTATAGCTCCATTTCCTCCAATAGCAAACAGATTCTGACAGTTTAGAATAAGGGTTGCTTTTACTGCCAGAAATTAAAAGGAGGTTTGTTCAACCTGAAGCCCCTTGCCCGGGTCACTCGGGAATTGAGACAATTGCAGGCACAATACACTTAATCTTCAGTAAGGGAAGGCAGTAACCATCAATCTTGCTCATCAGCCCATCCCCTACTAGGTTTCTTAGCTTAGTCAGCCTGAGTGGAATATAAACTGATTTTTTGCTCTTATTTGCAGGTAATACAGGAAAGGATAGAAACATGGTGGGTGATAAAAGTGTCATGTGGAAAATCTGCCTTAGGACACTGATAAAATATAGGTGCCAAATTCGTTTCAACCCAGAAAATAACTAAACAGGCCCTGGGTCTCCTGAAAATCTGGGAGTGGTTCTTTTATACTCTTCCCTCAGCTCTAGTCTCTTTTACCATTCTTTCTTTTTTTCCTTCATTGCCAGACCCCTAATGGAGTTGCTCCCCAGTGACCTGGATCTGTCCCTCTTTTCAACAATTTCTAACATCTTCCTGTGACAATCTTTCTTCATACATTATTAGCACCTCTAAGCAGAGGATTCCAAATTTCTGCTATTCCCACCATTCTTGAGTACCAAAGCCGCACCTTCACCTATGTTCAGGACAACTTCAACATGATATACCCACTCAAACTGAACTCATTTGCTTTCCCCCTAAACCTGCTTTTCTCTTTTTGACTTCACTCTTTCTATGTCGTCATCAATCACTCCATTGTCCATGTTTATTACCTCAAGGTTAGGACTTTTGCTGTTCCCTCAACTCTCAAATCCAATAAATTGTTAAGTCTTAGTCTCTTTGCAACGTCTCTTAAATCTACCCTCTCTCATCACACTAGTTTAAAACCTAATTACCAGCAAGATAGACTACTGTAGCAACAACTTTAGAGATCTTCGTACTTATCCTGTCTCCCTTCTCCAATCCATTCTTCAGTCTGTTACCAGGAAAAAAAAAAAAACTCTCATGCATAATTGATCATTTCACCTAAAAGGCAATATGGTGCCTCTGAAAATTTTTGAACATAAGAGTAAATTTAGATACTTGAATTTCCAGGTAATCCAGACCATCTACTCCTTTGCCTCAAAATCTGCATTGTACACTCACACCTCTGCCTTTTTTCAGGCAGTTTATCCTTGTTCTCTTTTTTAACTCTTGTCCATCTTTTAAAAACCATTATTAATACCTTCTCCTCTAGGAAGCCTTTTTAGATTTCCCCAGTTGGTAACTAACTTCCCCTCCAACCTCACACATTATATCTTTATCCGATGTACTATCCGAGTCCTACATTAAGTCCACACTTCTTTTATTGTCCAGTCCTTTTTCAGTCACATCTGACTTTGTTTCCCATTTGATTTGATTTGATTTGTTTGTTTCTCTTGGCAAAGATCTTGAAATGATTTTCCATTTCTTTCTCCAAATGAGGAACTGGTCAAAGAAAACTATGTGACTTACCCAGGATCACAGTTAGTTTCTGAGACTAGATTTAAATCAAAGAAAATGAGTCTTCCAGATTCCTGACTCAGTACTGTATCCACTTCCACCTAGAAGCCCTAAGTTGCACATAGGTAGGGACTATGAATAACCAAACTTTCTTCCCAGTGCTTAAACAGTTTCCTATACATGGTAGACATTAAAAAAGAACATTGATGGATTTTTCCTTCATAGGAAAACATGAGAAGTGGTGCTTTATTTCTCTGTGAAAAATTAGTTTACAGAATTTATAGGAATAATTTTTTTCAAAAAGGAAGAAAGACTATGTTCTCTCTATTCTCAGTTTCAATATGAAACCAGTATTCTTTTAAAATAGTCAATTCATATTTTTAACAAATGTAAATATAATTTTCCTCTGCTGCTGAAGACAAGACTTCATTTCATTTCCCTTAGGGAGAAAACTTTCACGTGTGTATGAATTCAATTGTGACACCCTGTTCTTACATTTCAGTCTAGTTAGAGATACCTCTTGTGCTCTTTTCATTAATAAATCATTTGCACTTTACATATGACTACCACTCCCTATGTTAGTTACTCAATTTCAACTTATATTCAATAACAAATTATTTTAATAATTAACAACTTCCCAAGTAGTTCTATAATTTTCTACAATAAAATTAACTTTCATATCATTATATTATCCAAAATTACTAGATCTTTTAAAATCAGATTCAATTATGTTACTAATTCCAGTTAGTTCTACAAATACATACTATTAATCACAAACAAAAACAGAAATGAATATATGTTGGTGTATGTGTATGTATTAGATATGCTCTAGAAACTATGTAAAAATAATTACAGAATGGTATTAGAAATATTTACAAGTGCACACACATACATGTACTTACATGTTAGAAATATGCATACATACACCTGGACATTTTACACCTGTGTATATGTACACAGATATATGTATTGACATATAAGTATGCATATAATTGAAGTTAAATATTGTGTCTTCACTCACACTCTCTGGAGGCTGAAATACGGAACATATTTATATCCATTGTCCAGGTTAAGCCCCAAATAAGTAGTGCAATTTGTCTGATGGCACCAAATGGAGTTGCACTCTCTGCAGTAGAGTTTGAATGCTTGACAGTTTAATTCAAGAAAGTATCTCATAAATTCCCTAACAGATATGTCTAAATCAGAGTATTTACTAAAAACAAAACCTATGGCTTAATTTGTATCTTTGCTTTAAATAAAAAAAAACTATAGGGTAACATTCCAATTCAAAAAAAATTTTTTTCAAAATAATTTTAACCTTGAGAGCTTTCTGTCACTCTACTGTCTCTGAACTAAACATCTCTTTTCCTATCACCAAGATATACAAATTAGCTTCTTTTGATCAAAAATCTTCTTTGAGCATATGCACTGCCTCTCCTTCCTTCATCCCATCTCTACCACTCTGACAACGCTTTAGCCTATAAGGATGTAGTAGATATTTAAGTCTTTGAATTATTTTTGATTCACTTTGATTTTTCAAACATTGACTATTCATTCTAAAACTTGAACAGCTAGAAAAGAAATTGCTTCATTTGTTTTAAACCCAAACTAAAGTTTCAAAAGCAAAAATGTGGTTGATAAACAGCCTCACCCTTTTATCTCTGTTTCAGTTTCCAATCAGAAAAAAATGACACTAAATTGAATGCACCCTTCTCTAGACATTGTCCTTTCCACAATATCGGGTCTTTCCCAACATTCCTAGGATTCTACTTCTGCCAATTTTCCCTAGCTCCCTTAGAGTTGCTTAGTACTCTGATAAGTCTGTTTGTTTATTTGGAAATCCTGCAGTTTATAGATTTCACTGGTTTGGCTTTTTACTGAAAAAATGCTCAACTAAGCTGATTTCTTAAGGAACATTTCTCTTTTGAACAATTTTAAACATTAAAACATATTTTGCAAACAACACATTTACTATAGTTCAACTGCAGCCTCCCTTTAGCATAGATCATAGAAAATACATTCCCATTTCTAGAAAAACAACTCAAAGCGGATTCTACTGAATGTAGGCCAAAATCAATATATTTATATATGAAAGACAACACTGGGAGTCTAAGAACTTTAAATCCTATTATAGCAAATTAATATGACTAGAAAATATCCAGTTTCACAGGTCATCATTTGTGGGATTAAGAATGCATTCATTTATTCATAACTCATAATGCTCTGGTATAAGTGAATATACAAAAAGTTATTGTTTTTAAAGAAAATTAAAACATTTTATGCTTTGACCTAGCAGTACCATTATTGGGTCCCACATGTGCAAAAATATTTGTAGCAGCTCTTTTTGTGTAGCCAAGAACTGGAAAAGGAGTGGATGCCCATCAATTGGAGAATGGCTGAACAAGCTGTGGTACCTGAAGTAATGGGATATTATTGTTCTATAAAAATGATGAGCAAGCTGATTATATAAAGGCCTGGAAAGATTTACACGAACCGATGCTGAGAGAATAAAGCAGAACCAGGAATATATTGTACACAGTAACAGCAAGATCAGTTACAAAGGCTTGGTTCTACTCGGTAGTTAAGTGATCCAAAGCAATCCTAATAGACTTTGGACAGAAAATACCATCTGCATCCAAAAAAAGGACTAAGGAGATGGAATGTAAATCAACACATGCTAAGTTCACTTCTTTTTTCTAATTTTTTAAATCTCTCCCATGGTTTTTCCCTTTTGCTCTGATTTCTCTCTCCCAATATGATTCATAAAACAATGCATATTAAAAATAACTAAATTTACAATAAAAATAATAATTAAAAAAGAAAAGGAAAATGACATTTTATATATTTTTCTCTTCTAGTTATTTCATATACATGCACTTACTGTAACAATAGACATGGGCAATCCAGGCATGGGCTTGGAAATTCTTCCAGGAATAGAAGTTGCTCCTTTTCCCTATTTACTAACCACTGGAATTAACTAGGCCTTTGCTTAATAACATTAAAATCTGTTTAAATTCTCAACCTCTACTTTCTCAGTTAACAACATAGCACTAGAGAAGCCAGCATTGGTTCTGAGAACAATTGAGGTCCGAGAATAAATATATTTTAAAAGTTCTAAATATAGTTTAAATACCATTCATAGACCAAGAATATCACTTCAAAACTTCTCACTAAAGTCACAAAAAAGCTAGGAAAATAAGCTAATTTTCTAGTTAACATCTGCCACTGAGAATGAGGGATCTCTCTGATCTAAACACAATGACAGATCCATGTAGGATGAAGAAGTGCCCATTAATTCAGCCTTCTCCACAAAAGCCTGTACTTTAAGAATTCTCTTCAAATTATAGGATTATTTTCCCCATTTTATGTGAGTTATTTTTTTAGATATCAAAAAACACTAGTTATGTAATATTTAAGTAGCCTCTGTCTCTGTTAATCCTTCCTTCCTTTCTTGGTTTTTAAGACACTGTTTTCCTAGTTCTTCTTCTGATCTCATCAACTCCCATGGATTTAATTATCACATCATATAAATGACTATAAGAACTATTTATCTAGCCCTAACCTCTCTCTTAAACTTCAATCTCATATCTCTAATTACTTATTGTATACCTTGAACTAGACCTCATCTAATCCAACCTTTACCTAGATAGAAGTTACTTCTACAATATCTTCTATAAATATTACTCTGGTTGCTAACCTCCAGGGAGAGACAGTATCCATTTCAATAAGGTGCTCCATGCCATTTCTAATTATTAGAAAGAACTTCTCATGTTTGTAAAGAATCAATTTTTTTTTAATGTCCATTTATTGCTTCATGTTCTGTTCCCCAGGGCCAAGCAAAATGAACCCATTTCCTCTTTCACAGAACAGCCCTTCAAATACTGGAAGATCATGTCCTACTTTAATTTTATTCTACAGACTAGATATTGTCAATTTCAATACCCAATGCAGTCTTTTTAACCTTATTGCTCATTACCTCTTTATCCTATTTGACACGAGGCAGCATAACTAATATTTCCCCAATAATACATCCTATTATTTTTCTTGCTTTGGTTATGGGAAGACTGGAGGGCAGTAGGCTTTAATTATTTTCTCAGGATTTAGAACCAGTTCAAAGAAGATTTAGGATGGAAACCCATGTCTTGTGGTTCAAGGATGTTTTAAACTTCTCCATGTTGATTCCTGGCTTCTAATTGATGACCTTAGCCTGCTAATCAACAATAACATTTGGGGGAAAAGAAACACAAATACGTTTGAGTAGTAAGCTTTATATAACAGTCAGAAAAGTAAAAAGACATTCAGATGCAAGGATACTTACCTAGTAATCCGCAATCCATTTTACTTGATGACATAATTTGTAAGGAGTCTATAGCCATTTATTTGCTCCCTTAATCTTTTTCCTAATGTTATTTTAATAGTGATGTGGGCAACATGTCCCTTCAAGCTTGTTAACATGATGTAATTACCTTGCTACCAAATCGTACTTAGCAATCAAAGTTTAGTTGAAGTCTCTCATCTGCCATAATGCTGTTTTTCCCTGGTGTGCTACAATATCCTCCTAACTTGCCTCATTCCTCTCATCATTCTCCTTCCATTCTGTCTTACATTTCACGTAAGAGTAACATAGCCATGCTCATATCAAGCATGAGAACCAAAATTTTCCATATATGCTAAATGTCTAACAAAAGAAGCCCAACTTCCTTAGTCTGACATTTAATGCCATTTACAATTTGACTTCAGGATACTTCTCCAGTCTTTGTTTTCTGCTATTTGATCCCACAGTCGAAATAGGGTACTCACATCATTCCACCAGATTGCCTTGCCCCTTTCCAGTTCTAGGACCATTCATTGCTCAATCCATTCCCTTCACTCTCAAAGCTTTTGCTTTGCTGAGAAAATCTTGCCCTTCCTTGAACACTAAGATTAACTTTCCCCCATCTGGGAAATTTCCCCTCCTACATGTGGAATGAGGGAAAGAGTTGGAATTGGGGTCAAGGTGTTCAGGGTCATCAGGGCTTGTGGGAAATAATGGAAAACACTGGTTTCTTGGAGAAGTTCATCAGTTCCGTGTGTTAGTCCATGACAGCATTTGGCACAAATTCTCAGTAATTCTCAATGCTCTCATACTTTCCCAATCTCCAGTGGAGTGAAGCAGGGTTGTGTGCTCATTCCCATGCTTTTTAACATAAAATTTTCAGCCATGTTTTCAGACTCCTTCAATGAGGACAAAAAGTACCCAAATCAGCCACAACATTGAAAGTAACTTACTTAACTTGAAAAGGCTACAAGCCAGAACTAAAACAGAGGAGAGCTGGTGCAAGGCTTTTTGTCTGCAGATGGTTGTGCACCCAGTACATCCTCTGAAGCCCAGATGCGACAAAGTATTGATTGTCTGCCATTTGTGCTAATTTTGGTCTAACAACTAATGCCAAGGAAACAGAGATTCTCCACCAACCATTACCACACCATTTGAATGTGGAGTCATCCCTTGCAGCAAATGGAGAAATTCTGAATGCTGTGGATACGTTCATTCATCTTAGCAGAATGTTTTTTCATGGATGTCCACATAGATAAAGAGGTTTATTGCCAGAGCTAGCTCAGTGTTTAGGAGGATCCAAAGGTAAGTGTGGGCAAGAATAGGTATTAGATCGTCTACCAAACTGGAGGTCAAGAGCCATTATAGTGACCTCATTGCTATGTTCCTGGAGAGTATATCAGTGCCATACCAGGACACTGAAGTGCTTGTATCTGAATAGTCTTACAAAAATTCTGAAGGCCTCCTGGCAAGATAAGGCACCGGACACTGAGGGATTCACACTCTTTTGCAGAGAATGCAACTCCAATGAGCCGGCCACATAGGCCGATGCAGCACATTTGCCTGAGAGATTATTTTAGTGAGAACTCACACAAGACAAGTGCTTACATGGATGAGAATCAGCTGCCTAGGACTACCAAGAGTCATGCCCACATCCAAGAAAATGCCATACTCTATGAACAAAATAGAATTGCAGTAGCTCAGAAAAATGTGAGATGTGAACATTTAAATCCATCTCCACTCCATATATTTTTACTTTTTGTGCTGACCCATGGTAGAGCCTTCTGACTCCATTTTGTTTGATCATACAACATAGTGATATCATTTTTGTTCCTTTCAAGAACAAAGAATAACAATCAAGGCCCCTGTAAAAGAATAGGATTTTCATTTGCATAACTGAAGACCTGTATTTTTAAGTGTTAATCAGAAGTAGAGAAGGATAACAAAAAAAAAAAAAAAAAAGGAGACACAGAAAGGAAAAGGTGACAATTATGAGGTTAAAAAGGAAGAGGTCTGGAAGAGAGTGGGAATTCTAGACCACTCCATCTCCTTCTAGACCACTCTGGCTCTTGGTTAAAAATAGAATGAAATTTGCTGCTCATCCCCCAAAGTCACATTCAATCCCCCTTTTCACATAAATATTTCATGTAAAAGAAACCCCTTCAGAGCACAACAACTCACAAGTACTGCTTTCAGGATGACAGATGTTGCTTTGCCCTAAGGAGACAGATTTCACTGACTGCCTCAATATAAGACTTGACCAAGAGAGCTCCGTGATGAATGTCAGCAATAATGGTTATTCTTCGGTTTACCAGAATAAAAGTCAGACCGTGATGAGAGAGGCAGCAGCTGCTCCTTAGATAGGTATGGTTTCATGCCAACCTTTCAAAACACTGTGAGCTGGTTTTAACAGAGGTTGTATAGCTATGTTCCTTGGACATGTGATAGTTTTAATCTATTTAACATTTTACTTTTCCCTATTACATGTGAGAACAATTTTTATATTCTCTTTATTCAAATTTTGAGTTCCAAATTCTCTTCTCTCCCTCATTGAGAAGACAAACAATTTGACATATATTATCTATGTGTAGTCTTGAAAAACACATTTCCACGTTGTCATTATGTGAAAGAAAACACAGACCAAAAAACATAAAAATAAAGGGAAAGTATCTTTGATCTGCTTTCATATTCCACCAATTCTTTCATTATAAATCTTACATACATGTGTTATTGCACTGCTGAGAATAAGTTCTTCATGGAAGAACATCATACAATATTGCTGTTATAATGTACAGTCTTCTCCTGGTTCTTCTCATTAAAATTTGAATCAGTTCACGCACATTTTTCCATGCTTTTCTGAGAGCACCCTACTCATCATTTCTTAAAGTACAATAATATTCCATAACAATCATAAAGAACAATTTGTTCAACTGCTCCCCAACTGATGATCATCCCCAGAGTTTCCAATTCTTTGCCATCACAAAAAAAGCTGTTATTTTTGTACACATAGTTTCTTTTACTTTTTTTTTTTAATTCTTTGGAATATAGGTCTAGGAGTGGTATTGTTTGGTAAAGGGTATCCAGAGTCTTTTGGGCATAGTTCCAAATTGCTCTCCAGAATGAATGAATCAGTATACATATTCACCAATGAAAAATTAGCATTTTTAATTTTCCCACATCAATTCCAACATTTTTTTCTGTAATGCTAGCCAATTTGACAAGTTCAAGGCAGAAGCATTTATCTCAGCAATGGTGACTTAGAGCATTTTATTATGACTATAGATACCTTTGATTACTTTGTCTGAAAACTGTCTATTCATATCTTTTGACTATCATTTGATAAATGGTTCTTATCTCTATAAATTTGACTCCATGTTCTATATGTTTAAGAAATGAAACCCTTATTAGGGAAATTCAGTAAAATTTTTTACAGCAAGGATTACTGTATTTCCATCCTATTTCCACCTCGTCTATCCTACTCTCTCTCTCTTCTGTTACCCTGTCTGCTACTAAACCTTAATAATGTTTTCCAGAAAATTATGGCAAAAAAGTATCCAATAAGAGAATCTAATGAGTAAGTACCATGTTCCTTTAGCTAGTCTCTCTAGTAGGGGGCATATGAGTTAATGAAGAAGTATTTTGGGTTACCTGCCATGTTCTCCAGCACAGATATAATCTTGGAAGGAGGAGCAGAGTAGAATATAGAGTTCTTAGACATCCAAGCAATCTGTAAACTCATAAATAGGAATGGAACAATTATATATATTTTTGATGCTACTTCAAAATTTTAATGGACATATGTGATCTCATCCATTACACAACAGTACCAATGATACAAAGGACAATCTATTAATCTATTCATTTCTTCTCATTCTGTATGATTTCTGCACCAGTTTTTAATCTTCTCTGTCTCTCTGTGAGTGTGTGTGTGTGTGTGTGTGTGTGTGTGTGTAGAGGGCAAGGTTAGAACTTTTGCTATTGCATAAAGGAGAAGTGGAAGTAAGTTTTCTATTGATTATCTGTCTCCTGTGCGTTATAAGCAACCTGTTTCCTTTTCTATTCTTAAAATCTCCTGCCATATCCATTATGGAGATTCATTGCAATTCTTCCTTGGTAAAGTGTTGCAGTCTACCCACATTCATCATTAATCTTTCTATTTCCTTTCTCCAAAAGGGAGAGGTTTTATGTAGAAATCATGCTATATCAATTATGCTGATAGCTGGCTCTTTCATAAAGCATAACAGTTTCAGTAATTGTTCACATGACACCATGAATGACATTGGACAGGTTGTAATGTTCATCACAGTAATCAATTAGAACATTCATGTTCTAAGTCCATTGTTGTTCAAAACCCATCATGCACAAATGAACTAGATGATTTCTAAGGGTGCTACAAGATAATGACTTCAAATAAAGAGGAAACAAGGTAGATGGAGGAGATATTATGCTTAAAATGTATTAAACATACAACTTTACAGACAGTTATTGTTAAGTTCATAATTACCTGTCATTTTAATGAGCACTAGGGCTGCAAAATGAATTTGGTCTACAATAAAAAAAGAGGAAAAGATACATCTATATTAAACCTATGAAACTGCATACTTATAATGACAGCAAACTACTTGTAGCTTCCAAAGTCCCTTCCACTTTTTCAATGAGTTTCCCACTATATGGAGAGTATAAATATGATAATCACTAAATACCATCATCTCATGAGAATCAAACTAAAGATGACTCAAAGATTTGGATGGAAATATGGGAGGACAAGTTACTATCTCATTATTATTCTTTTACTTTCAATGATCTGTGGATTATTATGTATGTGGATGTATATTTTTTGTAATTATATAAAGCAATAGCTTTACTAAAAGCACCCTTGGGACAATCTGGTAGCAGATAGAATGATGGGGATGAAATGTACTTCATCCTGTTTTCACAGGGTTATGATTTTTTCTCCTTTATTTCTACAGGGTGAAAAGATTTTACTCCACATGGTTTGGGAATTTGGTATGGAGTCAAAAGTAGCATACTTGACTTTTTAAAATAAATCATTATTATGTCCACATGAGTGTGGGGAATAAATTTGTTCACAATAAAGTTACCATTCCAGTAAAATATAATTATTGGATTTTTAAGCTGGGATCTATACTTATATTATGAAAATTTGGAATCTGTTAGTCAACAAAGAAAGAAAAGCTTCTAATTAATTTTGGCCACTTAATTATATCTAACTATTCACTAAATGTTAAATTTTTGCAGTCTATGGTGATGTTACACACTTTCTATGAATTTCATTATATTATCTGCAAACAATCAATATCTCCAGTTAATTAAGTATAACCTTTCTATAAAACCTTGAACCAATGGCCTCGTCTTGAATTGCCACCTCTTTCTGTTACTTTAAAAAATGACTAAATGGCAGGCATGTATTCAGCACTTTTTTGTTGATTTTACTTCTCTCTGTACACATTAGAGGAATTATATAAACCTTGAACTTTGGGTCCAGATCTGCTGTGGAGTTGAAGAAATGCCAAAGAAAATGAGACATTTCTCTATTTAAAAATAATTGTTAGAAAATGACCACCTGGAAACAGTTTCAATATCTTCACCATCACCATTTTTGTCATCAGCCTGCCTCTGATTTCCCAGATTTGGAAACCATGTCTCAGCTGCCTTTCATTCTAGAATCTCCTAGTTCTGGAACTTCCTTACCCTGAAACATCCATCCACCTTTATCTCCTCCTCACACTAGAACAGCAAGTTTCTCCCATGCCATCTTCCTTCTCCCATTGGTGAGTTCAAGCTAGAACTTCCAAGCTTTAAACTACATATCAAGAACTACAACCTCATCTTTCCCTCCACCATCACCTTATTTTTCAGCCCCTTTTTCTGTGTTATCAACCTCCATTAGAATTAGGGGGCAATTACAATTTTTATTTTTTTATTTGTATTCTTAGCATTTAACACCAGATGAGGTTTTAATAAATGTTTGTTGCTCCATCTTTCCCCATTTCCTTATAAGGTGAGTCTAACTCACTCCTTTCACTTATTTCAAGCTTTACATATAAAAGCACTAGCTTCACAATAATACTGAGAGATAATGAATACAAGCTTTGTCTCCATCTTCACATGGGGAAATTGAGGCTCAGAAAAACAAGAATATATTCCTAAATTCATACAGGTAGTCTGGATTCAAACCGAGGTTTTCCAGCTCAATGTTAAATATTCTTTTCTGACATTTTCCCTATGTTCTTTCTTGCACACTAAATATATAATAAATAGTGCAATGTTTAAAAATCATTTTTTTTGCTATTCACACAACATGCAGCAGTAGCAGCCATTTCTTTTTACAGGTCAACTTCCAGCTTTCATCTGTGTACTGCATCCCTGGTAAGTATTGTCAGACTACTTATATGTTCTCTCTTCTGCAATAGATAGCCACCTTTTGAATAACAGGGAAGGATGATCCTCTCTACTGTTCTTTTCAATGTCCCCACAATTTATGCTCAATGAAGTTGTTAGCAGACTCACTCATTGTATCCACCATAAATGCACTTTAGCATCCTTTTGAAAAAGATGCTTAGGGATGAAATAGGAGTGAAAATAGTTTCTAAATATAAAATATTCATCAATCAGCACTGACCTAATGAGTGACTACCTGTGTACAAGATAGTACTATAGGGAGCCGGAGAAGTAGATAATAATTAAGGCAACTACTATAAGACTTAAGCTGCTCCAAAATAAGGAGAGAGATTAAGGTGCTATGGCAAACATTAGGGCAAACGTTGAAATCTTGGAAGATTTAAAATGCTTTTACAATCCAGGATTAGTTCGTTATGCCTTAGATCATCAATCCATCAAGTGACAGCTCACTCCTTTTTCTTCAAGCAAGTAAATTCAAATTGTCCTTGTAAATTTCTCCACTAAAGTCTAATTGGATGCAAGGTTACTGAGTGATTTCAATTTGCTGAAAATAAAACGCACACGCCAGAACAGCACACTGGCACATGTTTGATCACGGGATGTTGCCTGCACAAGCCCACCTCCAAACATTTTGGAAATTAATGTTTGTCATGAAATGTGAGGCTATGAATGAATTAAAAATTGCAGGGATATGAAATGGTTTCATTTAATTTGAACTGTCAAGCAGCTTCATTATTTTAATAAAGACGTATTACTCCCTTTATGTCCTGTCTCATTACTGGGCTTCTGTTTACAGTATTGCCTACTTGCATCCCTCATTCAGATTAAGTATTGAAAGAAATTCTTGATAAATATGTCTTGCATACTGATGAAGGTAATAACTATTTATGCAGCTCAAATACTGATTATTGATGACCATTAATTTAAGGGATTTGGCTGGGATTGCTGCAAGATTGTTGCTTTTTCTATTATTGAATTAAAGTCTACTCTTTATCTGTTTATTTATTAAATTGTTCTTTTTTAGAGATTAAAATTGACTATTACCTTTGGAATAGGAATAGAATACAAGTAGTCATTTATGTAGACTTTGGTTGCTCAATTTCACTAACAATTCAATGAATCAATAAAATCAAGCCCAGAAATGGATGATGCAAGGTATATAGATTAAAGGAAAAAACCCTACTGAATGTACTAATGTCTTTTGTGATTTAATCTGTTTTTCAAAACCCATTGGTCAACTGAAGGATTGTCAGCTGCCACTCATTCTGACATCAGCAATCAATCATTCTTGATTGGTCATGCCAGTAGAATTCTGGGCTAACAAATTTATGATTTCATCTCTTTGAGCATTTGAGGGAAATGTAAAACACATCATAATTTGGCATTTTATTTTGGATGAAGTCCAGCATTTGTGTATTATTTAAGCATCATCATAAAGGCCCATAAACTGTTCAAGTTAAAAAAAAGAAAAGAAAAGAAAAGAAAGAAATCTCAGAGGAAAATCCAGTTTTCCTTTCTTACTGCTTTAACTAAACATATATTTAAATATTAACCTATGTAAATAAAATTGAAATAAGATATGTATCTCACTGAATCTCTTATTTTTACCCAAATAGTTATATCTAAAGGGGCAAAAACATCCCTTCTAATTAGAAGGGAAAAAATAGTTGATGGTAGATGAATCCCCCAATGCCTATGAATAATATTTGCATTTGAGGGAATTAAATGTACATTTTTATTAGAATTTCTGTAGTTTGAACTGAAAAATAAATTATTATTATTATTATTATTAAGTCTTTTACAAAGTCAAAGCTAAATACAGAAACAGATGCATAAGGATCCAGGGTTTTGGAGGTCTTTTAAGTAATGAAAATTCAGACTTATAAAAGCATTGACTTAAACCTAGAAGGGACTTTCACGGTTATAGAATTCAATCCTCCTATTTTATATATAAGGAATCTCAGGGAAGAGAGATTAAATGATTTCTTTCGGTCATACAGATAGTAAGTGGCAGAACCAGGATTCAAACTCAGGTACACTGATTTCAAACAAAGGTTTTCCCACTTTACCACTTTGGAAAAAAACTTCATTTATACCTTTTTGATCGATTTTCCAATGCTATGTGGATAATCCTAAAGGTTACAGCCTTTGGAAATATTGTAACTTGTCCAGTTATCTTTCTTCAGGTAAATAAAACCCAGAAGTGAGGAGCTGTAGAGTGCTGAGAAGCCAAAAATGGAAAAATCAAAACTGACATAAAGGGAGAGTAAATAATTTATTGAATAGGATTACATTTCATAGCTAGATCTCATGTAATTTTCCACCTTTACATTTCCTTAAGGTTCAATCTCCTCCCTTCTGGAATATTTTCAGGCAAAGGCAAACAGATCAAAATGCCTACAAGACCATAAAATTTTTATTTTCTGAACAAATTCCAGCAGGATGCCATTCAATTTAATGAGCATCCATTAAGCGACTAGTTCAGTGCCATGACTCTATTTAAGTTCTTGTGATACAAAAGGCCAAAGGAAACATTTTCAAGACGCTTACATTCTACTAGGGAGGATTTTGTTTGTCATCCTTTTGTCCTTCGGAAATAGCTTTTAATGAGAAACTTATTAAACCTTCAGGAAGTTCAAGAATAATGACCTTGCTAATACAGTTTACCCAGGAATAGTGGATTCTGTCATCTGAGGTCTGTACTGTTTATCCATTTGTTAAAACTTCAATTCTAAAGCCTAGAGTTGATGGGAAAGCTTTTCATCCTTTCCTAGAGTTCCCACCCTGGAGAATATTCTGCCCTGGGGCCTCTTCTGGTTGGTGACTGACTTTTCCAAGCCACTAATTCACTTCCTGCCCAATTGTTCCATTTTTTCCTCTAGAACCTTACCAGCCAACTGCCTTGTTTAATATTAAGAATAACCTTCCTCCCCTCTTCAGAATCCTAGAATCATGGACTATAATCAGAACAATGCTGCTACAATTCCTAGATGGCGAATAATTTCTTCCCTTATATTCCATTCATTATCCTTGTACATTTTCTGATCTAAGTAACCCTCCATTTGTATCTTCTCCATTAGACCATTAACTTCTTGAGGGAAGAGATTATTTTAATGTGAACTCCTAATTGTTTTACCACACTGTTTAGCACAAAGTGCTCAATAAATGATTTTCAATTATTTATTCTCACCTCAAAAATACAATAAAAAAGTTGCCAAATTTCATCAAAATAGATCTTGACATTCTCACTTCCTCGCTGTTTATACAGCCACAATCTTATTTCAGGATCTCATTTCTTATTAGCTAGATTTTTGTAATAAACTTCAAATTGGTCATATTGTCTCTATCTTCTCTCCAATCTATTCACTGTATAGCTGCCAAGATGATTTTCCTAAGATATAGTTCTGACCCCATCACTCACCTGCTAAATGCAATCTTATTGTAATAGCTTCCCAATATATCTAGGATTAAATATAAACTTCCCTCTTTATCATCAAAAGCCTTTTACAACCAGGGTCCAATTTGTTATAAATATAATTCCTCTTTTTATGTTCTAAAATCCAGCCAAAGTAGTCTTAATATTACACATTATATCTCATTTTTTGGCTTCATACTTTTGAATAGTCTGTCCCCTTTTGCCTGGAATACAATTTATCCACACTTTCATCTCTGAGAAACCCTGCTTTTCTTTAAAGCCCCATTTAAGCATCAACTTATAGTGTTTTTCCCATCACCAATTTTTTTTGAACTTTATACACACACACACACACACACACACAAGGAATCCAGGAATCATCTTTAAACATCATGACTGCTTCAGATCCCTGTGCCCCAGGCTATTCCCACTTCATATTCATGTTCAAGATATTATGTAGTCTTTTATTTTTTATTTCGATGTAATAGTATTGAATATTTTTACTTTAAAATTCTCTTTATGTTAGCAAATGGTCAGTGTTTGAAAAGGTAGTACTTAGTGCTAAGAAGTATATGAATTCTTTATTAGTCCAATTGAAAAAATGACATAAGCTTTTCAACTTTAAATTCAACATCAATTACTTTGATAGTTTCCTTTGTGTTTATATATCTAATGTTTTTTAAAAGGCACTTTGCTGATATGGTAGATAGAGTGTTAGATTGGAAGCTAAGCCACGCTAGTATATAATTGATTCTTCTAGGTTCTATGTAGCTGGAAGAAATTGAGTATTTTAACCACTAAAAATTTAGCCTGTTTCATTCTTTCACTTGTTCTAGGCAAGTACAGAAATATTAAATAGGAGTTTGGATACAAGTTGAGATGTTGATGGCAGACTCCTCTTCTGGCAGGCTTTTAGGACTTGGTCCAAGGAAACTTCGCTGTTCAATTCCTTATCTAATAGTAGAGAAATTGGAGGCTCTAAAACTTGTCCAAGACTACATAGGATATAAGTTGCAAAATGAGATTTGAATCCAGATCCTTTGATTACAAATTCAGTACCCTTAGCAGTATATCAAACTGCTTTATATCCATTCTCAATGCACTTAAATGACAAAATGTGATGTTATGGAGTCGGATTCTATTTGCTAAGTTTTTAACTATATGTTTGAGCAGTCTGTGACTAGAAAAGCCAGAGAAGAAGCACTTTGTGAATCATGGAATCCCAGAAAGTCATTATTTTTTAGAAGAGGGCTTCTTCTAGCCCTTCCTTCTACTGAGTTGTCAAGTAAGGGTTTAACAGAATCTGAGTAGAGTTCTGGGTGAAGTACAAGCTGACAGCAAAAAGGAGTATTAGAAGTTCATGACAGGTTCTTATGCAAGGACCCAAGATATAGTGGTAAGGATTTGGGCTAAAGCAGATCTAGCAAATCACAAATGAAAACAGAAACCTGTCTTTCCCACTGCCAAACAAGTGTTTAGCACAATATAATACTTTCAGATTGTTGATCTAAGTTCAGCACTAAGTCTACCACATCAAGAAGGAATATGGGAAACTCTTCTGTGTTTGTTGATTAAAAAATAAGAATCCCTTTTGGCTTTCAGAGAGGATCATGGGGATGGGCTACAGAAAATGCCTCATTAAAGATGGCAAAAAAGGAGACAAAAAGAAAGCAATTGAGCTATTTTTGAAGGAATGGAATGATGTAAAACTACCAGCTATGTTCAATATTTACAATAATGGGAAGACACTCCTTACAAGGATTGCCTTTGATGGTCTGAAAGTCAAGTCTTAGAAGTGAGGCTTATTGATTTGCAGAATGATAATATTAAGTTCAAGTTAATTACTGAAGTTATTCAGAGTAAAAATTGTTTGACTGTTTTCCATGGAATAGATTTTATTCAAAACAAGATATGCTCCATGGGCAAAAAGTGGAAGATTATCATTGAAGCTCATGTGGATATGAAAAACACCAATAGTTACTTGCTCCAACTCTTGTGTTTGATTTTACCAAAATGCACAACAAGCAAATCTATGAGACCTCTTATGCCCAGCACCAACAAGTCCATCAAATTAATAAGAAAATGATGGAAATTGTGACAGATTAATGACTTGAAAGAACTACTAAAGAAGGTGTCAATAAACTGATTCCAGACTGCATTGGAGAAGACATAGAAAAAGCTTTGCAATCCATTTACATTCTTGATGCTGTATTTGTTTGAAAAGTTAAAATGATCCAGAAGCCCAGATTTGAATTGGAAAAACTAATGGCACTACATGATGAAGGTGGTTGCTCTGGAAAACTTTCAGGAGATGAATGAAATACAAAAAAAAAAAAAAAAAGAAAAGTGTATTGGCTATGAACCACCAGTTCAAAACTTTGTCTAAAATAAGAACTTTTAAAGGTTAAAAAATATAAATTTATCATTGAGGAGGGAAAAAGAATTCTTGGCCATTTTCATTCCATGACGAGACATCAGAGCAGAACATGTATAGAAACTACATCTAAGTAATCCAGATAGGCTACAATTAGTTCACACAGTTTGTACAAATGAGAAAAAGAGAACTTAAAAGCATTAAAAATCTGGTTCTCTCAGAATGGATGGTGGTGATGGTGGAAGTGATAATAGGAGGAGGAGGAAGAGGAGGAAACGCAGGAGGTGTCAGTATAATAGCAATAGTATTTACTATTAGCAAGTGTCATTATTATAATAATAGCAATAGTATTTAGTAGTAGTACTATTTGATAATAGGAGTGAGAATTAATCTTTATATAGGATGCTATACAACTTATTTATATTGTTTCATTTAATTGTCACAACAGCCTTATAAGGTAGGCACTACAATTATTTGCATTTTAAAGGCGGTTAAAAAGATATTTAAAAGACAAGCTTAAATTAAATTTAAAAGACAGGTTCCATGACATGCCCAGAGTTGTAGCTAGTAAATGGCAGAGACAGGGTTTGAATTCAGGTCTTGACTCTGAGTCCAGGATGCATTCAACAATTCCACTAAGAAATAAATGCCCTCTTTTATAAGCAGTTTTGCATGAACCTACTATGTCAAAAAAGTGAGAAAATACATTTTTTGTGTAAACCTAATTTTTAGAAAGTTGTTTTTCTCCTCTACACTGTTTACTTCTGTTTCTTTGCAGATTCTGCCAGTTGTCCACCCTTTTTCCAGGTGATAGCTTTTTAATTGAAGAAAGTACAAGTGTTATATTTCAGAGCTAAACATTGTTTATTCTTTATTTTTAATTTTTATTTTAAAATATTTTTTCTGAACTTAATACCAAGTAAAATAAGCATTTTCATATACAAAGTAGAAAAAATGATTTTCCATAAACAACCTATTATATAGTTTACTTTTTCCTTTTAAATACATAATAAATTCAACCTATGACTTTCAAAGCTTACCTAATTATATATGTTTCCTTCTAGCCTTTTTATTTTCCAAAAAATGCTTTAATAATGCTCCGTTGTTTTCTTTTTCACTTTTTTTTGTATGAGGGGAAGAATTCTATCACTAGCACTCTCTTCCTTCCACTCTCTTTGGCTCCTAAATTTGGGGGGGGGGTTGAAAGATTGTAAGATGATATAACTTTTCTAATAAATACACATAGTTAAGTAAAACATTACTTCATCTGGGAAGGGGAGAACTTGTTTGAAGCTGAAAAGGTTAGCAGAATACACTGGGAATGGGTGAAATCCCACTCAAATGATCAGCCTTTTTATTTTTAAATCTTATGTTTGAAATCTAATTTTCTATTTAATTATGATCTTTTCAACAAAAAAGCTAGAAAGTCCACTATTTCATAAATATACATTCTTCTCTTAAATAAATTTACTCAGCTTTGCTGGTTGTAATCCTAAGTCTTTTGCCTTCTGAAATATATTACAATCACTATGATCCTATGGAAGCTTTTAGATCCTGACTTTGACTCTATGATATTTTAATTGTACAGTATTGGAGTGTTTTTTTTTTCCTGGATGTTTACAATATTTACTCTTTGACCTAAGAGCTCTGGAATTTTGCTATAATGTTCCTGTGAGTTTTCATTTTGAGATTTCTTTCTGTATATGCTCAATAGCTTCTTTTGATTTTTATTTCACTCTTTAGATTTAAGGTATCAAGGCAATTTTATGTTATAATTTCATGAAATAAGATGTCTACATATAATCCATACTAGATTGTTTGCTTTCTTGGAAAGGAAGGAGGGAGAAAAATTTGAAATTCAAAATATTACAAAAATGAATGGTGGAAAATATCTATACATGAGAAAATTATCAATTTATCAAACTGATTATCAAATACAAAAACAAAAGAAATATGATGTCTGGGTGCTTTTATTTATCATGGCTTCCATATAGTCTAAAAATGTTTAAGTTATCTGTTCTTGATTTTCCAGATCAGTTGTTTTTTCTGATGAGATATTTAACATTTTTCCCCATTTTTCCACTCTTTTAACCTTGTTTTATTGTTTCTTGAAGTCTCATAGAGTCATTAGTTTATGTTTGCCTAATTATAAATTTCAAGAAACCTTTTTTTTTTCTTCAGTGAGTTTTTGTATCTCTTTTTTCATTTGGCCAATTCTGTTTTTAAGGGGTTGTCTTCAGTGTATTTTTGTTTTGCTTTTACCATTTGGCCAATTCTAAGTGATGTGATGTTTAGAACACCGGGCCGGGGAGTCATGAAGAAGTGAATTCAAATTTGGCCTCAGACACTTATTAGCTGTGTAATCCTGAGGAAAACACTTAATCCTACTTGCATTAGTTTCCTCATTTGTAAAATGAACTGGCAAATGGAAAACCACTCAGTATTTCTACCAAGAAAACACCAAAAAGGGGTCATAAAGAGTTGGACATGACCAAAATGACTAAACAATAACAAAATCAAGAAATTATTTCTTCAATATATTTTGTTTCTCTTTTACACTACATGCAATCTGCTAATTATTTTTGCTCTTTTTTTTTTTTTTTTTTTTTTTTTTTTTTGCATCACTCTTATTTCCTTTACCATATGTTCATTAATCACTCTTATGTCATTCTTTACCTGGATTAAATCCAACTGGGCTGAGTTGCTATCTCTAATCTTCGATTTTGTCATTCCTAATTCTTGTTTAACATAGATTAACATTGCATAAGCTTTCTTGGTTGCCATATTACTTATTTAACTCATATTCAACAATAAATTCACTAAAAATTCCAGGGTTTTTTAAAAGAAAAGTCTAGTATATTCATGCTTTCATAATTACTCATGATATTGACTTTTTGAACTATATATATATATATATATATATATATATGATTTTACATTTGCCCCCACTAAATTTCATCTTATTAGATTTATCTCAATCCTCTAACCCAATGATATCAAACTCAAACAGAAACACTAAATCATATATAAGTGTTAAGGACCACATCTAAGTGTGAAACCCAGAAAGCCTGAGTAGGGTTAAAAGGGACTATACCATTAAGGGGCAGGTTCGTTCACCACAAAAACCTCCACAGCTATGAATCATAACATACTTGAAGGAATTGCAAATCAGCCTTTACTGAGGCAGATGTTACTTGTGAATTGGGAATGAAATCAATCAAAAGGAAGAGGGAAGAGGAGAGATGTCAGACAATGCAATTGCCTCTCAGTCTCCTTGTATGGTTATCATCCTCTCACATCAAGAGATCTATTCTGTTGATCAGAATTAGATCCCCAACAGCCACTAGCAGGTGGTTCCCATAACACATAAGTATCCCCGTGAGTTTATGTTTATTTTTTTAAAAATCATGTATTAATATTACTTTTTTTAGTTTAGATGTATTTTGTTAATTAAGTTTTAATTACATTTTCATCTGGTTTGAGTTGCGAAAATATTTGTAGCAGTTCTTTTTGTAGTGTCAAAGAAATAGAAAATTAGTTGCTGCCCATTAGCTAGGAAATGACTGAATAAGTTGTGGTATATGAATGAAATGTAATATTATTCTATAAGAAATGATGAGCAGTCTGATTTCAGAAAAGCCTGGAAAGCCTTATATGAACTGATGCTGAGTGAAATGAGAAGAACCAGGAGATCATTGTACACAGAAACAGGTTATATGATGATCAGCAGTATGGACTTGGCTCTTACCAACAATGAGATGACTCAAAGGCATTTCTAATAGACTTGGGATGGAAAATGCCATTCACATCAAGAGAAAAAACTATGGAGACTGGATGTGAATCAAAGCACAGTATTTTTGCCTCTATTTCTTTTTTTCTTTCTCATGTTTTTCCTTTTTGGTATGACTTTTCTTGCACACCACAACAGATGCAGAATACATTTGAAAGAATACATTTACATTTTTAACCTCTATCAGATTGCATGCTCTCTTTTGGGGGGGGGAGCAGTTTATAGAGACAGAAAAATTTGGAACACAAATTCTTATAAAACTGAATGTTGAAAACTATCTTTACCTGTATTTGAAAAAATGAAATACTACAAAATGTGCACAAAATTTAATTGAAATGGACATCTTACTGAACCATCAACAAATGCACAAAAGATATAGATAAGCCAGGATCTGTGTCTAGGGACTATATAAAGTAATTTCATGGACAATAAAAATAAGTTATAATGAAACCTGGCCTATGAATAACAGTCTAAGAAAGAAGCTCATGGGAAGATATAGTTAAATTCAGATTTTATTCATATGCTGAGAGTTGAATTTTTGAGTGGTATAAAAAGATGACTGAAGTTAAGAGTTAAAGGATCCAGTCCAAATCCTAAATGTGTACTACATGTTTAACCTTCAGGAAATCTCTGAGCCATTCTGTAGCTCAATTTCCTTATCTATTAAAAAGTAAAGAATTGGTTTTGACTACCTCTAGGAAACCTTTCAGCTGTAAATTAACCTATATGTGATACCCCACGATGGTTCCCTCTGCATAGATGATGTTACCTGTGTATCTAATAATAATGAATTTGTAAATCATTTGTAAATGTCAGACTCCTATCTTCAAATTGTTTCAACCAAAAAGAAAAATTTTCATGAATAAATACCATGTTAGATGTTGTAGGTGTTTTATCCCAAATCAATCCTTCTTATTGCATTACATTAAAATAGATTCAGAAATAATATTCAGAACCCTGAATGGCAGAACATATCCCAGTCTTTAAAAGACACTAGTTAATTTATTCTGAAATGTTAACTCTAGTTATGAATGGGCAAATTTTGTATTATTCATCATTGTTGTTTCTTTTACTAAGGTCAATGTAATCAATGCAGCAAAAGGCCAAACTGAACTTCTATATACTTAAGCTCAGATGAGCATTTCAACATTTTTGTTATACTATATTTAAGACATAAAACTTGAACAAGATAAATTAGAATAAATTTATTTTGCTACATGGAATCCTGATTGTAATCACACTTATCACAAGGGATATGACTCTAGATCATTAGGGCTAGACTTGGCAACACAAAGTTTCTTAGTATAAATACCAGAACTACTATCCAGTTCTCTGATTTCTGAATTTGGTAACCCATCCATTATATTATTAGTTTACTTCCCTCATTCAGAAATAATATGATCTGCCTTCTGTTTTCTTTCTCTGAGATAAAACAAAAAGTGCCAAATAATAATGACTAAACCATCAATACCACCATGTAGTCAGAACAAATTTATATGAAGACCCGGATCTGTCTATGAGAGACAAAGTCATAAGAATATTATAAATATCACTAGGTATGGAATGTCTTTGAAAATTTATTTATAATTATTATATTTGAAGCCTTACTTTTATTTTAATTGAATATATATATATATTATATATATATATATATAATATATATATATATATATATATATATATATATATATTTACTATATACTGAACTTCAGAGAAACAGAAGAAATCTCATAGGTAACTTTGCCTGATCCAAGATAAAAGAATTACCAGGAAAATATTCATTTTCATCATATCTGCCTGATGACAAGTATTATTTTTATTATTTCAAATTAAACAGTCCAAAATCTGTTTGCCTCCACAAGCTTTTTGTCAAATTTTCTAATCTTCTAAGTGATTTATCACAAGTCCAAAGAATACAAAGCTTTAAAGCTGTGGTCCAAAGGAGTCTCAGTAGATAGATTAAAGAGATTATTTCCCTGGCTCCAGCAGCTCGGTCTTCATGAAAATGCCCAAATCAAATGGTTTTACTACATGGGCTATAAGCTTACATAATCTCCAGTGAACAAAGTAGCATTAAATGCTATCTTCTCCTTTATGTCATATCACATGGGATGATCAGACTTCTACTTCCTAGTGCTTCTAAGTGACTCCTGCAGAACACAGAAGGAAATGCTAGCTCTAGTTCTAACTAGAGCAATAGAATACTTAGAATTCTGTATATCTACTATCATACCATCTTAGTTTTTAATTGTGTATTGAAATGTTTGATGGACTTAGCATAACCCCACAACCATGTCCCACACTGTGGCATAATCTAGAAAGTTAGCATTGTTAGATATGTAAGCTTCTTTATGAATTTTCACTGGAGAAAAATAAAATAATTCAAATCTAAAGACAAGTTTTTCCTATTTCTCATAAAAAGTAGAGTGCCTTTTATATCATAAGAAGAGATGATCTCATAGATTATGTAAAATAATAAATTCCTCTTGTTATAAAATAGTGATATTTTTTAGTCTTTTGAGACAGAAGGGAAACCAAATCTGTAATTTTATAGATGGGGCAGCTCCCATTCAGTAAATTTCTTCTGCTCAGTACCTTATACTTATGAGAGTATTGACATGTTAAGTGCCTAGACAATAATGTATTAATCAAGAACTTGTTTATTCTTTTTTGCCTATGTCACTCACAGCACGGTAACCACTTAGTTTAGTCTGTAGTGTTGAATTAAGAGTCAGGAAAAGCTAACATCCATTTCAGACACAACTATTTATGTAACTCATATCTAGTCTTTTAACTTCTCTAAAACTCAATTTCTACATTTGTCAAGTTGTAATATGAAGAACACCCACCTCACAGGATCATTTTAAGTATCAAAAGAAGTAAAATGTACAAAACTTCTTGCAAATCTTACAGTGATGCATGATGGTTGATTGTTGTTTGGTTGATAGAGCTGACCTGTGAACATGATTGTAATGGAGCATGGAATTATTACTGAATAAATGAACTCAAGTGGGATGTGAGAGAAATGAATAAAGTGTAATATGGATTAGTTTGTCCTGAGTGGAAGTAGAATATTGAGAAATAAAATAAAGGAGGAAAAGCATTAAGTGCTGGTCCTTGAAGGAAATTCCAAATTAGGGAAAGGGGAAATGGTTACTAAGACCAGAGAAGGGCAAGGAATTCCCAATTTTCACCTTTTCTACAGTTTATGATTGCCACATGGCAGTTCAGGTCCCCAAGAAATAATCACATTTGAAGAAGAAGAATAAAGAGAAAGCTCTACCATATCAAGTATTCTGAATGACAAAGTAATGAGCACTGCACAGGAAAAGAGTTTTCAGTTGAACCAGTATATGCATGTAAAAATGCCAAGGTCTGCATTAGGAAGAAGAGGTGAGCAAATGCAAAAGAAAATCAATCAAATTAATGGAATCAAAGGGCATTAGGAAACTGTGAAGGGAGAGGTCAGGCACAGGAATTGAAGGAATAAAAGTATTGGAATTGCCATATGTTGGGCTTTCAGTGTAGCCAAATTATATGAACATTTCTAAGACCAGTCAAAAAGAGACTGAATAAAAATCTCTCTCTCCCAAATTTCCACAATACCAGCAATCTCAGGATTGATATTTCCAATGAAGAGGCCCTGTCCTAGTCCAATGGCACAGATAGAAGGCAGGTGAGAAAATGATGTTCCTCAGTGACAGGGGAAATTATTTTCCCAGAAATAATCCCCTAGTTGGTTGGGGGGGCTCATAAACTAAGCAGGACAATTTTTATGGAGGATGGAACCAAGATGGCAGGGAGGACACACCTTCCTTTCTGACTTTGTCCCACAACTCTCAATCTAACTACCAAATCTAGCCTCTGAATTAGCTCTGGACCGGCAGAACCCACAAATATTGGGAGAGTAACAAATTACCAGCAGAAGATAAATTTGAAGATCTCCAGAAAAGATCTGTTTCAATCAGGCATGGAGGGAGGCAGCCAAGCAGTACAGAGCCACAGGGCAGTGTGGGCTCTAGGTACAAGAGAATCTACCAGGAGAAATCTACAGGACAGGGGTAGCCATTTTGCCTGGCTGCAAGCCAGCAGATCGCAGAGAAGTGAGAAAACATCCAACACAAACACAAAGATAAATAGTGAACCTTGAAAAGCCAGAATCTCACGGGATGTGGCCACACCCACCCAGCACCTGAAGTCAGTCAGCACTGCCCAGCTGAGCCTGTGTGCTTGTGGAGGAAGCTAAGATAATCTTCCTTACCCTAAAAGCGTATCTCACCTTTTTTTTTTTAATGAGTAAAAAAATAAAAAGAACTCTGACCATAGATGGTTTTATGATGAAAGAAAAGCACAGATTTCAAACCCTGAGGAGACTAAAAGCAGATCATCTCCAGATGAAGCCCCAAAGAGCGATATAAATTGGTCCCCATCACACAAGGCTCTCCTATAAATTAAAAAACATCTTAAAAGAGATCTAGAAGAAAAATGGAGAAAGGAAAGGAAAACTCTGCAAAAGGATTTGGTAAAGGAAACACAAAAATTATCTAAAGAAAATTCATTACAAAATTGACTTAATGAAATGAAAAAAGCACATAACTTCTTAAAAATATTACAAGCAGTCAGAAAAAAACAATTCAAATACTGAGGAGCCACAACATGAATTATCCAAGACCTAGCAGCTTCCACTTAGAATCTGATATTCCAAAAGGCAAAGGAACTTGGAATGCAACCAAGAATAAACTACCCCACTAAAGTGAGCATTTTCTTCCAGGGAAGAAGATGGACATTCAACAAAACAGGTGAATTCCATTTATTTCTGGGGAAAAGACCAGAGCTGAACAAATATAGAACTCAAGAGAAGCATAAAAAGATAAAAAGAAAAGAACTCTTGAGAACTGTATCTCTGTTGTGGATATTCATAGAGAGTGGATATAAAATTTGATTTTATTGTTATGATATAAAAAGGAAACAAGATGGAAAGTGGATTGTACTGGAAAAGGGGGGAAGTGAAGGTAAAATGTAATTTCTCTCCTTTCAGAAAAAGGCAAAGAAAACCTATTATAATTGAGGGAAAGAAGAAAGGACATGAACATTGTGTGAATTTTATTCTTATCAGATTTGGCTCAAAGAGAAAATATTAGGCAGATTTGGTTTCATAGACAAACTTCTCTCATCTTATAGGAAAAGTGAGAGTGGAAAGGGTAAAAGGGAAGGGATAGAATAATAGAAAACAAAAATAGTAGGAAAAAGGTATAAGGAAGGGGGAGGGCTTCTAAAGGAGGAAGGCTGCTTGAAGCAAGTGGTACTCATAAGTAAAATACTGGGGAGGAGGGAAAAGGGAAAAGGAAAGAGAAAAGTATAATTTGGGGTAAATAAGATAGCAGGAAATACAGAATTCATAGTTTTAACTGTAAATATGAATGGGGTGAACTATCCCATAAAACTGAAGCGGAAAGCAGATTGAATTAAAAGCCAGAACCCTACAATATGTTGTTTACAAGAAACACATTTAAAGCAGAATAATACATACAGAGTAAAGGTAAAAGCCTATAGCAGAATCTATTATGCTTCAGGTAAAATAAAAAAAAAGCAGGGGTAACCATCCTGATCTCAGATCAAGTTAAAGCAAAAACTGATGTAATTAAAAGAGATAGAGAAGGAAATTATATCTTGCTAAAGGGTACCATAGATAATGAAGCAATATCAATACTAAACATATGAGCACCAAGTGGTATAGAATCTAAATTTCTAAAGGAAAAGTTAAGAGAGTTGCAAGAAGAAATAGACAGCAAAAATATAATAGTAGAAGATCTCAACCTTGTTCTCTCAGAACTATATAAATCAAACCACAAAATAAATAAGAAAGAAGCTAAGGAGGTAAATAGAATACTAGAAAATTTAGGTATGATAAATATTTGGAGAAAATTGAATAGAGATAGAAAGGAGTACACTTTTTTATCAGCAATTCATGGAACCTATACAAAAATTGACTATTATATTAGGACATAAAACCTCAAAATCAAATGTAGAAAGGCAGAAATAGTAAGTGCATTTTCAATGCATTAAACATTATATTCAATAAATGGCCAGGGGAAAATAGACCAAACAGTAATTGGAAACTAAGTAATCTCATTCTAAAGAATGAATGGGTGAAACAGAAAATCAGACCCAATTAATAATTTCATTCAAGGGAATGACAATAATGAGACAGCATACTAAAATCTTTGGGATGTAGCAAAAGCAGTAGTAAGGGGAAATTTTACATCTCTAGATGCTTACTTGCATAAAATAGAAAAAAGAAGATTAATGAATTGGGCTTGCAAGTAAAAAAGCTAGAAAAAGAACAAATTAAAAAAACCCAAATACCAAACTTGAAATTCTAAAAATAAAAGGAAAGTAAAAAAAATAAAACCTATTTAATTAATAAATAAAACTGAGTAGGTTTTATGAAAAAACCAACAAAATAAATAAACCTTTAGTTAATTTGATTAGAAAAAGAAAAGAGAAAAATCAATTGTTAATCTCAAAAATGAAAAGGGAGAACTTTCCACCCACGAAGAGGAAATTAGAGCAATAATTAGGAATTATTTTGCCCAAATTTATGCCAACAAATTTGATAACCTAATTGAAATGGAGGAATACCTTCAGAAATACAGATTGTCCAGATTAACATAGAAGGAAGTAAATTACTTAAATAGTCTCATTTTAGAAAAAGAAATAGAACAAACTATTAATCAACTCCTTAAGAAAAAAAATCTCCATGGCCAGATGGATTTACATGTGAATTCTACCAAATATTTAAAGAACAATTAACTCCAATACCATATAAACTATTAGAAAAAATAGGGAATGAAGGACTTCTACATAATTCCTTTTATGATACACTCAGGTACTGATACCTAAACCAGATAAGATTAAAAATGGAGAAAGAAAATTATAGATCAATTTTCCTAATGAATATTGATACAAAAATCTTAGATAAAATATTAGCAAAGAGATTACAGAAAGTCATCCCCAGGATAATACACCATGACCAAGTAGGATTTATACCAGGAATGCAGGGCTGGTTCATTATTAAGAAAATTATTAGTATAATTGATTGTATCAATAACCAAACTAATAAAAAACATATGATTTTCTCAATAAATGCAGAAAAAGCATTTGATAAATACAACATCCATTCCTATTAAAATATTAGAGAGTATAGGAAATAAATAGACTTTTCCTTAAAATAGTCAGTAGCATCTATTTAAAAACACTAGCAAGCATCATATGCAATGGGGATAAACTAGAATTATTCCCAATAAGTTCAGGGGTGAAACAAGGTTGCTCACTATCACCATTGCTATACAGTATTGTGATAGATATGCTAGCTTTGGCAATAAGAGAAGAAAAAGAGATTAAAGGAATTTGAGTAGGTAATGAGAAAACCAAATAATCACATTTTTGCAGATGATATGATATGATAGAGAATCCTAGAGAATCAACTAAAAACTATTAGAAATAATCCATAACTTTAACAAAGTTGCAGGATACAAATAAACCCACATAAATCATCAGCATTTTTATACATCACTAACAAAATCCAACAGCAAGAAATTCAAAGAGAAATTCCATTTAAAATACCTATCAATAGGATAAAATATTTGGAAATCTATTTGCCAAGGGGAAATCAGAAACTATATGAGCAAAATTACAGAACACTTTCCACAGAAATAAAGTCAGATCTAAACAATTGGAAAAATATCAAGTACTTTTGGATAGGTCTAGGGAATATAATAAAGATGACAGTACTACCTAAACTAATGTATTTATTTAGTGCTATACCAGTCAAACTCCTAAGAAGCTATTTTACTGATCTAGAAAAAATAACAACAAAATTCATTTGGAAGAACAAAAGGTCAAGAATTTCAAGGAAATTAATGAAAAAAATGCAAATGAAGGTGGCCTAGCTGTACTAAACCTAAAACTTTATCATATATATCATATCATTTATGATAAAATCATTGTCTTAATACTTAAGTATATCATACTTATGAACAGACAGTTTTCAGATGATGAAATTGAAACTATTTCCACTCATATGAGTGTTCCAAATCACTACTGATCAGAGAAATGCAAATTAAGACAACTCTGAGATACTATGCACCTCTCAGATTGGCTAAGATGACAGGAAAAGATAATGGTGAATGTTGGAGGGGATGTGAGAAAACTGGGACACTGATGCATTATTGGTGGAACTGTGAATGGATCCAACTATTAGGCTTAAAAAGTTGTCAAATTGTGCATACCCTTTGATTCAGCGATGTTTTTACTGGGCTTATACACCAAAGAGATCTTAAAGGAGGGAAAGGGACCCACACGTGCAAAAATGTTTGTAGCAGCCCCTTTTTGTAGTGGCAAGAAAATTCTAACTGAATGTATGTCCAATTAGAGAATGGATGAATAAGTTATGGCATATGAATGTTATGGAATATTATTGTTCTGTAAGAAACGACCAGCAGCATGATTTTCAGAGAGGCTTGGAGAGACTTACATGAACTGATGCTAAGTGAAATGAGCAGAACCAGGAGATCATTATACACAACAACAACAAGATCATATGATGATTAATTCTGATTGATGTGGCTCTCTTCAATAATGAGAGGATCCAAACCAGTTCCAATTGTTCGGTGATGAAGAGAACCATTTACACCCAGAGAGAGGACTCTGGAAACTGAGAATTGTTCACAACATAGCATTTTCATTTTTTGTTGTTTGCTTGCATTTTATTTTACTTCTCTTTTTTACTGGTTTGATTTGCTTTTTCTTCTGTGGCACGATAATTGTGTAAATATGTATGCATATATTTTATTTAACACATTTTTCTACCATATTTAACATATATTGGACTACTTGCCATCTAGGAGAGGGGAAGTCAGGGGAATTGGAACACAAGGTTTTGCAAGGCCTAATGTTGAAGAATTGTCCATGTATATGTTTTGAAAAATAAAAAAGCTTTAATAAAGAAAAATAAATACACAATTTTAATTATTTTTTTCCAGGAAAAGCTGAAATAGGCAACAATCAAGACAATTTTTGAAAAATAAATTAACTTTGATAGACTGCATCTAAATAAATCAATCTGTAATAAAAGAAATACAAAGAAGGAGAAGAAAAATAAACTAAGCAGGACAAAATGGACAAGCCCTAAATAATTCTCAAGCTAGGGAAAACTATTCTCCTAAAGCTTAGCAATAACAAAGAGTGTGCATTTTGAAGGATGATAGTACCTAAGAAAATGGTTATAGTGGAAAGAAGATATATTAGAAAATGGTTACAATTGAGCTGAAAAATCAAGTAGCTACTCACACTGAGTAATGTGAGTGGTGATTAATATGCTCCCCATTAGATCTGTATTTTGGCTGCAATGTCTATGGGTACCCAATTCAATAAGTGTCAGTTCCATGACTTACCTTCCCCAGCATATTGAAAGAGTAAACATAAGGGATCTTCATAGCACTGATCATCATTCCCCCTCTTCTGCTGCTATCTATGGATCACAACAATCATCATTGAAGCTTTGGTATCCTGAATATCCTTTCAAATATATATATATATATATATATATATATATATATATATATGTGTGTGTGTGTGTGTTTGTGTGTGTGTGTGTGTGTGTGTGTGTGTATGTAGCAAACTCTCAAGTCCTCAAATCCATGAAAAGCTGAGGCACCATTTGTTAAAACAAAATTTTCCTTCTACAGCTTTTTACTCTACTCTCCTATTCATGTAGTTCAGCACAATCTTGCCCAAGAGACCATCCTTCTCTCCCTTCCACTATGCCTAGGTAACACAAATTCCTTTTATTCTAGAAGGTTTCTACTCAGTCAAAAATTAAATTTCTCAGCTATATCTCATCTGTAGTTCTTTTTCCCTCTATTTATTGGCCCGTTCACTATACCAGAGACATTAGACCTAGACAAGGAATGAGAATGATGGATCCTTACCAATGCTACATACATGCCCTTCCCTCTGCATCCATAACTCTGTAACCTCTCTTATGGTGAAATCCATTCTATTTACTTATATTGTCCTGTCATGGAGTATGTAAGTAGTGTGCTTTTTTATATAATACTATAAGCCTGTCATAAACAATGGATTTCTTTCTTCTTTTATTTCTATTAAACAATGTTTCATTATTTTATTTAGACAAGTCCCTTGTGTGGATCTTGATAAATAGCTTTCTCTCATTTCTTTATGTATTTTGATATACTTTTATATGGAATTTATATTTCTACCTTTTCCTGATTCATTTTGCTATAATGTAGAAATAGTTTGATGATTGTCAAATATTTACTTAGTGTTACTTTTAAATATTTGTTAATTTAACTTACTAGCTTTTAAAAACAATCATTGTAGAAAAATGCTTTCTAGTTTCCCCAGCATTTTGTCTATATGTCACAGATGTCAAGAAAAAGGGGGAAACAACCCTGAAGAGACTAATAGCAGACAATCTCCAGACAATTGTTGGTCCCCAATACAAAAGGCTCTCCTAGAAGAGACTATTAAAAACCTTAACAGAGAACTAGAAGAAAAATGGGGAAATGAAAGAGAAGCTATGCAAGAGAGTAAAGAAAAGACATATAACTCACTAAAAGAAAAATTTGATGAAGAGAAAAAAGAAAACAACTATCTGAAATGTGAATTGGAAAAGGTAAAAAAACTCCCAAGAAGTGCAGGGAAACAGAATTTGTGAATTGGAGAAAGAAAATAACTCACTAAAAAAAAAAATTAGTGAAATGGAAAAAATCCCATAGAGCAAAATGACTCATTTAAAAACTCAATTGGACATATACAAAAAGAAGTAAAAAAGCTAATGAAGAAAAAGGGGGGAAGATTCATTCCTATAAAAGTATTGATAGCGGCTCTTTTTGTGGTGACAAAAAATTGGACATCAAGACTCAATTGGCGAATGAGTGAACAAGTTGTAGCACAAGATCGTGATTAAATAGTAATTTGTTATAAATGAGCAAGATGGTTCCATAAAAACCTGTAAAGACCTAAATGATTTCATGCAAAATGAAGTGAATAGAACCAGGAGAACATTATACACAGTAGCTGAAATAATGTAACAATGAACAACTGTGAAAAGCTTTAGCTGCTCTGATCAAGACAATGACCCAAGATAATACCAAAAGACACATGATGGCAAATGCCATTCATTGTACTGGGAGAAAGAGAAAAGGAGAAGCGGAATGGTTTGAGCTGTCTGCCATTAAAAAAAAAGAAGAAGAAAGAAAGAAAGACAAGAAACAGCTTTTACAATGGAGGGAAAGAGAGGGAGAGGGGGACAAAGTGAACATTACTCTCATCAGAATTGTCTGAAATAGGAAATAGCATACATACTGAATAGGGGTAAAGAAATCTATCTTATCCTGCAGGAAAAGAGGAGGGGAATGGAATATGGAAAGGGGAGAAGGGTGATAAAAGAGAGGGCATATTAGGGGAGGGAGTAGTCAGGGACCACTTTTGAGGAGGGACGAAAGTAGAGAGAATAAATGGAAGGAAATACAGTTAACAATAGTAATTATTAAAAAATTTAAAGTAAATTTCTCTGATAAGCCCTTATTTCTCAAAAAGGGAGAACTGAGTCAAATTTACAAAAAAAAGATTCATGGCCCAGTTGATAAATGATTAAAAGATATCATCTGTGCCTAAAGAGCAGCAACTTCATGCATCTCATTTGGCTTAACATCACAACTACTAGGCATGAATACCAAAAGAGATTAAAAAAAAAAAGTAAAAAGGAAGAAAAGGAAGGAGGGAGGGAGGAAGAGAGGAAGAAAGAGGAAAGGAAGGGGAAGGAAGAAAGGGAAAGGAGGGAAGAGAGGGAAGAGAAGGGAGGGAAGAAGAAGGAGAGGAAAGAAATTCACCTTCAAGAAGAAAAGTGATGAACCCTGAGTGCAAATTGAAGCACATTTTTCCTTGTTTTCATATATATGCATTCTTTTGCAACATGGCTAAATATAATATAGTTTTACATGATTTCACATGCATAATTCATATGAGTAAGGAAAATAATTTGGAATTCACTTTTAAATACTTGTTTAAAAATTATATGCAATTAAGAAACATTTAATGAAATAAAAATATTTTTTGCCAATTTTTATATATTCCCCACTGTATATCATTAGTCAAAGATAATTAACAGTTAATGTTTGATTTTGTTCTTTTTTTCCCTCAACCAACTCAATCGTTCCCCTAAATTTTTTATTTAAAGTTACTACATCAATCAATTCTTGTTTTTCTCAGAATTCAATTCAAATTATAGCTTTTTATAATCCTTCTTCAAACTTCCAAGCAATAACATATTCAGTAAGACATCAAAAATTATCAAATTCATTTCATCACAGACCTCTAGCAAAATTAACAATAAAATGCTCATTTGAGGCAATATCAAAAATAATAAAAACACTATGTAATTTACACAGGAACATGGCCAAGCTAAATAATTTTATATTAAATGCCTGATGTGCACTCAGAAATATATGAAACAAATTTGCAGCACTCACATTAGTCTGTTCAAACTCCATTATATTTGGATCTAATATTTTTTTTACATCTGGATTTGAAGGAAATCTTTCAAAAATTCCAGATGGAGCTATATATATCAGACATATAGTATGTGTTCTACAAATTTGTCCATCTACATCCTTTTTGAAAAAAAAAATTATTCAGTCCAGCAAAAATCATTAATTAAATAATATGTTCAAATAACTATACTAAGTACTGGAAATAGACTCTAAAAGTGTTTTCAAGGAGTTCAAGCATTAATTAAACACTATGTTTCAAATATCTATACTAAATAGACTCAAAAAACGTATTTTTAAGGAGTTCTCTTTCTAAAAAGAAAGATATAGGGAATATAAGTCAATGGAAAGACCATATGATCTTTAGAGTGAAGAAGTAAAACTGGCAATGTATCTCTAAAAGCTAAAAGCATGCCCATTTCTGATACCAAATCATTTAATAATGACAATTACTTCAAGGATAAGAACTTTCTTTTTTGATCTTCTGTAAATTATGGATACTAAAAGAGTAGGGACTGCAGCCAGTCAATTAATAAATATTTATTAAGCGCCTACCATATATCCTATACTGCACTTAGTGCTGTGTATATAAAGAAGAGCAAAAGATAATACCTACTCTCAAGGAGCTCATAATTCAATAGGGAAAATGATGGTAATTGCTAATTCATAGCACCACAGATGGTGATTCCTCAGATGATGGCAGTAAGATCTTGGTTGGAAGCAGCACCATTTTAGGTTTTTTTTTGTTTGTTTGTTTTTTTAAGTTCATCTCCATTAAAATCACTTAAATGCAGTGTTTCTTATAGTAATGAGATAAATCTTGATTTTCCCCCCATTTTTCCTTATATTAAATTCTCCATGAAATATGGATCATTTATTTCTTATTTCCTTTTTTCACTCTACCCCATAATCAGTCAATAGCATTTATATAAATGCCTACTATGTGCCAGGCACTGTATTAAGTGCTGGGATTATAAAAAATGGCAAAAGATAAATTATGAGCTCCATGAGGCCATGGGCTAACAGGGGAAGACAACTTGCAAATAAATACATACACATAAAACTACATGCAGGACAAATTGGAATTAATTAGCCGAGGGAAGGCACAGGGCAACTAGATGGGACAGTGAATAAGAACACTGGCCCTAGAGTCAGAAGGACCTGAGTTCAAATTAGATCTCAGATATTTAGCATTTCCCTTGTTTGGGGAGCATCATCATTAAGAGTTTTATGTTTTTGTTTGTTTGTTTGTTTTTACTTTACCTCAATTAGAATATCTTAAAAGCAGTGTTTCTTACAGTGACAAGATAAATTTTTATTTTTTTCCCATCTTTCCTTATATTAAACTCCACATGAAACATGGCTGTGTGATCCAGGGCAAGTCACAGCCCCAATTACCTCAAAAAGAAGACACTATATATCAGTTGTATGGATAGGGAAATAATTTTTGAATAAATAAGAGATAGTAAAGTTAGGTTCAAAATGGATACAGTTCAATGACATTAAAACTTTTTGTACAAATAAATGTAGTTAAGATCAGAAGGAAAGTACAAAATTGGGGATTTTTTTAATAAACAGTTTATCAGATAAAAATCATATCTAAAACCTATAAATAATTTTGTCAAATCTATAAAACTATGATCTTTCCCCATTGACATATGGCCAATGGATACGAACAATTTTGAAAAAAATTCTCTAAATTATTATGTTAGATAAATAAATGAACATTAAAACAACCTTGGGATATCACTTTACACCTACCAAATTGGTTAAAATAATAGAAGGAAGTAACAAATATTGGAGAGGACATGAAAAAATTGGGATACTAATTAATTGTTAGCGGAATTGTGGATTGATCCAGCCATTTTGGAGAACAAACTGGAATTATGCCTAGAGACTTTTAAACTATCTTTGGCCAAGGAATATCAGTATTAAGTCTATTTCCAAAGTTGATTAATGGACCAGAAAAACAATCTCTATGTTTAAAATTTTTAAAGCAGCTCCCTTGGTGGTGATAAAGAACTGGAAATTACAAGGATGCCCATCAGGTGGGGAATGGCTGAGCAAGTTATATAATATGATTGTGATATGATACTACTGTACTATAAGAAATAATGATTAATTTTAGAAAAAAATAGAGAAAGACTTACATGAAAAAAAATGAAGATTGAAATTAGCAGAAGAAAGAGAACACTGTATACCATGACAACAAAATTGTTTAAGAGTGACTTTGAGCAAATAAGTTATTTTGAGTATTATAAATACCTCAGTTAACAAATAAGGAAATATGAAGAAAGATGCTGTCTGCATCTAGAGAAAGAACTGATACACAGAAATATATATAGAGAATAAAATAATTATACACACACACACACATATGCCTATTTGTATTTCATGGTACCCATCTCTAAGTGGGAGAGAGAAAAGGGGAAAAAAAAGAAATTTACATAAGAATTTCAAAATGAATAGCAAGCTGTTTACATATTAAACCGAAATCTACTATAACATCTTTTTTATTGCACTATGATATGGAAAAGCTTGTATTATCCCTTAAACTAAAAATATTTTTAAAAAAGAAAAAAGTTTTTAAATGCAGAAAATATAATCTATAGAATTTTGAAAAGATTTTTAAAAAGATTTTAAGAGAAAATTTAAAAGATTTTTAAAATATTTCAAAATATACAGTAATCAAAATTTAGTAAAACAAATATATAGACCCAATGAAATCTATCCCTAGACCTCCTGGGGATCTATGGACCCCAGATCTAGAACTCCTGATCTACTTCATTCCTTTATTTTACCAATGAAAAGACTGAGACATAGGGAATAAAACGGCTAATTCAAGATCACTTGGATAATGATCAGCTGACTATAAACAGAATGCAGTTTCCAATACAAGATACTTCCCACCTTCATTAAAAGTCCTGTCCCCAGAAGCTGAAAGGCACTGGTGGATTTATAACCCAGCACATTTATTAGAAATAGCATGACATTTTGGACATGTACTAATATGTATTACTCCACAATCTCATGAGCAAAGTAATTTACAGCAAAAGAAATAAATTGATAATATGACTGGTAATACTTGCCCCATGTGGGTTTAATAAATTTTACTAATCTTTGTTCAAAAAAGGAAAGTTAGAATGTTATTCCATATTTGTGCATGTGACATTAACATAAAATACTCTCATATCTCTATATTTCTGATTTACTACCAAATTAAATTGTATATAATTATATTATAAAATCATTTGGATCATATAAGGATAAAAGGGAGAGGGTAATTTGGAGAATAGGAATTTTATAGCCATGGATTATGTATGAGAAATACTGACATGTTCTGATTAATGAAGGGATAGAGAGAATGCACAAAGAGTCTAAGTGCTTTAATGGAAATAATTGTAGTCATATGGTTTTTATGTTAGTCAAAGCAATATTTGTCTCTACTCATTTGTTACTCACTTTAAAAAAAAAAAACCTAGTTGTAATTGAACGAAAATTGATGAGTCCATTTTCCCCTTGATACACATTCCCATCATCAAACATCAAAGGGATATATGCTTGTGTGGTTAAAGAAAGTCCTCTTCAATGTGAAACTGACAGCAAAACCCAGCTCAGAAACTTTTAACTGCAGAAATATGACATGTACAAATTGACTACAGTTGTAAAAATGTATAATCATAGCTAATTTATGGGTTGCATTATCTTGTCAGTTTCAGACAAAAAAAAAAAAACGGTTTTTGGATAAGTCTCCAATTCAAATGCAACGATGATACTTTTAGCATCCAACATGGAGGAAATCAGTATTCAGCATATAAATAATGGACTCGTTTCTGCAAAATACAACACATAAAAGACATTTGATAAATCTTTGCTAACTACATTAGTTGATTGATTCAATTTTATTTGATTCAGCAAAGATTTATTTAGCCCTACTGTGTCCAAGGCACTGTTTAGATATTGTGGATATAAAGATAAAACAAGATACAGATATAGTTTCCCCTAATGGTTTGGAATAGGGAATAAAGTGTACACTGAAATTCTAATTCAAGTCAGTGTGAGATAAACACAATAAATAGAGTGATCCAAGAAAAGTACTATAAGGATTTTAAAGCTAGTGAGATCATTTTCAAGAAGGATTCAATTTAATTCGATTCAACAAATATTTTTAAGTGAAAGTTCAATATAGGGTATAGGGGATATCTGAGCAGGAATACAAACAAACTGATTTTAACAGGCAGAAATAGGTTATTTCATTCTAAAAGTATCTAATGAACAGCTGATGTTATGAGCAAAGGCACAGAGATGGAAGAGGGTCTGACCAAATGTGGGAAGAGTAAGTAGTCTAATAGGACTGGAGTCACATTATAAGAAATTGAGTAGTGTGAAATAAAACTAAAAGGGATGGAGAAGTCAGATTTTTACGGATATTGAATTTCGGAATAAGGACTTTAAATTTGCTTTGGTAGCTCATGGAGAAAGTATGGAACTTTTCTAAATAATCAGTAGTGCTTTAGAAAATTATCCAGGAAGGATTGTGAAGAAATAATAGATTAGGGTGAAGGCCGAGAGAAATAGACCCCTTAGAAAGTTTTTCAGAAATCCAGGAAAGAAACAATGACGACCCAAACTGGATGAGTTTGCTTCTGAAACTGAAAGTAAAATGAGCAAATATATGCAAAAATTAACATCAGGAGAAATTGACAATTGACTAGATTGATAGATGTATTCATTCAGATATTATTAAGCACCTATTCCATGCAAAATTGACTATGCTGTCACATGAGGGAAATTTAAAGTTTAAATAAGACCTGATCACTGCCCTTCAGGGTGCTGGGTGAAAAGGCATGAACACCATGGCCTATAATACACAATATTATATCATAAGAATATTGCAGAGATAGAATGAAGAAAAATAGAGAAGACTCAAATGTGACTTTGAGATGCCAAGGTTGAGTAATTGGCAGACTGATGATTTCTTCAATATGAATAGCAAAGACAGGCAGTGGGCAAGTTTTGGAGGAATTTTTTGTTTGTTTGTTTTTTGTTTTTTGATAAGATGACTTCAATTTTAGATATAAAAAGTTTAAGGTTCTAATGATATCACATGAATAAAGCCAAAAAGTTCAAAACATAGGCTAGAAGCAATACAGACAATAAATATATTGATATACACACATTTATGTACACATGTGTATATATGTATATATACAGTTATGTACATATATATGTATACATATTTACATATGTATGAATATATATATATATAAAATTTCAGTCAATGTGAAGAAACTTATGATTAAACCCATTGTGGTGAATTATATTGTGAGAGAGATAGAGGGAAGGGAAAAGAAAGACGAGAGGAAAAGGGAAATAGGAAAAGGGAGAGGAAAAAAGGAAAGGAGGGGAAGAAGAGAAGTGGGGACAGAAAGAAGAGAATCAAGTCTAAAACATTGGTAGACATTCATCTTTAAGGGGCAGGAGAATAAAGAGGAGCTAGTCATATAGAAAATGTGGTAAAAGAAATAGGGAAAGAGTAGCAAAATGATAATGCATTGAAAGCTAAGGGAAAAAAAGATTAATACAGAATAATCAACAGTGTCAAATAGTAAAGAATAACCAAAGATAAGAGTGATTAAAAAGGCTGAAATTCAATTTGGAAGGTCTCTGGTTACTTACACATGTGCATGGGCACACATGCAGTCATACATAATCATATTTCTATTTTTATTCCTAGTGACAGAGTATCTGTCTAATTCCTCGTTTTAGAGATTAGGAAACTAAGGCCTAGGAAAGGTGACTTGTTCAAGATTACATCAGTGCAAGATTTGAACATAGTTCCTTTGACTTCAGAGGTAAGATTTTTTTTTCTACTATACCACATTGACTACAGAGAACACCATTTGGTAGGATAAGATGGGAGGAAATAATATAGGCGAGATGAAGTTTGATGAACTAAAATCCCCTTATCTAAAATTATATATTGGGGATGATCTCTAACGTCCTTTTTAGCTATGTGTAAGCGTATACAAGAGGCTGTGTTTTCTGTGAGTCAGTGGAGAGTTAAGAAGCAGATGGTGATAGAATGGAATAGAGGAAGAGCAATGGTAGGGAAATGACAGCAATTTAATCTAGACTATGAGTATGATTCTTTATATCAATAAATTTACAAACAAGATTTTAATATTTCTCAGATTTGCTATTGATCTGTTAAGTTGCTGATGAGTTAATTTAATTTTTCTCCTTTGATGGTTGTAAGAACTAGAAATGGAATATATTGGGGAAAATATTTGTTTAAAATATGACTGTCCTTAGTTTTTTTTTTTTTTTTTTTTTTACTTTATAGCAATGTACTATTTTCTAATTCAATTAAAAGACTTTGGGAATTAAAGATTTTATGTCTCAAAAGCTCCTTAACTCATTTGGAAAAACTTACCATAAATTATAAATACAATATATCACCCAGACACTAGTCATTTACATAGGACTAAGCTATTTTGAAGGCTAAAAGGGAATAATGCAACTTTTAAAATTATAAATGGGGACTTAAGAGAAATCATAATGTCAGAAGAATATAAAGGGTTGAAATGCTTAAAGGAAATATTGTTATTGTTTAGGGTTATCTTTCTGGGAATTATATTGAATATTAACTTTTAGTTCTATATATCCACCCTAAGACACAAAGAATCGGGAATATTGGTAATATTAATTTACTGTAAGAAGAATACAAGTATTCAGTCTTTATCTCCAAAGAGATCAAAAAAAGAGAAAAAAGGATCTACATGTACAAAAATATTTATAGCAGCTCCTTTTATGTCAAAGGATTAGAAATAAAAGAGTAGCATCTACTGTGAGACAATTGAACAAGTCATGGTGCTTGAATATAATGGAATATTATGAGGCTATAGGAAATGATGATGGGAATGGTTTTGGAGAGAAATGGCAGGGCTTACATGAGTTGATACAAAGGAATAGAACAAGGAGAAGAATTTATATAACATTATAAAAAAATTTTGAAAGACTTAACAACTCTAATAAATACGATATTAACCATTCATCCAATGGACCAAGGATAAAGCAGGCTACCTACTTCCTGAGAAAAGAATTTTATGGACTTAGGATTCAGAATGAGACATTTATCTTTTGGACATGAATATCCATATGTGGGAATTTGCTTTACTTAACTATACATATTTGTTACACAAGCTATTGGAGATTTTTGTCATGGAGGGGAAAGAGAGAAAAGTAAAGATAGTTTTAATTAAAAAATAAAAGTAAATGTAAAAAGATCTATAACTAGAGAGACATTGGTAGATTGGTCACATATCATTTAGATTCATCAAGATACAAGTGTGTCTGTTTCTAGGGATCTTCACCAAACAAGATAGAAAAGTTTCCCACCTGAATTTACCTCAAGCTTCAATGGTTGGGTTCTTTCTCTGCATCTTTCTCTACTCCCCCTCCCTCATCCATTATGTAAAAAGTAGAAGCAAATGGGAAGAAAATGCATGTCCTACATAAAAGAGGTTTCTTTCTAAGCCTCTTCATTTTATTCATTTGTGATAGCATAGGTAGCTAACATTTACTTAAACATAAAGACTAGAAAAACATATCAAAAAGAAAGGCGCTCCAATAGTTTGGTGCAAAAGTTTTTCTTTATCTGTTTTGAAGCTTTGTACCAGAATTTTATTGTTAAATATTTATAATTTTATATGTCTATTTTTACATGTTTCTTATAAAAAGTAAGCAATAGTATATATCCTTAGATGTGCTCTACAAATACTTCCTTAAAATATTAATGCCAGAAGGATCAAGTGCAAGGTAATTGACTTCAGGATAATAAGGAATTTTATTACACCATTGAAGAAATGTCCATATTACTGCATAGTGTGACCCTTAAACTCAGTTACATAAAAGATTATTTCAGGTCATTTTTCTTAAATAACGTGCCTGGGAGGTGTCTTTACTATTCAGCATCCTTTTTTGTGGGCATCTAAAAAATACATTTGCATGTAATGGTTATGAATCTTAAGAGCTTTTGTAACTAAAATCACAGTTCTTTTCCCACATGTAAACTTTCATCCCAGTAGAAATGGCATATAGAAATCAGATATACCATTGTGTATTTTATCTAACATGGTTTGACAGCTTTTCAAGATAGAAATATGTGGAAGATAATGAATCATCAATCAGGAGAATCTGCTTTCCACAAGTGGGCTACATTCAAGGAAAACAGAAGTTGCTTGTCATCTTCATCATCAGCTGCAAAATCTGTGCTAGGCTTCTTCCTGTGTAACAATACTTTGATGGATCCATATTTCATTGGTGAAGTACTTCTAATAATAATATAGATCAGAAAAATTCCACATGTTCATCATAGGAGACCCACCCAATATGTCTGCAGAAATTTTCTGCAGTAATCCTGAATATGGAAATAATTATTTTCAAATCTTACTTCAGTTACATTCTGATTGACTGGGACTCTTTCAGGTCCAGCAAACAACTTTCTAATCTTCTAGATTGCCAGATTTAAAGATCTGCATGGGAAAAGGCATTTGCTCTACCAAGGATTCCTGACACCAATAAAGCCATTTATGGTAAATTGCCATTACTGTTTTAACCAATCAGGTTGTCTCTCTTCTTACTGTCTGCGATTCTCATTATATGCCTGGCCCACTTTTGATGTATTCATGATATCTTCTATGCTATTTGGCGAATTGAAATTGTTATTAAGATGATGAAATTGATTTATGAACTTTGAATATTTTTTCTATTGCCTTTAAGATTACCTATATTAATTCAGTTTTTTAAAATTATCCCCCAAAATGATTGTCACATACATTCTTTGACTAAATTTGGTTATTTAATTTTTTATTAAGGTTATATTGAAGAGCAATTGTATTTGAATTATACTTTTCAAAATATCTTTAAAGGAGAACCTGAATTCATATCCCAATGAGTTATTATTGGGATTTTTATACTGTTTATCCCATGGACCTGAGGTCTCCTCACTTAAAAGTCTTCTTGCATTCAATTGCTCACCCATGCCACCCCATTTACATATCAGGAGTTCAAATATGGCCTCAGACATTTTTTCACTTAATCCTGTTTGCTTCAGTTTCCTCATCTGTAAAATGTTCTAGAGAAGGAAATGGCAAACCACTCCAGTGTCTTTGCCAAGAAAACCCCAAATGGAATTAACAAGAGTCAGACACTACTAAAAGTGACCTGAACAAGGGGACCTAAAATTGAAAATTTGTGTGTGGAGAGAGGAAAATATTAGAGAATCAACATCTTTAGTGCCTAAAAGGATTAATTAAACTATTTATTATAGCCCACATTGTTTCCATAATAACTATCATTTATATAGTACTTTAAGGTTTGCAAACCACTTTACATGTGCCATCTCTTTTAACTCTCACAAAAAACTTTGTGTGCTAAGAACTATTTATTTTATAGATGAGGAAATTAAGGCTGAGAAAGGTTAAGTGGTGTTCAGTATCACACACTATTAAATTGGGTGACAATGTGGTCAGGTTTGTTTTGCTCCAGTGGAGTAGAATCAGAAATGTCCTCCTTGTTAAAAGCCTCTCCAAAAGGTCTTCCTCTTTGTCCCCAAATGAAATATCTGTCTTGAAAGTTATAGAATTTAGACTTAGCATTTAGTGGCTCATGCTATTCTTTTGAAACAGTTATACCTTACACGCATCTATATGGAAATCCATCTTGGATGGAGAAAAATCAATACATATTTACACTTTAGATTCTTAAAAATTTATAGAAAAGATATTGAGGAAGAGTTTATATGAAAGAATTCATTTGTCTTTATGTCATTATTTACTCTTCAAGCAATTTAAAGACCCATAGAGAGTTATTTTGGTATGCCCAATTACCTCTATTCACCATAAATTTAGCTCTGAGCACATCTAGATGTAGGATTATTAATGATCAATAGCTGTGAAGAAGGGAAATTATTTTATCCAATAAGACTAAACTATGTCAGAAAGCTACCTCTCAGTTTCTATCTCTTACAAACATTCAATTACCATTATCTAACACAAACAGGATTGTCAAAAATGATGGGTTTGTGACTAACGACATTTGTCTCTTCAAACTTACTTAAAATAGGCCCATAGGAGGCAACCAAAATAATAAAGAGGAGCAAGTACTTTCCATTGGAGGTTAGGACTTTAGGTGAGATGTAATTTACTTATATAACTAAAATTAATGTAATCTTCCTCAATTCTCAGGATGTCAGGGCTTGGGGGACACTTTTTGAAGCTAGAATAGGACATTTAAGGTTGGAGGAGAAATATATTCTGTATATATGCATATTTGCATAGCTTAACTTTTGTTCATTTTGAATAGGGATTACAGAAATTCACAGATTTTAGAATGATAATTTAGTTTTAAATAATCGTGTTACTTGAATAAGTTATTCACATTTCCAAATTCTATTAATGCTAAGACTAAAAGTTGCAGAGAAAGTACTGATAAGGATTGGCAGAAGAAATATTTACACTGAAGGTTCCCTAGACCAATGAAGTCTCAAGCTGAATAATATTAATCACTTACTCTGTACCAGGTATTGTGCTAAGTGTTTAAAATATACAAAGTAGGAAGAGATAGTTCCAGTCCTGAAGGGGCTTACAATTTAATACAAAGACAACATGCAAACAAAACAGAAGAAAGGCATTAAAATTAAGATGTATTAGGGAAATGCTTCCAGTTTAAAAAAAAAAAAAGGATTTTTAGTTAAGACTTAAAGGAAGAAGTCAGGTCAGTGGGCTTGGTGGAAGAGAGAAGGCTTTACAGGGTTGAGGGACAGCCAGAGAAAGTGCTTGGAACCAAGATATGAAATGTCTTTTTGCAGAATAGCGGGGAGATCAATGTCACTGGATCAAAGAATACTTGTTCAGCAGTAAGGTTTAAGAAAGGTGGAAAGGTAGGAGTAGGGGAGATTACGAAGAACTTTTAATACCAGAATTTTCTATATTTTGTCAATGGAACAAGAAGAGGGTTAGTCTTGGTAAGGACTAAGGGTATTCACTGTGTAAGAGCATGGTAGTATCCAGGGTAATTAACAAGGACTATACTAATGGACTACAAGTTCTGACACATTCTACCATCCTAAGAAGGCACTAAGTAATTTCATGGAATATGTGGTCCGCTTATATCCCAGGGTTCATGATAAGCATTTGCAAAAAATATTACCACAAAAAATATTGTATTCATACTTGTGTTTAGTGTAGTAGATGAGGAAGAAATTTATAATTAGGATCTTCAGATTAAGTCAAAATATACTTTAATATTTGGTGATTTCAATGCAAATATATACATCTGAAAATGTGGCAAAATATATTGGGAACATGTTCAGAAAAAAGAAATGAGAAAAAGGCAAAAGTTTATAGGCTGTACAGAACTCTCATACTTATTAATACTTTTTTATAAAAAGAATATCAAGTTATGGGTAAACCAATTAATGGCACAAAACATGAAGCTGATTATATAGTAAGAAATAACAAGTCTACACCAGTAGAGATCATTTTCCAATCAGATCTTTGCATAGTCAATCCATTAACTTATTAAAGAAATGATAAAAATAAGTACCGAACTAGAAGACTTAAAAATAAGAATAATTAAATACAACTGAGCCATCCTCCAATTTTACTTAAATAGTTAATTTATAAAAAATGAGAAATAGAATATTCGAACAGATTATTACAATTTTGTAATATGCTAATTCAATGATTTGCAATACAAGGAGATCCAAAATACCTGTTTTTTTACAAGTGTTATGAGGAAAACACTTGTATTCCTTGTGTACATGAAAATGCAGGTTTTTAACTGCAACATCAGTGTAGAAAATAAACTCATCTGTAAAATCTTTCCAAGTATAATTGAAGAGGATTATGATTATATCATCTCAAAAAGCAACAAATAGCAACAGACAGAAAAACAAGTTTAGCAAATATCTGGTGAAAGAACTAATTAAGGAATCATGCTGAGAGTTTAAATGTGAAACTGAAAGGAAGGCAACAAACTTGACAAATGGAAAAGATCTGTGAAGATTTCTACCAGAAAACTTTACTCCATAAATAATAAGCTTATATATGGGGACTTTAATATCCCAGTCTTGAAAGAGCTATATGAGAAAATAGAATTTACAAAAAAGAAACAAAGATGGAAACAATAGCTGGACTAGACCAATCAGATTCATTTTAGATTTCATAATGTCAAGGATATTGAGCAATCAGTTCTCAAGATAGATTAAAATTCAGGAGAATATTAAATGTCTGAGGAAAAGAATTGCATCTTATTAATAGTTAAGTAGCACAATGGTTTGAGCTCTGGACCTGGAATCAGAATAGTTTAATTCAAACATTTACTAAATATATAACCCTGGGGCAAATCACTCAACCTCATTTGCCTCAGTTTCCTCATTTGCAAAATGGACATAATAAAAGCATCTATTTCAGTGTGGTTAAATTGGAGAAAGGCAATATTTGAAACATTCTTTACCAACCTTAATACACTATGTAAATACCAACTAGTATCATTGTTATTATTATTAACTAAAGAAAGCAACTGAAAGAATGGTAACACCTAGCCAATATGGCTATTGCTGCATCTTCTCTTTTGTATATGAAAATCATCTTACACATATCCTTGACGAGGGTGTGAGAAGGGAGGATAAGATTTTTAAAATGATACCCTATATATGATGTCTTCATAATCAAATAATTAAACTGAAAGGTACAGAAAATATGAAATTCCACTAGGAATACCAATTTTTTTCTTTTCTTTTTTTAATTAAAGCTTTTTATATACTTTTAATATATATATATATATATATATATATATATATATATATATTAGAGCTTTTTGTATATAATTTTTCAGCATTGACCCTTTTTTGTCCAAATTTTCCCCTCCTTTCCCCCACTCTCTCCCTAGCTGGCAGGTAGTCCAATACATGTTAAATATGTTAAAATATATGTTAAATCCAATATATGCATACATATTTATGCAATTATCTTGCTGCCCAAGGAAAATCAAATCAAGAAGGAAGAAAAAAAAACTAAGAAAGCAAAATGCAAGCAAATAGAGTGAGTGAGAATGCTATGTTGTTACTACATCTTATTAAAGAATAATGGAGTCTACAAAGCCAATTAATGCAAGCACAGCACACTTTAATAAGTTATCCATATATGTGTCAAAATAATAATAAACTCATTGAAATAAGTAATAACAGAGGCAACGTTGTGCAGTGATATTTATTATGAATATCAACAAGATAGAAAACATAGATACCAAAGATGTCTTAAAATAAAAATGTAAAGGAAGTAAAATATAGAAATTTTGGATCATTACTTGAAGGTAAAAAAATATTAAAAAGTGATATAGTTTGATTCTTCCATTTTACAGACAAGGAAGTTGCCTCCCAGAGCAGTCATGTGTCTTTCTTATCACCACACACATATTTAAGTATCTGATGTGGATATGAAAGATGAGTCTACTGAATTTGATGGGAATTATAGTATATAGCAATAAAACCATAAGGATACAAAGATATCTCATGCCATTTTTATCATGATATATTATTAGTAGCAATGAAATTGGAACATATATATTTGAATTATATAACATCAAAACTTTATGCATAATTTAAGGAAGGTAAAATAGCAATTAAGAAAATAAGTCCAGAAAAGGTATTTGAGCCTGACCAAATACATACAAATGACTCCATATTCAGGATGACAGTATTTTAAAGTTACTTTGAAATTGGTTTTAAGCTATCTGAAAGAGGAGAAGATTCCAAAGAAATGCTTTAGTAGAGTCATTAGGAATGATGAGGTAGAAGAACAGTATTGGAGACAGAATCAGCAACTTTATATATACTTCATCAGCATGGTCTATATAACAGAACAAAATTATCTTTTTAGAAAAACAATAAAGAAAAAAGGCATCCATTCGTAGACAATTTTATATAGCTGAACAAGTATTTGTATTCACTCACATATTGACATATGGGGAACATAAGATTCTTCTGTAGTTATTCTTTATTGATTAACTAAAGCCGCATCTGAATTAGCAAAACAACATACAATCTTGAAAGCTCTCCTCAGACAAGGTATCTTTAATATAGACTTTGAAATTGTACACAATTCTAAGAGGTGGAACCAGAGAAATATTTTGCTCTATTATTCTCTCAGCATTGACAAGAGAAATATAAATGAAAAATACATGGTCACAATCTTTATCAGTGATCTGGAAGCTTCCTTCTTTGCAAAACTTTTTCATAAACTTCTTTTTGAGCATGTCAAATGATGCTCTCCCCTCTTTTGCTTAACGGAGAATAAAACCTCATATTTACTGAGAAATTAAAGGCCCAAACCCCCTGAAATTTCTCTTCTCTCCTATTCAACCTAAAACATTTTGACATCATCATCCTCATTCTCTCCTTTATCCTTGTTGCTTATAAAGATTTTCATGGATAATGTCATGCCTTCTATTCATACTTTTAGTTTCATCTCATCCCTTCCATCATCCCCTCTCACACTCAGATCTCAAATCTTGATTTACTTCCTTGCTGTCTACAATGTCCTGAGGGAAAACAAAACTTCATGTGATTCTGTCATTCTTTCACATTCATACTAAATCTCTCCTTCCTTCTCAGCTTGAAACCTGTTTATATACATTATATTCATCACCTGTTTTCTCACACTTCTCAGTCTCTTGCTGACATCTGCCTTCTTTAATGAATTGACTTTTTTTCCCTAAAGTTATCAATGATCTCCTAACTGTCCAAACAAAAGGCTTTTTCTTAGTCCTTAAGTTTCATGATTTCTTTGACATTGGAAACTCCTGGAAACTATGCTTTGGGTTCTTGTGCCAATGTTCTTCTTAGTGTACCTTCTATCTTTTTTTAGCAAGATCACCTCAGTTTCGTTTAGCTGAGAACTAATGAATCCTAGTTCATTTTTCTTTTACTATTTTAGAAACCAAGGACTAGAGAAGTTATAATTTACCAAAGTGACTGCAGGAAATAAATAAGACTGTCAATAAAGATTTCATTACAATAAACAATTACTAAATGTCAATGATTGTGCCAAGTTGTGAAGATAAAAAATAGGCAAAAGACAGTTATTTTAACAAGGATCTCAGAATCTAATGAGAGAAGCATAATTCATACTCGAATCCCATGACTCCAAAGTCAGCACTCTTTTCACAAAACCATACTCATAATAGAGCACAGCACAATCACTAAATATGGATGCCCTTAATATTCTGTAATATGTTCTCTCCTCTGCCTATACTTTCCTTTGGTGACTTTATCGACTCTTATAAACTGAATTATCTTCATAAGTGGAGCATAGATGATGGAGTAAAGTCAGGAAGCTGCTTGAGCTCTCCCAGTTTCCCTCAAAAGCCAAATGAAATCAAGCCTCTGAACAGAGTCTGATGGAATGAAATCACTCTCCAGCTCAAGGTAGACTGAAAAAAACTTCAGGAAAGGTCAGTCTCACTGGGGTGAAAAGGGTGTTCAGCCAATCTCAGAATAAGTCTGGGAAAGCCAAGGAGAGGGTCTTAATCACAGCAAATCAGCAAGTAAAAGCCTCAGTCCTGGCTCAGTAAAGGAACACACCAGTGGGGTACCTTCCAGTCTCAGCTCAGAAGGCAAAGTCTGGGAAGCCAGGCTATTTTCAGAAAAGAGCAGGCAAAGCTGCCCCTGCAAACACAAGGGACCCCTGTGCTCAAAGACCCAGAACTACACAGGCAGCTTTGGACAATGCCCTGGATCATCTCATTGTTGGAAAGAGCCACATTCATCAGAATTGACCATCGTATAATATTGATGTTGCCATGTATAATGATCTTATAGTTCTGCTCACTTCACTCAGCATCAGTTCATGCAAGTCTCTCCAGGCCTCTCTGAAAACCCCCTACTTATTCCACAACATTCATATACCATAAGCTATTCAGCCATTCTCCAATTGATGGGCATTCACTCAGTTTCCAGTTTCTTGCCACTACAAAGAGAGCTGCTGCAAATATTTTTGTACATGTGGGTCCCTTTCCCACCTTTAAGATCTCTTTAGGATGTAAGCCCAGTAGAAACATTGCTGGGTCAGAAGGTATGCACAGTTTCATAATTTTTTGAGCAAAAAGCATATAACATTTACAAAATAGATTTGACTATTGGAAAATGGAAATGGAAAAAGAAAACAATACCCTGAAGAATAGAATTTGTGAAATGGGGAAAAAAATTCACAGCACAAAACAACTCATCAAAAAATTCAATTGGCCAAAAACAAAAAGAACTAAAAAAGGTAAATAAAGAAAACAATTCACTAAAAATCAGAACTGAACAAATGAGAAACATGTTGTATGAATCTTACTCTCATAAGATTTGACTCAAAGAGAAAATATTAAAATGTTTGGTTTCACAGAGAAACTAATCTTATAGGAAGTTGAAAGGGAAAAGGAAAAGCATTGAAGAGAGCCACATTCATCAGAATTGATCATCATATAAGGTTGATTGTTATGGCAAATTTCTTCTATAACATGAATATGTTACTGATACCTAAACCAGGAAGAGCCAAAACAGAAAAGGAATATTACAGACCAATCTCCTCAATGAATGTTGCTGCAAAAATTTTAAATAAAATATTAGCAAAGAAGTTTCAACAAATTATTAACAGGATAATACACTATGATCAAGTGGGATTTATACCAGGAATGCAGTGCTGGTTCGAAATTAGGAAAATTATTACCATAATCAACCATATCAATAACAAATTCAACAGAAATCATATGAATTTCAATAGAGGCAGAAAAAATTTTTTTCACATAATATAGCACTTATTTCTGTTAAAAAACACTGGAGAGCATAAGAATAACATGAGCTTTCCTTAAAATAAGAAGCAGTATCTATCTAAATTCAATTATCTACCTAAAACCTAAAATCTAATAAAAATGAAAATTCTGCCTAAATTGGTCTATTTGTTCAATGCCATAACATTCAAACGGCCAAAATATCATTTTCTACAACTAGAAAAAATAATAACAAGAAGAACAAATGATCAAGAATATCAAGGGAATTAATGAAAAAAAAAATACAAAGGTACTTAGCAGTACCTAAACTAAAAATATATTATAAAGCAGCAGTCATTAAAACCATTTGGTACTAGCTAGGAAATAAAATGGTGATCAAGGGAATAGATTAGGTTTACACAAGATAAGCTTCTGAAATAAAAACTCATTATTTGACAAAAGTTGCTGAGAAAACTGGAAATGGCATATACTTACATTTCATGCCTCATACCAAAACAAGGTCAAAATTGGTACATGATTTTGGCATAAGGATGATACCATAAACAAATTAGGAGAGCAAGGAATAATTTACCTATCATTTCTTTGTAAAAGGGAAGAATTTATGAACAAAGAAAAACAACAGAACAATATGAAAGGCAAAATGGACAACTTTGATTACATTAAATTAAATGTTTTTGCACAAACAAATCCAATAGAACAAGATTTAAAAAGCTGGGAAAAAAATCTTCACAGCCACTATTTCTGATAAAGTTCTCATTTCTAAAATACATTAAAAAATGTGTCAAATTTGTAAAAATACCAGTCATTCCCCAATTGATAAATGGTCAAATGATATGAACAATTTTCAGATGATAAAATTAAAGTCATCTATAGTTATATAAAAAGAATACTCTAAATCACTATTGACTAGAGAAATGCAAATTAAAACAATTCTGAGGTACCACTTCACATCTCTCAGATTGGCTAAGATGATAGGAAATGATAATGATAAATATTGGATAAATGTGGGGAAAACTGGGACACTAATGCAATGCTGATAGAATTGTGAAATGTTCCAACAATTCTGGATAGCAATTTGAAATTATGCTCAAAGGGCTATACAACTATGCATACTCTTTGACCCAGCAGTTCCATTATTGAGACTGTGTCCCAAGGAAATTTTGAAGGAGGAAAAAGAACCTATGTGTGCAAAATCATATGTAGCAGTTCCTGTTGTGGTAGAAAAGAACTGGAAAACTAGTAGATGCCCATCAATTAGGGAATGGCTGAGCATATTGTGGTATATAAAAATAATGTGTTTATTATATTCTATTAAAATGATGAACAAAGTTATTATAGAAAGGCCTGGAAGGATTTATATGAACTGATGCTGAACAAAAACAAGTAGAACCAGGAGTACCTTATACTCAATAATAGCAAGAATGTATAATAATCAACTATGAAAGACCTGGTTCTTCTCAGTGATTCAGTGATCCAAAGCAATTCCAGTAGACTTTGAATAGAAAATGTCATCTACATCCAGATAAAGAAAGAACTAAGGAGACTGAATGTAAATCAACACATGCCATGTTCACTTCTTTTTTCTGTTTTTTTTTTCATCTTGCCCATAGTTTATCACTTTTGCTCTGATTTTTCTCTACCAACATCATTCATAAGGGCATGTGTATTAAAAATAAATTTATTAGGAATTCTTTTTAATTAAAAAAGCATAGACAACATTTTTTTTTAGACACCAACATGGGAAACTGTCCTGATATTCTAGAACTAGAGGGTAAAATAGAAATTGAAAGAATCCTCCAATCACTTCCTGAAAGAGATCCCAAAATGAAAACTCCCAGAAATATAGCCAAATAACAGAGCTTCCAGGTTAAGGAGAAAACATTTCAAGCAGCCAGAAAGACATAGTGCAAGTATATGGAGCCAGTCAGAATAACACAAAATTCAACAAGTTTCTATATTAAAGAATCACAGGATTTGGAATACAATATTCCAGGGGACAAAGGAGCGAGGGTTATAACACCTATTCAGCAAACTAAGTACAATCCTTTGGGGAGGAAAAATGTATTTTTAATGAAAGGACTTTCAAACATTCTTGAAGACCAGAGAGGAATAGAAAATTAGATTTAAAAAAAAAATATGTAAGACTTAAGAGAAGCATAAAAGGTAAACAAGAAAGGAAAATCATAAGTAACTTCAGATTAAACAATTGACATTCATATATCAGAAGATGATACATATAACTTCATAATGACTGTTTCACTATTAAAACAGTCAGGGGGAATACATATGCTTATTTATATACATATATGTATACATATATATATATACATACAGAGGACACAGATGTGAGTTGACTATGATGGGGTGATATCTTTAAAAATAAAATTAAGAGGTGAAAAAAGAGAATGTATCGAGAGTAAAAGAGAGGGAGAATTGTCTCACACAAAAAATCCAATTAACTATCACAATGAAGGTTAAAATGGGGAAAGAGTCAGGAAACACCTGAATCTCACTCTCATAGGAATTGACTCAAAAAGGGAATAACATACACACTCACTTGGGCAAAGAAAACTATCTTACCTTTAATGAAAGTAAAAGAGGAAAAAAATAAGAGAAGGATGGGCTCCCAGAAGGGAGGATAAGTTGGAAGAAACAATAATCAGAAGAAAAACACTTTTGAATAGAGACAGGGTTAAAGAGAGAAAGAATAGCATAAAATGGAGTGAATATAATGGAGGGAAATATAGTTTGCAATTATAAATGTGCAAAAAGTTTTAAAGCAAGTTTCTCTGATAAAGGCCTCATCTCTCATTTATAAAAATAAGAGTCATTCCCCAATTGACAAATGATCAAAAATTAGGAACAGTAAGTTTTCCGAAGTAATCAAATCTATTTATACTTGTATGAAAAATGCTCTAAATCACTACTGATTGAAGAAATACAAATTAAAACAATTCTAAGGTAACACCACATCTATTAGATTGGCTAATAGAATAGAAAAGGAAAACAGTAAATGTTGGAAGGAATATGGGGAAATTGAGAAACTAATTCATCATTGGTGACATTGTCAACTGATGTAAATTTTTATGTAGAAACATTTAGAACAATGGCCAATTATTTATAGCAGATTTTTTGTGGTAACAAAAAGCAGAAATTGAGAGGAGATGCTCTTCAATTGAGTAATGATTGAACAAATTACATCATATTATGACAGAATACTACTGTAATGTGAGAAATAATGAGCAAGATGCTCTTGGAAAAAACCTGGAGAGACTTACATAAACCGATGCAGAATTAGGTGGATAGAGCCAGGAGAATATTGTGCACAGTAGTATCAATCTTGTAAGATGATCAATTGTGAATGACATAGCTATTCAAAGTCATTCACAATTGATCATCTTACAATATTGATACTATTCTATAGTATTACAATATCAATAGCTATTCTAAGCCGCACAATGATCCAAAATAATCCTGAAGGAATTTTCTTGAAAAATGCCTTTTATCTCCAGGAAAGAAAGTGATATCATGTCAATACAGATCAAAGCATACTTTTTAAACTTTCTTTTTCTTTTTTTTAAATTTTGGTCTATGTTTTCTTCAAATTGCTTGCCTTCTCAATGAGGGGGATAGGGAGGGAGAGAGAATTGGAAACTCAATTTTAAAAAAAATTAATGTTGAAAATTGTTTTTACATATAATTGTAATATGTAATTTCCATGTAAATATTAAATTAAATATTAAAGATAAAAAGTCTTTTAGATCAACACACAAAATGGATATATAATATTTCATCCAAGTTAGATGACAGAAATTGGATATGCTATGATCATAAAGTGAGAATAGGAGTAGAAATTTACATAGTATAGGTAGTATATTGATATCCAGAAGTACTGAAATTATCAAAGACAAGCCTTCCATGGGTAGGTTTTATACTCTCTGTAGGACTAATGAAAGGTAGAAATAAAAACTTTTTAAAGATGATAGTCATTTTATCCCGAATATAAAGATAAGGTAACAAGATATGGCAAAGGATTGTGGATCTCACATCAAGCTACCATAAAAAAGGAGTATTTTATTTCTGGATATATATATACTATTTGAGTCTCTGCTGATACCAAATAGTAACTACATAAGTACCAGATGTTAGATCATCTCTATCATATAGGATAAAAGTATAAATATGAAGAATGATATTTTCCTTGAGGAAAAATGGGAAAAAGTCATCCAAGGTAAAAACAAAAAACAAAGAATGTGAGAATAATTATGCAGCTGATTATCACATACAATCAAAATTATGACATCTTTTGATTTATAAATAATCCAATAATCATCTATGGAGGTATCATATTTGCCACAGAAAGACAAACATTATTAAGGGTTACCACCCTGATTTCTAGAAGGCAACCAAGATAATGAAATACCTTAATGATGTGTTGAGGAAATTGAGAGTATTTGGTCTGGAGAGGGAAACATTGGCAGTGGATAGTGACAAGGTAGGGGGACCAGTATAAACGACAACAGTTTCAAGAACATAAAGGTCTTTCATATAATAAAACGGGAAATGGCTTATTTATTTTGTTGTATGTATTTGTTGTACAGGTCAGAATTAAGAGTAAGGAAGACTTGTAGAAAGTAGATTATGTAGGCTTGATATAAGAAAGAAAGCAATTAAAAATTAGAACTGTCTCAAATGTGTGATGGGCTAGCTTGTATCCTCTCTCAAGAGAGATCGTCAAGAAAAAGCTAACGTATCATTTGTCAGGTTATAAAAGGATTTTTATTCAGTTAAGAACTGCACTGAATGCAGCTAAATAATGGTTTGGTCATGTATACTTATTGTGTATCTAATTTATATTTTAATATATTTAACATCTACTGGTCATCCTGCCATCTGGGGGAGGGGGTAGAAGGAAGGAGGGGAAAAATTGGAACAAGAGGTTTGGCAATTGTCAATGCTGTAAATTTACCCATACATATAACCTGTAAATAAAAGGCTATTAAATAAAAAAAATAAAAATAAAAATAAAAATAAAAAAAGAACTGTACTGAATGACCCAAGACTTTCCTTTCAATTCTGAGATTCATGTACCAATGAACCAGTGTACCCATTTTAATACTTTCTTCAAAACCATGATGCTAAATTGCATTTTTTCAATCAAGAAAAATAAAGATTTCCCCCCTTTATCCATATATGGATTAACTTCTGAGAAACAGAATTCTCCCACCACTAAGCCAAAAACAACAACAACAGCTTTCAATAAATGACAAAAGAAAAGACAAAACTTCTTTTTTACTAATATAAAGAAGAGGTTAGGGAAAGCTATACTTGGATATAGATTTCAGCAGTCAATTGTAATCAAACTAGGCTGCAAACTGAGCTGGTCAGCAGGATTTGGTCCATTGTGAATTGATTAAATGAGGCCACTGTAACTGTGGGAAGGAAATTGATCCAAAAATGCAATTTTATTTTATAGATGAAAATTTAATCAGACATGTTCATTTTCATATGACTTCTACTTCCAATATCCTGATTTTTTTTGGTTGTCTTTTAAGGTTTATTTTTTGTTTTTGTTTTTGTTTTTGTGGCGGTGAAAGGGTAGAAAGTTACACTATCAAGTCATTTATTTGCTATGTCAAGGAAGCACTTTTGAGCTATAGGAAGCAGCTCTTTTGGTTTTTAATTTTTATTTAACATAGCTTTGGGAAAAAAGACAAGCTAAGTGGGTGCCTGCCATTCTCTATTTGCATATTTTTGTTCTGTAATTCTCTGCACTGGTGATGGGCTGAGTATAATACAATATGTCACTCTTAAACGGGTTGCTACTTCGAGCTGTCACTTTTGATCAGGAGGCACACAGGTTTTCTGTGCACAACTGGCAAATAAAAGTCAGAGAAATAAAAACAATTTCCATTTTCATTTAAAAATTCACAAATGGTGGTGCTTAGAGCAGCATGTGCTGGTTAAGAAAACATGTCTTTCATTTGTCTTCCTTGGGAGAGCACACAATTTGGAGGAGATTGCTGAAAATGCATCTTTCCACTTGCGGACCATTTGTGAATGCTGTGAAGACATCCTATAATTAAAGCATAGGATCTGAATCCTCATTTCCCTTTTGCCCTTAGCACAACATAACCAAACAGTTCAGAGATGACATTTTAACTCATTGGTTGATGGAAACATTAGGGGTCATCTGTTTTAATGATTTGAATTGCTACCCATAATCTCTCTGGCCTCTTCCATTCCCTCTGGACAATTGACTCTGCAGGGTAAGTGTGTTGTTATAACCCTTGACATATCAGCAGTCTGGACAAAGCTAAAACAATAGTGAGAGAGAATGAGCAGTCATTCATAGCAGGATCTATCAAATTCAAGCTTGCTTCTCTGTCTGCGACCTCTGAATCCGCTACTATTACCATCTGATTTTTGAGTTAGACGTCATCACAATCATGGCCAACAATTTTCTATTCAATCTGATGTTTTTAAGAAAAAAATCTTTGTCCACAAAACAGCCCAATAAACCAGAATCTTTCAAATTTTTCAATGACCACATATTTCTTGAGAACTTTGTGCTATCTAGGTAAGGAATGAAAATGATCAAGATACAGTCTGACTTCAGCAGATATTTCATTACCCGTTATCAAATGGTCTAGTATTAAGGTCTGAAAGGGATATATACTACTAAAATTTAAGTGTATTCATTTTTACATCATCATTGCATATAAAAATAATCTCACTACACACTAGCAGAGACTTGTCTCTGTCTCCATCTCAGTGTGTATGTGTGTGTGTGTGTATACACATATGCATATACATATATACTATATATACATGCGATATATACACATATACACACATATACACATGTGTGTCTTTATACATACAAGTTAAGGAAGACAACTTGATACATTAACCACATCCAACAAAGTATACTACTTCTGTTCCTCTGATGTGCCATCTTTCTATCAAGTAGAGGAAGGTATGATTCCTCCTAAGCCCATTGAAGCAAGTCATAACATTGACTGGAGTTCTTATATTTTTTTCAATGACATTACATTCTTTTATATTACTAAAGACAATATATAATTTATTCTCTTTATTTATTTTGCATTGTTTCCTCCAAGTGGAAGATGACTTCTGACAATCCTAAATCTCTATGTCCAATTAGCCAGTAGTTTTATCAGATAGCACAACACTATTCAATGCAGCAAGATTACAGCATTTACTACCTAAATCACAAACTCTTCAGATGGAGTCCATGAGCTTTTTAAAAAATTGATAACTATATTCATTATAATTAATTTCCTTGGTATATATTTTATATTTTATTTACCAATATAAAATATCATATATCTTATTGTATGGATTTAAAATATGGTTGTAAAGAGTCTATAGGTATAAACAGATTGCCAAGGAAGCCAACATACATACATACTTAAAAAACCATGACCTAAATCAAATACTTCTAATTATTAAATAATTACTAATATATACATATATATTTATATTTATGTATATATCCATATTTATATATTTATAAATATATTTACATTTATATCATTTATTTATAATATATAAATATGTATTATATATTTATATATAAAGAACATATATATAAATATATAAAAATCATATAAATTGAATATTTAGATATTTACATACTATATATGTATATATACTACATATTTGTATGTATGTATGCTATATACTTGTATGTATATACATATACATATACATATATATTTATGGGGAGGGAGAAAGCAAGAGAGATTTCCCTGCTTACCATAGCAGCAGCAAGCTGAGCAGTCATGGGTAGAGTGTTGAGGTACCACTTTTACAAGTTTACCATTTTGAGGATACCAGAACATGACTATTTCTCATATTCCCAATTCAGACTGATACAGTCTTCTTTGATCTGAGAATTTTTTTTTTGTTCAGTGTCATTCATTGATCATACAGCATGTCATAAGAAAAGCAAAAGCTTTTCTTCAGAAGGAGCATTTCTGCCTTAAGGTCATAGTTACAGGCATCATGAGAGACCTAGATTCCTTCATTTGGATCAAAGCTTATTTCAAAGACAGTGATTAAAATATGTTTTTGTGCCATCTACACTCACTTGCAACCTCCACATAACCTCTGAAGTTTATATTTACACTCTCTTTAAGCCTTGAGGCTGAAAAGCATACCCAGACATTTTTAAAAGTGGTCAGAGCAGCTTTTCCACTGACAAAAAAATGATCTTAGTTCATGCAAAGGCCAAAACAAAAGGCTAATAGATTATTTCCATTTTAGGTCCATTTACACTAAATAAAAACTTTTCAAAATGCTTTTTTTAGGGAAAACTAGATTGTGAATAGAAATGCTTATTCCTAAATTATATTCAGATTCAATGTCATGTTTTTAATGTTTTATGGAAATTGGCAAATTTTTTCAAACACAATTACATTCTCTGGGAGGACTTTGGGGGTAGAGCCAAAATGGCAGAGTAAAGAGTCAGAAAGCTGTTCGAGCTCTCCCAATTTCCCTCAAAAACCACATGAAACTGAGCCTCTGAACAGAGTCTGATGGAATGAAATCTTTCTCCAGCTCAAGGTAGACTGAAAAAACATCAGGAAAAGTCAGTCTCATTGGGGTGAAAAGAGTGTTCAGCCAGTCTCAGAATAAGTCTGGGAAAGCCAAGTAGAGCGTCTTAATCACAGCAATTCAGCAACTAAAAGCCTCAGAGTCCTGGCTCAGTAGAGGAGCAAATCAGTGGGATACCTTCCCAGTCTCAGCTCAGAAGGCAAACTGAGAAACCAGACTGTTTCCTGAAAAGAGCAGGCAAAGCTACACCCCTGCAAACACAAGGGACCCCTGTGCTCAAAGACCCAGAGCTACACAGGCAGCTTTGGACAATGCCCCTTTACCCTAGGAGCAGAACTCAACCATAAAAGTAAAAAAAAAAGAGGAAACAGAAAAGAACTTCAACAATAGAAAGCTACTCTAGTGACAGGACAGACCAAAACACAAAGTCAGATGAAGGCAGAATATCCACAGAAGAAATCTCAAAGAGTGAGATAAATTGGTCTCAAGCCCAAATAAACTTCTTGGAAATGCCCCTTTAAAAGACTTTAAAAGACAAATAAGAAAGGTAGAAGAAAAATCAGAAAGGAAATGAGAGGAATGTATGAGAGCATCAATCGCTTGGAAAAGAAAGGAAAAAATGTCTGAAGAAAACACCTTAACAAGTAGAATTAACTAAAAGGAAAAAGAGATACAAAAACTAATTGAAGAAAATCACACATTAAAAGTGGAACAGGGCAAATGGAACTCTACGAGACAGCAAGAGTCAAATGAACTAAAAAACAAAAAAACAAAAAAAAGGAAGAAAATGTGAAATACCTCATTGGAAAAACAGTCGACCTGGAAAACAGACCTAAGAGACAATTTAAATTTTAACAACAATTTAAAAATCATTGGCCTACCTGAAGGCCATGACGAACAAAAGAATCTGGATAGCATTCTTCAAGAGATTAATAAAGAAAACTGCCCCAATATTTTAGAAATAGGGGGAAATAGTGATCAAAAGAAATCATTGATCATCTTTAGAAAGACATCACACAAAGAAACCCCAAAAAACATTGTGAAACCCCAGAACTACAATCTCAAAGAAAAATGCTTCAAGTTGTTAGACAAAAAATTCAAATATCAAGGAGCAACAGTCAGGATTATCTAGGATCTGGGAGCTTCTACAATAAAGGATCAGAGGGCTGGGAATACCAAATTCCAGAAGGCAAAGGACCAGGGATTACAACCAGAATTAACTACACAGTGAGATTCTGCATCATCTTTCAGGGGAGGTGACGGAGCTTCAATGAAGTAAATGACTTTCAATTATTTCTATTGAAAAAAAACAGAACTAAACAGAAAATGTAATCTGCTGGTAATCATAACTGTGATTGCGAATGAGATGAATCATCCTATAAAATTGAAACGAATACCAGAGTAGATTGAAAAACAGAATGTTACAATATGCTGTTTACAAGAAACACATTTGACATAGACACAGACAGAGTAAAAGTAAAAGGCTGGAACAGAATTTATTATGCTTCACCTAAAGTAAAAAAACAGGGGTAACAATTCTGATCTCAGATAAAACAAAAGTAAAAATAGATCTTATTATTAAGAGAAAAGGAAACAAAGTACATCTTGATAAAGGGTACCCTAAAAATGAAATAGTAATGATACTAAATATGAATGTACAAATGGTAGAGCAGCCAAATTCCTAGAGATGATTTTAAGCCAGTTACAGTAAGAAATAGACTACAAGACTATTCTAGTGGGGAACTTCAACCTGTCCCTATCAGAATCAGACAAATCTAACCACAAAATAAACAAGAAAGAAACTAGGAAGGTTAATAGGATTCTAGAAAACCTGGACATGTTAGATCTCTGGAGAAAATTAAATAGGGAAAGAAGGGAATATACCTTTTTCTAAGCAGTACATGGCATCTTCACAAAAACTGATCATGTATTAGAACATAAAAACTTCACAATCAAATGCAAAAAAAAAATAGTAAATGCTTCCTTTTTAGACTACAATGCAATAAACATTATATTTAATGCAGGGGTTGGGAAATATTGACTAAAAACTTTTAAGATTCGGGGGGCGGAGCCAAGATGGCGGGAGAAGACACATGCGACTTTCTAAGCTCTTCTCTTACCCTCTTTATCAATATTATATCGAGCCTCAAAAATAGTCTTGACTGCTACAATTCGTAAAGATAAGAAGTAGAACAACTCACCGGCCGAAGAAAATCTGCAGTCTCGCCAAAAAAGGTTGGTTCCGGGGCCAGGGGGGAGATCGGCCCAGATGGGGAGAGAAATTAGGTTCCGAGGAGAGTCTCAAACGGAGGGTGAAAGCACAGATCTCAGCACAAGCGCGCAGCCCCAACCCGCAGTAAGGGCTTTTCCTTGGGGCAGTTGTGATCCTGCACTGCAGGAGGACGCAGCCCGGGTTAGCCTCCAATCTGCACAGTGGGGAGCTCGGCTTGGGGCCATAGAGCTTTTCCAGGGCCGATTTGCATTGGGCAGAGACACTGGGGCAGAGTTCCGGGCGGTCTGCAGTCTGCGGTCTGCAGTTGGTCAGCTGCTAATACTCACAGTCCCACAAGAGGCTCCAGCCTGGGGCAGTGACACTTTCACCACTTAGTCTCTAGCCAAGGGCAATCGCTAATCCACTCAGCCCTACTAAGCCTTTTGATAGCTGGGCCAGTGCTGAATCCACTTCCTGTTGGGGGAAGGGAAAACTCTCACTCAGAGCACTCCCATACCTAGGAGCCGGAAATCGGTTTAAATCTTTCCCTGCTCTGCAGAGGAAGCTGGTAACCCCTTGCCTAGGAGACCTACCCTAAAGGCTTTAAACATGAATAAAAAGATGAAAGAACGATCGACAGCTTCTATGCAGAAAAGAGCAGGTCAGCAAACCTGAAGAGACCTCAAACAGCAAAAAATGCATCAGACTGTCCTCCTTTACATAATGCTCTCATAGAAGAGACCATTAAAAGTCTCAAAAGAGAGTTAGAAGATAAATGGGGAAAGGAAAGAGAAGCCTTACAAGAGAGCAACAACTTCCTGAAATACGAATTGAAAAGTTAAAAAATTCCCAGGAAGTGCAAATCTGGTGAATTGAAAAAATAAAAAATCACAGGAAAGTAAGAATTGTGAATTGAAAAATAAAGAATTCACTAGAAAGTAGGATCTGTGAATTGAAAAGACAAAGAACAAGCAAGAAAGTAGGATCTGTGAATTGAAAAGAAAATAATTCACTAAAAAAAATTAGTGAAATGGAAAAAATTCCACAGACCAAAACAATACATTCAAAACTCAATTGGACATATACAGAAAGAAGTAAAAAAGCTAATGAAGAAAATAATTCTTTAAAATTAGAACTGAACAAATTGAAACTAATGATGCATTGAGACAGCAAGAATCAGTCAAGCAAAACAAAAAAATGACAAACTGGAAAAACCATGAATTATCTACTTCTAAAACGACAGACTTGGAAAATAGATCTAGGAGAGATAATCTGAGGATTATTGGACTTCGAAAACTATGATGAAAAAAGAGCCTAGATACTATTTTACAAGAAATCATCAAAGAGAACTGCCCAGATGTAATAGAACTAGAAGGTAAAATAGGCATTGAAAGAATTCATCGAACACCTTCTGAAAGAAACCTAAAATAAAACCCCAAGGAATATTGTGGCAAAATTTCAGAACTATCAGATTAAGGAAAAATTTTACAAGCAGCCAAAACCATTTATATACCGAGGTGCCACAATAAGGATCACCCAAGATCTGGCTGCCTCTACATTAAAGGAAAGAAGGGCCTGGAATATGATATTCCGAAAGGCACAAGAACTTGGGATGCAGCCAAGAATAAACTATCCAGCTAAGCTGAGCATTTTCTTCCAGGGAAGAAGATGGACATTTAATGAAACAAATGAATTCCATTTGTTTCTGAAGAAAACCAGAATTAAACAAAAATTTGATCTCCAAGAATAGAACTCAAGAGATGCAGAAAAGGTAAAATAACTCTTGAGAATTGTATTTCTGTTGTGGATATACAAAAAAAATACATGTAAATTTGATTGTACTGATATAATATAAAAAGGAAGTAGATATGGAAAAGGGATGATGGCAGAATAAGGTGGGAAGGAGGGATAAAAGAGGGAAACCACATCCCACAAAGAGGCTAAGGAAACTTATATCTGAGGGAATTTAGAGAGGGGAGGAACATTGTGTGAATCTTACCTCATCAGAGTTGGCTCAAAGAAAAATAATTGACATTTGTTTTAGAGAAAATTCTCTCTCGCCTCATTAAAACGGGGAGAGGAAAAGGGAAAAGAAAAGAGAAGAAGGAAGGGGGAAAGACTCAAAGGGGGAGGAGGGTTATAAGAGGATAAGTATCGTGAAAAGAGGGTACAAGTTTAAAAGGGGAAAGAGGTTGGGGGAGGCAAGTAAGTAAGCACAATCTGGGGTTATTAGGATGGCAGGAAATACAGATTTAGTAATTCTAACCGTAAATGTGAATGGGATGAACTCCATAAAGAGGAGGCAGATAGCAGACTGGATCAAAGTCAGAACCCACAATATGTTGTTTACAAGAAACACATTTAAAGCAGGGGGATACATATAGAGTAAAGGTAAAAGGCTGGAGCAAAATCTATTATGCTTCAGGTGAAGTCAAAAAGCTAGGGTAGCCATCCTTATCTCAGATCAAGCAAAAGTAAAATTGATCTAATTAAAAGAGATAAGGAAGGAAACTACATCCTGCTAAAGGGTACATAAACAACGAAGCAATATCAATATTAAACATATATGCACCAAGTGGTATGGCACTCAGCTTCCTAAAGGAGAAGTTAAGAGTTGCAAGAAGAAATAGACAACAAAACTGTAATAGTAGGAGATCTCAACCTTGCACCTCAGAATTAGACAAATCAAACCACAAAACAAATAAGAAAGAAATTAAAGAAGTAAATAGAATATTAGAAAATTAGGTATGTTGGATCTTTGGAGAAAATTGAATGGAGATAGAAGGGAATATATTTTCTCTCAGCAGTTCATGGAACCTATTCAAAATTGACCATATATTAGGACATAAAGACTCAAAATTAAATGCAAGAAAGCAGAAATAGTAAATGCTTTCTTTTCAGATCATGATGCAATAAAAACTACCTTCAACAAAAAGTTAGGGGAAATAGACCAAAAATTAATTGGAAACTAAACAATCTCATCTTAAAGAATGATTGGGTGAAGCAGCAAATTATAGTTACAATTAATAATTTCACTCAAGATAATGACAATGATGAGACATCATACCAAAATTTGTGGGATGCAGCCAAAGCAGTAATAAGAGGGAATTTTATATCCTAGAGGCTTACTTGAATAAAACAGAGAAAGAAAAGATTAATGAATTGGCTTACAACTAAAACTAAAAAAGACGAAATTAAAACCCCAATCAAATACTAAATTGGAAATTTAAAATTAAAAGGAGAAATTAAAATATTGAAAGTAAAAAATCTATTGAACTAATTAATAAACTAAGAATTGGTTCTATGAAAAAGCTAATAAAATAGATAAGCCTTTGGTAAATCTGATTAGAAAAGGAGGGAGGAAAATGAAATTAGTAGTCTTAAAAATGAAAAGGGAGAACTTTCCACCAATGAAGAGGAAATTAGAGAAATAATAAGGAGTTATTTTGCTCAACTTTATGCCAATAAATTTGATAACGTAAGTGAAATGGATGACTACCTCCAAAAATATAGACTTCCCAGACTAACAGAGGAGGAAATAAATTGCTTGAATAGTCCCATTTCAGAAAAAGAAATAGAACAGGCAATTAAACAACTCCCTAAGAAAAAATCCCCAGGACCAGATGGATTTACATGTGAATTTTACCAAACATTTAAAGAACAATTGGCCCCAATGCTATATAAATTATTTCATAAAATAGGGAATGAAGGAGTCCTACCAAATTCCTTCTATGACACAGACATGGTACTGATACCTAAACCAGGTAGGCTGAAAACAGAGAAAGAAAATTATAGACCAATCTCCTAATGAATATTGATGCTAAAATCTTAAATAAGATATTAGCAAAAGACTACAGAAAATCATCTCCAAGATAATACACTAGATCAAGTAGGATTTATACCAGGAATGCAGGGCTGGTTCAATATTAGAAAACCATCAATATAATTGGCCATGTTAATAACCAAATTAACAAAAACCATATGATCATCTCAATAGATGCAGAAAAGCATTTGATAAAATCCAACATCCATTCCTATTAAAAACACTTGAGAGTATAGGAATAAATGGACTTTTCCTTAAAATAATCAGCAGCATCTATTTAAAACCATCAGTAAGCATCATATGTAATGGAGACAAACTGCAACCATTCCAATAAGTTCTGGAGTGAAACAAGGTTGCCCACTATCACGTTACTATTTAATATTGTATTAGAACGCTAGCTAAGCAATAAGAGCTGAGAAAGAGATTAAAGGAATAAGAATAGGCAATGAGGAAGCCAAATTATCACTCTTTGCCGATGACATGATGGTATACTTAGAGAACCCAGAGATTCTGCTAAAAGTTATTAGAAATAATCCACAACTTTAGCAAAGTTGCTGGTTATAAAATAAACCCACATAAGTCATCAGCATTCTTATATATCACTAACAAAATCCAACAGTCAGAGTTACAAAGAGAAATTCCATTTAAAGTAACTACTGATAATATAAAATATTTAGAATCTATCTGCCAAGGAAAATCAGAAACTTTATGAGCAAAATTACAGACCACTTTTCACATAAATTAAGTCTGATCTAACCAATTGAAAATATTAAATGCTCTTGGATAGGGCGAGCAAATATAATAAAGATGACAATATTACCTAAACTAATCTATTTATTTAGGCTATACCAATCAGACTCCCAAAAACTATTTTAATGACCTAGAAAAAATAACAACAAAGTTCATATGGAAAACAAAAGGTCAAGAATTTCAAGGGAATTAATGAAAAAATCAAATGATGGTGGCTTAGCTGTACCAGATCTAAAATATATTATAGAGCAGCAGTTACCAAAACTATTTGTATTGCTAAGGAATAGATTAGTTGATCAGTGGAATAGAGTAGGTTCATGGATAAAACAGTCAACAAATATAGCAACCTAGTCTTTGAAAACCCAAAGATCCCAGCTTTTGGGATAAGAACTTACTGTTTGATAAAATTGCTGGGAAAATTGGAAACTAATATGGCAGAAACTAGGCATTGATCCATACTTAACGCGTACACCAAGATAAGGTCAAAATGGGTTCATGACCTAGGCATAAAGAATGAAATCATTAATAAATTAGAGGAACATAGGATAGTTTACCTCAGACCTGTGGAAGGGAAGGTCTTTATGACCAAAGCAGAACTAGAGATCATTACTGATCACAAAATAGAAAATTTTGATTATACCAAACTGAAAAGTTTTTGTACAAACAAAACTAATGCGACAAGATTAGAAGGGAAGCAGTAAACTGGGAAAATATTTTACAGTCAAAGGTTCTGATAAAGGCTCCATTTCCAAAATATATAGAGAATTAACTCTAATTTATAAAAAATCAAGCCATTCTCCAATTGAAAAATGGTCAAAGGATATGAACAGACAATTCTCAGATGAAGAAATTGAAACTATTTCTAGTCATATGAAAAGATGCTCCAAGTCATTATTAATCAGAGAAATGCAAATTAAGACAACTCTAAGATACACTACACACCTGTCAGATTGGCTAAGATGACAGGAAAAAATAATGATGATTGTTGGAGGGGATGTGGGAAAACTGGGACACTGATGCATTGTTGGTGGAGTTGTGAACGAATCCAACCATTTTGGAGAGTAGTTTGGAACTATGCTCAAAAAGTTATCAAACTGTGCATACCCTTTGATCCAGCAGTGTTACTACTGGGATTATATCCCAAAGAAATCATAAAGAAGGGAAAGGGACCTGTATATGCATGAATGTTTGTGCAGCCATTTTGTAGTGGCTAAAACTGAAACTGAATGGATGTCCATCAGTTGGAGAATGGCTGAATAAATTGTGGTATATGAATATTATGGAATATTACTGTTCTGTAAGAAATGACCAACAGGATGATTTCAGAAAGGCCTGGAGAGACTTACACGAACTGATGCTGAGTGAAATGAGCAGGACCAGGAGATCATTATATACTTCAACAACAATACTAGATGATGACCAGTTCTGATGGATCAGGCCATCCTCAGCAACGAGATCAACCAAATCATTTCTAATGGAGCAGTAATGAACTGAACTAGCTATACCAGAAAAGAACTCTGGGAGATGACTAAAACCATTACATTGAATTCCCAATCCCTATATTTATGCACACCTGCATTTTTGATTTCCTTCACAAGCTAATTATACAATAATTCAGAGTCTGATTCTTTTTGTACAGCAAAATAATGTTTTGGTCATGTATACTTACTGTGTATCTAAGTTATATTTTAATATATTTAACATCTACTGGTCATCCTGCCATTTAGGGAGGTGGGGGTAAGAGGTGAAAAATTGGAACAAGAGGTTTGGCAATTGTTAATGCTGTAAAGTTACCCATGTATATATCCTGTAAATAAAAGGCTATTAAATTAAAAAAAAAACAGCATAAAAAGATATAACAAAGTGATCTATAATAATGAAGAAAGTGCCCATACTGATAAAACAGCATAAAAACATATTATTTATGCAAGTCACCTCACTGAGATTTTCTATAATATAGTAAGTCTTTTGAAAAAAAAAAAAAAAAACTTTTAAGATTCTTACAAGGTGCCAAGTCAGTGGAATTGATGAGATAATGATTCTCTAATTTACATGTACTTAGTACTTACTATAATTTCACAAGATTCATACCTTTAAGAGAGCAGATATAAGGAGGAGCTCTCAGGGCCAAAGAGGCCAAGCCCACTAAGCCCACTAGCCCACTAGAGGAGAAGTCTATTAGAAGCTCTTGGAAGAGGAGACAGATTCATTCAATCTTCCACCTTTGTGAGGCTGGAGACATTTGGAGGGAGCTAGAGGCAGAAGCTGGCAGAGGCAAAGTACTAGCAGCAGGAGCTCTGAGAACCAAGACTACAGAAGGCCTCCAGAAAAACTAGCCGAGCCCCAAGTGAAGGAGATAAGAATTTGAAAGAGACAATAAAGTATATGGACTTTAATTCCTGGATGCATTTGGGGTGATTACACTGAACTGAAACTAAGGCTGCTCCCAGAAGCCCCCCAGGAAACCTGCTCCCAGAGAACACTATTTAGAGAAGAACATTACATTTTGGTGCCAGAATGTGGGACCAAGAACCTTCATTTGTAACCCAGAAATTAGGGTGGGTACAACAAGGAAACTTTGTTAAAGGGCTAAAATAGTATTTCAGCTAAAATGGGACAGATGTTTAGAAAACAGCCTGCTTTTCCTCTTCAAGGAAAATGTGTCGAAAGCTTGGTCAGACTGATAAAAAAAAATCAAGGTTTAATTGTAACCTGGGAGCAGATCACTGAACTTTTAGAAACTGTACAATACACATCTCGTTGGTCCTCTAAGGAAAAAGAATTGGATCCAGACAAGTGGAAATTAGTTGGAGAGCAACTAGGTGAATACTACAATTCCAATCCAAACTCAATTTCCAAAAATACACTTAATACATATAATTTAATGCAACTGGCTTTAAGAAATTATATGTTTTAGTATAAGTTATAAAAAGAAAGAGCAGGAGGGGGAAGAGCCAAATAAACTAGGTGAAAGGATGAAGAATGAGATAAGAATGGAGTTAAGTACAATTCTGAGTGCGCCACTTCACAGCAGGAGCATTTCCCATTCCCTGACCTACTTCCCTCAACCCTTCATGGGTGGAGGGAGAAGGAAGAGGGGAAGAGGCAGTGACACAATCAGGACCTCCTATGAAGCAGCCTTTGACAAGATTACAAAAGGCATTGGTTAAGGCTAAGAGAGAAGGACGAGGATATATCTGATTTAAAAATAAATGCATACTCTGTGATTGAAGAGCTTGACTCTTTAGGTCAAAAAAGGAGAAGAAACACTCCTGTTGATTTGGAAAAAATTAAGGATTTGAAAAAGGCTTGTACTCTTTAATGGGCTACATCATCTCATGTTAAGATGTTACTAGATAATTTGTCTTATGAAATCATAACCCCTAGTGATTGGAAATCCATTGCAAGGACATGTTTAGAACCTGGACAAAACTTGTTGTGGCTTTCAGAGTATCATGAATTACATGAATTAGGATTCAAGCCCAACGCAATAGGCAAACTGGAGTTAACATAGAAATCACTTTGGACTAACTAGCAGGTGAAAGTCAGTATGCAGAGAATTTAGCACAGATTAATTACCCCATAACAGCTTATGAACAAATTTCTAAGGCTGCTATAAAAACTTGGGGTTCCCTTCCAGGGAAAGATGAAGGTAAAGCCTTCACAAAAATAGAGCAAGGTCTTTGTGGATTTTGTGGGATGTCTGCAAACAGCTGTAACAAGAACCATTGGAGAAAATGTAGCTGCAAGAATAATGATAAGACATCTGGTTAAGGAAAAAAGCTAATGAAGTTTGCAGAAGAATTATATGGGGACTACACAAAGAGGCTCCTTAGAGGAGATCATAAGACACTGTGACATAGTGGGCACAAATGCTTATTACACTCAGACTATGATGAACATGGGAAGATAGGGTCCCTCTTGGCAAGGGATTTCTAGAGAAACTCGTCGATGTTTTCAGTGTAGAAAAATAGGACATCTGAGAGCCCAATGTAAATATAGAGATAGAGTGAGAAGACGGGCTGAGAGAATAAAACCCAAAACCCCATGTCCCAAATGCCACAAGGGCTTCTACTGGGCCTCAGCATATAGACTCACCCAGAGAAATGAGAGGCGGAGCCCAGCTCCAAATTATCATACAAAAGACAGATGGAGCATGATGGCAGAAAGGGATTACATGATCAATCAGCAGAAAAGCAATCAGATAGCAGAAAGGGATTACAATTGGGGAGAATACAGGCTTTTTAAACCAATAGAGCAGTGTCCAGTGCAAACAGCTTCAATATAATTGCCAGATGATGAGGAGATGAGGAGAAATCCCAAAAGTGGTAAATAGAAGGAACTAGATAGGTTAAATGCCTGAGAGAGAGGGTTTACTTACATTTCTGCAGATGGAGAAGAAATCAGATGGGTGCCAGTGGGTACCTGGAGAAGACAGAAAAAGAGAAAAATCTGGAAACAAAAGAGAAAACCTAAGAACAAAATCTGCAGGAATCATTGGATTCCTTAACACAAGATGAGACTACTGAAGGACTTCAAAACTCACAGGAATTATTGGATTCCTGGCACATGAACTAATGGACAATATATTGGTCTTGGACTATTTTTAGGATTTATGGACATGTATAATTAATCATGTTGATTCACGTTATTTGTTACATCACTACTAGCCTGTATTACTATGTGCTTATGTAATTTATGTAATTATGTATAATACCTCCCATATCAATGGATTTATGTATACCTGTTTTAAGAGTGAGCCCCTTCAGAAACCCGCTAATCTTATTTGATTTCTCATTTCCTTTAGTGTTTTCATCTCTCTTCCTGAAATGTCAGTGAGGGTGTGATCACCTCCTTTTACGGTGTTTTCACCCCATTTTTTTTAGCAGTTAGGGAAGGCATGATCAGCTTCTTTTTTGGGATTAGAAATTGAGCAAGTTATTAATGAACTCCCTAAGAAAAGACCTCTAGAATTCACAAGTGAATTCTACCAAACATGTAAAGAATAACTAATTCCAATCCTATGTAAACTATTTGCAAAATAGGTAAAGAAAGTGTACTGCCAAATTCCTTCCATAACACAAATATGGGACCTATGGAATACCTAAACCAGGAGGAGCCAAAACAGAGAAAGAAAATAACAGGCCAATCTCCCTAATAGGTATTGATGCAAAAGTTTTAAATACATTAATTTAAATTTAATGTAATTTAAATAAATTATTAGCAAAGAGATTATAGAGATTTATCAACAAGATAATACATTATGACCAAGTGGGATTTATACCAGGAATGCAATGCTGGTTTGATATCAGGAAAACTATTACCATAAGCAACCATATCAATAACAAATCCAACAGAAATCATATGAATCTCAATAGTGGCAGAAAAAGCTTTTCACCAAATATAGCACCCATTCCTGCAAAAACCAGTACAGAACATAGGGATAACAGCAATTTTACTTAAAATAATAAGTAGCATCTATCTAAAACCAACAACAAGCATTGTTTGTAATGGAGAGGAACTAGATGCATTCCCAGTAAGATCAGGGGTGAAACAAAGATGCCCATTATCACCACTATTATGGAAGACTGTACTAGAGATGTTGGCTTTAGCAATAAGAAAAGAAAAAAGAAATAAATTAATTAGAGGCAATGGAGGCAATGAAGTCACTATTTGCAAATTATATCATAATACACTTAAAGAATCCTAGGAAATCATCCAAAGACCTACTCAAAACAATTAACAGCTTTAGCAAAGTTGTCAGATATAAAATAAACCCACACAAATCATCAGCATTTCAAAGAGAGAAATTCCATTTAACATTACTGTAAACAAAATAAGGTACTTCGGCTTCTACCTGCCAAGACAAACCCAAGAACTATCTTAACACAATTACAAAACCCTTCTCACACAAATAAAGTCAGAGCTAAGCAATTGGGAAAATATAAATTATTCGTGGTTAGGCCCAAACCAATGTAATAAAAATGATAATTCTGCCTAAATTGGTCTACTTGTTCAATGCCATACTAAACAAACTGCTAAAACATTTTATAGAGCTAGAAAAAATAATAACAAAACTCTTGTAGGAGAACTAAAGATCAAGAATGTCAAGAAATTAATGAAAAAAATACAAAGGAGGGTGGCTTAGCAATACCAAACCTAAAATTATATTAGAAAGCAGAAGTCATCAAAACCATTTAGTACTGGCTAAGAAATAGAATGGTGAATCAATGGAACAGATAAGATACACATGACACAATAATCAAGACCAATAGTAATCTACTATTTTGTAAATAGTATAGGATCCAAATAGAATCCAAACTCCAGCTTCTGGAATTAGAACTCACTATTTGACAAAAATTGTTGGAAAAATGGGAAAATAATGTCAGAAACTCGGCATAGACCTACATCTCATACCCCATACCAAAATAAGGTCAAAATGATTACATGATTTGGGCATAAAGGATGACACTATAAGCAAATTATCCCTTGTTCTCCTAATTTGTTTATCGGATTTTTGGATAAGAGAAGAATTTATGACCAAAGAAGAAGTAGAGAACATTATGAAAGGTAAAATGGACAACTTTGATTACATTAAATTAACAAATTTTTGCACAAACAAAACTAACAGAAAAAAGATCAAAAGGGAAGTATAAAACTGGGAAAAAATCTTTACAAAAGTCTCATTTCTAAAACTTATTAAGAACTGTGTTAAATTTATAAGAACACAAGTCATTCCCCAACTGAAAAATGGGCAAGGGATATGAACAGACACTTCTCAGCTGACAAATTAAAGTCATCTATAATTATATGAAAAAATGTTCTAAACCATTATTGTTCAGAGAAATGCAAATTAAAACAACTCTGAAGCACTATCTTATAGCTCTCAGATTGGGTAGGATGACAAGAAAAGATAATGCTAAACGTTAGAGGGGATGTGGGAAAACAATCACTACTTCATTGTTGGTGGAGTTGTAAAATGATCCAGCCATTCTGGAGAGCAATCTGGAACTATGCCTAAAGGGCTATACAACTATGCATACCCTTTGATTCAGCAATGCCACTGGGTCTGTATCCCAAGCAAAGACCCATGTACAAAAAAGGTTTGTAGCAGTCCTACAAACTGGTAACAACAGATTGGAAAATGAGTAGATGCTCAATTGAGAAATGGCTGAACAAGTTGTGCTATATAAAGGTAATAGAATATTATTGTTCTATAAAAAATGATGAACAAGTTATTTTAGAAAGACCTGGAAAGATTTACATGAATTGATGCTGAATGAAACAAGCAGAACCAGGAAACCATTGTATATAAATAGCAATGAGCTTATCAACTAGGAAAGACTTGGTTCTTTTCAGTGGTTCAGTGATACAAATCATTCCCAATAGATAGAAAATGAAATCTACATCCAGAAAAAGAACTAAGAAGACTGAAGGTAAATCAACACATTGCTATGTTCACTTCTTTTTTCTGTTTTTATAAATCTCTCCCATGGTTTTTCCTTTTTGCTCTAATTTTACTCCCAACATGATTCATAAGCAATGTGTGTTAAAAAATAAATTTTAATTTTTTAAAACTACATTCTCTTGATAGATAAAAGCTATCTTTCTTTGTGAATTAAATTAGTAGAAGAGATACCAAAATAATAGAATAACATGAAGACATGGATCAAGGTGAAAATTCAGAAGCAAATAGTTATTTAGCTCCCATCCCCAGTAATGGAGCAAATTCTCTTCACATTCATCATTTTCCATCACACACTGAAGCCTGCAGAACTTTGCACCTGGCTGAGAGTAGTTGAGTCTAACTCTAGTATCCTAGAATTACAAATTAAAATAAGCCCAAAGGTATATTGCTTAGACTCAAACTCAGATCAGAAAGTTTGTAGTTGAGACCAGGATAGTGGTGAGCAGACTCTGCAACAGCAGTAACAGAAGCACAGGATCGACTGGGTTTAGAAGCAATAGTTATAGGCTGATACCAAATGTTCAAGCCAGACAGTAATAAAAGTTAGGATAGCATAATATGAATCAGGAATTCAAAGCCTACTTTTCAGGACCAGAAAACAAATCTGCAGATGAAAGTGAGCATAAGTAAGCAGCAGAGTTAAGATGAGAACTTATTTTAAAGGATTTCAATATCTCTACTTACTTTTGAGATATTATGACGTCTTTGATCTCATCAAAGTGTTTATTCTTTTAACTGGTATAAATGAAAGGTGTCAACAGGGGGCTATGAGCTACATGCAATACACAATATTCTCAAATGTTGCCTAAACCAATTTTTAAAATAATTGGTAAATATTTAGCAAAACAAAAATAAAATAAAATATTTGCATTTTGTGTATAATTCCATCCCACTCACATTCTAAGCTATAATTAATCATTGTATATTTTCATCACTGTATCCCCATCCTCACTCACTCCACTGCTTTACTTCTACCTAACTTGCCCTCCTATCCTTTAACCTATCCATCCTTCCAAATTGCCCTCCATTATCCTTTTCCCTCCCCATGCTCTATTATTTATCAATGTAGAAGAAAAAATATATAATATATATGTATACACACATATGTATATATTTCCCCCTTTAACCCATTGAGAGTAAGATTTCCGTACTACCCGCACTGCCCCTACTAACTTTTTTTTATATCAATTTTCCTTCTTTGCCTCATTTGTATGAGTTACTCATTTATACTCCCTACTAAGTTATCTTTTTAAGCTCAGCCCCAGACTTTTTCAACTGTGTAAATAAATGACAGTCATAAAAAACTATTATTTTTATAAATAAGAAGTAAATAATTTAATCTTATCAAGTCCCTTAGAGCTAGTCCTTTATATTTCTCCTGAATGTTATATGTAAAATTTTCCTTAAGTTTTGATTTTTGGTCACAAATACTTGAAATTCTTTCAGTTCATTAAAGATCTTTTTAAATTTTCTTTCAGGATTTTACTCAACTTTGCAGGGTAAGCTATCCTCAGTTGTAACCACAGTTCCTTTGCTCTATGAAGTATACTATTCCGAAACTTAATGATTCTTCAATAGTATAGCTACCAGGTCTTGTGTAATCATTATTGTAGTTCCATATTTAAATTGCTTTTTTGTTGTTGTTGCTACTAATATTTTCTTCTTAACCTGGAAATCTAAATTGGCTACGATATTTCTATAAGTTTTTCTCTTGGAATATCTTTCAAGTAATGATCAATAGATTTTTTTCTATTGTTGTTTTATCTTTTTGTTCTAGAAATTCAGGGAAATTTTTTTTGATAATTTGTTGTATTAAGATTCTTTTTTTAATCATAATTTTCAAGCAGTTCAACTATTTTTATATTACCAGATCAGTGTGTTTTTTTTTCCCTGAAGAGATGTTTCACATTCTCCTCTATTTTTTATTCCTTTGATTTTATTTTATTATTTTTTGTGTCTTACAATGCCATTAGTTTATTTCTAGCCATATGAAAAGATGCTCCAAGTCATTATTAATCAGAGAAATGCAAATTAAGAGAACTCTGAGATACCACTACACACCTGTCAGATTGGCTAGAATGACAGAGAAAGATAATGCGGAATGTTGGAGGGGATGTGGGAAAACTGGGACACTGATACATTGTTGGTGGAATTGTGAATACATCCAGCCATTCAGGAGAGCAATTTGGAACTATGCTCAAAAAGCTATCATGCTATGTATACCCCTTGATAAAGCAGTGTTACTACTGGTCTTATATCCCAAAAAGATCTTAAAGAAGGGGAAGGGACCTGTACGTGCAAGAATGTTTGTGGCAGCCCTCTTTGCAGTGACTAGAAACTGGAAACTGAGTGGATGCCCATCAACTGGAGAATGGCTGAATAAATTGTGGTATATAAATATTATGGAATATTATTGTTCTGTAAGAAATGACCAGCAGGATGTTTTCAGGAAGGCCTGAAGAGACTTACATGAATTGATGCTGAGTGAAATGAGCAAGACCATTATAAATTCAATAACAATACTATAGGATGATCAATTCTGATGGACGTGGCCCTCTTCAGCAATGAGATGAACCAAATCCATTCCGATAGAGCAGTAATGAGCTGAACCAGCTACACCCAGAGAAAGGACTCTGGGAGATGACTATGAACCACTACATAGAATTCCCAATCCCTCTATTTTTGTCCACCTGCATTTTTGATTTCCTTCACAGACTAATGGTACACTATTTCAAAGTCTGACTCTTTTTATACAGCAAAATAACTGTATGAACATGCATACATATATTGTATTTAACTTATACTTTAACATATTTAACATGTATTGGTCAACCTGCCATCTGGGGAAAGGAGTAGGGGGAAGGAGAGAAAAAGTTGGAATAAAAAGATTTGCAACTGTCAATGCTGAAAAATTATGCATATATTGTGTAAATAAAAAGCTATAATAATAAAAAAAATACCATTAGTTTTCCTTTGGCCAATTCGAGTTTTCAAAGAATTATTTTCTTCCTTAAGTTCTTGGTTCTGTATTTCAACTTGGTTGACTTCCTTTTCATGATTTTCTTAGATTCCCCTTTTTTTCCTCTCTTACTTGATTTTAAAATCCTTTTTAAGTTCTTTTAAGAAATTTTTTTGAGATTAGGACCACTTGATGTATTTCATTGAAAAGAAGTGGTTTTCTTAGCTCGTTTTTCTCTTCCTCTGAATATGAACCTTGATCTTCTCTATCTAGTAGCAATTTATGGTTGGGATCCTTTTCCTTTTCTTGTTCATTTTTGCTTTGGTTTTTTTAAAGCAGCTATTAGTATTTAGTAACTATACATTATTCCAAAGTATAAGGAATAATGGCTTCTCTTCTCCATTCCTAAATTCCACCTATGACCTAATCCCCTTTGTTGACTGCACTTTCCCTAGCAGCAGCAGCCCAGTCTGGGATGCATCTTATCAGCACAAGTATGGTTAACATCCCTTGACTGTGGAAAGTCCTCCAATCTTTTTCCTGATTTGCCTCTGAACCCTCACACTATTTGAGCCCCTACTGCCCTCAGAATTTGTTATTTGATGATTCAGCAGAGTTGGCCTGGAGATGTTTGCAATTCACTCTGCTGAACCTCTGCTCCTAGAGGACAGGTCTTTCCTGGGGTCTTCTTAGGTTGTCTTCTCCTGACTTTTACTTTCTTCTGCTCTACATTTCCTCCAAGGCTATTTTCTGTCTTTTTCTGTGGAGAAAACTTAGAAACAGGAAGGTTTCTGATACACTCTAGCATCTAATCTAAGGTTTTTATGATAAATTCATAACTGTGCTCTTCTTTTGCAAATGGTACATGTTTAACCAAACGGGAGATGTTCTGGGTAAAAGCAATGTTTTACTTTTTAGGTCACTACATACTGGTCTGAAATCAGACAGACTAGAATATTCTTTGATAAATCCTCAAAACTCTCTTTACTGCAATTATTTTATCTATATAATGAGGAAAATGTTAAAAAAATTTCCCTTCTTTCAGACACAAAATGTTCCTGGGACTGCACTTCAAGGAAAATTTCTGGAAGACAGAATTCTAGCTGTATATACACTGTTGCTTTTGGTCAGGTACTGATAGTAGACAAATGAATGTATATATAGATGGTAAAAAAAGCAAAATATGAATATAAGAAATTTTCATTTAACCAAATAGAGGTGAGAATTGGGGAAAAGTTGATGGTGTCTAACCTGGAAATTGGGGCACTCGATTAAATAATCTATAGATTCTTTCTACCTCCTAAATCTTTGATTCCACAAAGAAGAGTGAATGAGTTTTTGTGGCATAAATTAGGATATCAGGATACCTAGATTCTAACCCCAGCTCTATTACCATCTCATTTTGTAGCCCTGGGCAAATTACTTAAATTTTCTTAATACTTGCCTCATTTCTTAAAATCTGATATGTAGGTTGCATGAAATCGTTTTTTCATTCATAGAAATAGAATGATCATACGATTCTAATACCTGTATTTTTAGGTACTCTAATTCTTTCTATGACACATTATAGGACTGGAATTTTGGTTGGGGGAGGAAAGGTGGATTGATTTATAATAATTTGCAATTGAAGGCAAGGAGATTTGAGTTTGAGTAATACCCATAGCTATTTAAAACTATACATGTGGAGAAGTCTTAGCCATCTGTAAAATGGGAATAATGATAGCACCTACTTCACATTGTTGTTGTGATATCAAAAACATTTAGAGGCTTTTTAAAACTTAAAAATTATCTAAATATTAATTATCATGATGATGATTATGAGGATAATGATGGCTACTAGAATTCAGGTTTTCAAGGATGCATAGTTCCTTTTGTTTGTTTTCTGTTTTGCTCAACATTAGCATTTACTCTACCAGTGCAAATCACAACCCTCCTACAATCTATTATTTTGCTGTGGCCCAAAACTCAGCAGCTTGTGGCCAGTCTCTAACTTAGATTGGTTCTAGCATCCTAGAATCATAGATTCAGGACTGGAAGGAAACTTAGATGTCATATCGTCTTACCTCCAAGTTTATCCAAGAGTAAATGACTTGCAAAAATGATTCCTAAGTGTGTTGTGTTTTCTTTCTCATTTTTTTCCTTTTTGATCTGATTTTTCTTGTGCAGCATAATAATTGTATAAATATGTGTACACATATTGAATTTAATATATATTTTAACATGTTTAACATATATTTGATTACTTGTCATCTAGAGGAGGGAATGGGAGGAAGGGGATGGAAATTTTGGAACACAAGGTTTTGAAAGGGTCCATGTTGAAAAATTATCTATACATAAGTTTTAAAAATTAAAAACTTTAATAAAAAAGAAACATTTGGTAAGCCAAAAAAATGCCCAAGTGTAATGAGTGGCAGAACCAAGACTCAAATTCAGGTTCTCTGAATCCACATTCTGTGTTGTTAATCATTACATTTATGCTTAAAGTCTTTCTACTATGAGTATGTGGGAAATGCTGAAAAGTTGGGTTTCCACAGTGTTACAAGTTTTGAGGTAGTATGAGATACTGGTTACCACTGACCAAGAGGTTTTCAGAATGTGAGAGGTTGAGAAAAGTTAAGATTCCATGGAACAATTCAGTGCTTAATAGAAACCTTGAGCAAACAAGAAATTGGAGGGTCCAGGAAGGCACAGGGGGATTCAGGCAATCAGAAAGAGTTTTGTGGTTTTAAGAAAAATCACAAACTTAACATAATAGCTCATCCCGCCCAAATTAGTTGGGAGTCAATGACCTGACTTTACCAAATCACTATTGATTGAGCATGCTTAATAAATTAATTGAATATTAAACAACACACCCCAAAGGAGGAGTTCTCCACCATTTTGAAGATGGGATGTATGATGAGGGAAGGGGAACAAGTTCATACATATTTAGGGAAAACGTAGTGGGAGTATCAGAAAGATTGTAACCTGGAAGAAACATACCAATCCATTCTCTGAAGGGAGGAATTGTACCAAACTAGCAAATGTAAAGGTTCTTACACTTCTTTGTTTCGGTCTCCCTCTTCCGGAAGAGGAATGGGGCTCTTTTCTGGCCAGAAACGTTAAGACGATTCCTTAAGATTCTTCTTTAATAAAATTTTCCCACATACCTGATTTTCAGCGTTCAGAGTATTTCTAACAGGTAGAACTCAGCAGGGCTTGTGTTCTATTGATGTTGTCTTCAAGAACCCAAGTCATCCCCATCACTTCATAAGTCATTGATCTCAGAGAATCATTTTTTCAACTTCAGTGATTTGATAATTACTCCTGGTAATAGTGATATATTCTTTGTAAATCTGAGACAAATACATATTAAAGTATCCAACTCCACAATCCTTTATTAAGTGCCTATTTTATGCCAAAGTCATGTTAGATGCCAAAGTAGAATGATAAAAAAAATGGTCCCTGATTTTAAGGTGTTTCTGTTCTACTTGGATCAATTAAACTAAGTTGCCCAGACTGACATTACTTAATATATCATTATTTTGATTAGTGGCCCTTAGGATGAATGTGGACCAAGAAATGTTTTGTAACGGTAACCTAACATTGAAATCTAACAGTCACCCAAATATTGAAATATTATAATAGTGGAAAATTGGGAGAAATGCTTGAAAGAAAGCTCAGCATTTTTCAAACTTAAATGAAAAGGAAAGTAACAGCAAAAGTGGTTCAGTGGAACAAGATAGAGAAAGTACAGTAATTTCATAAACTAAAACTGCCAGATAGTATAGTTAATATCATGACATTCTAATATCAATACAGTGTTCTATAAAGAAATCAAATTTAATTTCCAATGACAGGACAAAAAGTTTTTCCATTATAGAGTAAAAATGGAAGGCAGGTAAGTTATTAGCTAAAACAAAAATGATATTAAAGAGTCTTATTCTAGTTCATTAATAACTAGAGAGACAGACATTTAGGGAGATAGAACTCGTGCAACCTAGACAGATAAACGTGGGTAAATTTAATTTACAAAAAACCCCTTTGCAAAAGCATTTAATGATAACACTGACTTAAAAGATTTTTTCTGGAAAAAATATTGAAGACTATTTCTGAAGTCTACTAATGTCCTTGTGATGATATATGACCATACTTTCACTTAATTGCTATGGAAGAAAATGCAAGGCAAAACTAGTCATTTTGTAGTAGTAGGTTATTGTCATTTATGTAGTAATTTCACCTTAAGGTTCCTTAAAAACAGTGGGATGCCCTCTGGTCCTGATAATTTAATTAGTCCCAACTTGTCAATTAGTAGAAAAATATCCTGTGTGTCGTTTTTCACTATCTTAAAATTCTTTCTTGGTTTTGGACACAAGGCATGCATTAAACAAGTCAAACAAAGCAGCTAGGTTGTACAGTGGATAGAGCTCTTGCCTCCAGTTTCAGAGCAGAAGAAGGCTAATCTTCATGAGTTCAAATTTGGCCTTAGACACTTTCTAGCTGTGTGACCTTGGAAAAGTCACTTAACTGTTTGCCTAGTTTTTTTATCTCTAAAATTAGCTGGAAAAGAATACAAGAAACCATTCCAATATCTTTGTGAAGAAAACCTCAAAATGGGATTACAAAGAGGTGGGAACAACTGTAAAACAAAAAACATCAAAAAAAAAAAAAAAAAGACATTAAGAGAGATATAATGTCCTGAGTAGCAAAGATGATAATTCCACTGAAACACGCCTTCATCCCTCACATTGGCAACACTATATTCAATTCTGGTCATGGCATTTTAGGAACCATGTAGTGAAACTGAACAGCGTAGAGGGAAAAGAAACCAGATATATAAAGCTGATCAAAGATTCAACATCATTGAATCTTAGAGTAAGGGGAAATTTCAAAATCACAGCCATAATTAAAAAAGGGCACACTGAATAAATGGTTATCTGGTGGTTTGGCTGATGACTCTCAGTGAAATGGAACACACAGCATCAGTACCTCCATTGTTGACATTTTTGCTGTTCTCTTTTTCTGAAAATTTCTCCATCATCTCCATCCTCCATTTTTTTTCTTCATGTCCTAACTTGTACTAAGTTTTTAAGGCAATTTTAGTTCTCTTTAATTTTCATGCTTTTTTCTGAGTTTATCTCCAATTATATATATATATATATATTCTGTATGTACATAGTTGTGTGCACATTGTCTCAGACTGTGAATCTTTGCAATCAGGAACCATTTTTGGTTTGCTTTGCTTTTGTCTTTCTTGGTATCCCCATAATTTGGTATGTTGCCTGACCTGTAGTAGGCATTTGATAAATGTTTACTTGTTGACGATATCTATGATCATTCCAGTTCAGAGCATTCCAATTACTAGATAGGTAGAGTTCCCTGACATCATGTTAAAATAATCTTACTTGTAGTGCTTCTTTATTCAATTGCTTATTAATAAGGAAAAACCTGATGTTAAAAAATTAAATAATCTACCCACAAAGTTTGGACTAATAGTCATATGTGAAGATCGTGTATTTTAAAATCAGCAGGAGTCCGGAGTTCAGGTTAGAAGAAAATCGTCAGTCTTTATTCTCAGTGAAGAAAGATCGGAGGTGGAAGGGAATCAGCGATAGTAATGTGTGCAGCTGAGTCAAGAAGCTAGCTAGACCAGCAGCCACACAACCAGCAGCTCAGAGTATGGAACCCAGGCCCAATCTCCCCCAGCTTCTCTTCCTGTTTCTCTCTGCCTCCACCCACCAAAATCGTCATTTCCTGTACAACACATCAGAACTTGCACAAAGAGTGGGCAGGGACCATTCTTTATCCAATCATATATATTAATAGAGTATAGCCCAATTACTATTTAGCCTCACGTACTTGGGACCTCAGTGCATCAACTCAAACTTCAGCCCATTATATCTCCCGCTTTCTTTTATTTTAGAACACAGGTGGTCATACCATCCCTGACTCCTCAGGGAGGTCAGAGCCCCCAAGGGGAGGTGATCACAGCCTCCCTAACTTCTCAGGGAAGAAGGTGAAAGCACCGAAAAGGAGGTGATCACAGCCTCCCTGACTTCTCAGGAAAGGCGGTGAAAGCACTAAAAAGGAGATGATCACGCCCTCCCTGACATCTCAGGAAGGGAGATGAAAAGCACCAAAGGGAAATGGGGGTTGCTAGCGGGTTTCTGGGCTGAAGGGCTTATTATGCACAAACCCATCAACATGGGAGGTATTACACAAGCACATAGCAATAACGCAGAGGCTATTAGGGATGACTCTCCCCACAGTCAGTGCAGGCTCGATGTGGTGTAACAAACAAGAATTGTACATGCAAGTAGCAGAATAGCAAACAACATAAATCAACATGGTGTTGGAAAAAATCACCAGAAGTCCTAGAAGGAGGGTATGTAAACAACAGTCACACATACACCTTCTTCAGCAGCCAAGAGATAGTCCAAAACCAATCTGCTGTCCATTGCTTCACATGTCAGGGAATCCAATGATCCCCCTGAGTTTTTGAAGTCCTGCAAAAGTCTTTTTATGTGTTAGGGAATCCAATGATTCCAGCAGATTTTGAAGTGTTGTAACAGTCTTATCATTTCTCAGAGAATCCAATGATTCCTGAGGGTTTTCGAGTCCTATGTCTCAGAGAATCCAATGATTCCTGAGGGTTTTCGAGTCCTATGGCTCAGAGAATCCAATGATTCCTGAGGGTTTTCAAGTCCTATGTCTCAGAAAATTTCCTATACAACACATCAGGACTTGCACAGGGAGTAGGCAGGAACCATTCTTTATCCAATCATGTATAGAGTATAGTCCAATTACTATTTAGCCTCATGTACTTGGGACCTAAGTGCATCAACTCAAACTTCAGCCCATTACAGTCATAACAAGTAAAAACATGAAATCTCTAACATAACATAAAACTACAGGGAATGTAATACGGTGTAATACAGGGAAACTATCAAGCATTCCATGGGTATGGAGAATTGTTGGCCTCTACACCAATTGGTATAAGCTGTTCTGATCTCATCTATTTTAAAATTTTCTTATTTTTTTTTTCTTTTCCTGGTGACTATTTCTCTCTCTGCTCTCAGTCTATCTCTTGTCCCTGGTCCCTTGTAATATTTTTGCTTCAAAAACTTGTAGATAACTTTGAATTCAATGTGCCTATGATTTCACCTACATCGTCATTCTCCCCATGGAAATGTAGATTGTTACTCCTCAGTAACTTTGGAGGCTCTTACTGAGTTTCTGTGACCAAAAACAAACAATCCACCTCTCCATGGGTCAATTTAATGATTAGTTTCTTCAGTTTAGATAGGCTGGCCATTGGATAATAAAAATATGTCTATTATCAAATCTACTACCTTTTAAATATGGTGAGACCTACCAGAGTTTATATTCTGCTGTCACTTACTTCAGGAATATAGATTCAACTCTATGCTGCCATGAAACATAAGAGGAGGATTTTGAAGTCTCTTAGAATCACAATGTAAGGCTCTAATGACATAATGTAAGACTAAAGAATGTTTTGTGGTTAAAAAAAAAAAGGCAGACTTTTGCAAATAGACATCTGTTTTAGTATCTCAGAGACGTTTTCTTCTTAAATGAAATAGGTAGCAGGTATATTCAAGACAACTGAGGTTATTGGGTGTCCTACCTTTGAAAAAGTGGGAATCCTTCTATATATAGACACTATTACTGTCTTGTAGCAAAGAAATATTCACAGCTCATTCAAAGAGTTAGGGCTTTTTTTTTTCTTTTTCCTCTTCAAAAAGCCTGAAGGTCTTTTTATTCTAATTCTATCTCTAGCATGTGAAAATGATTTCTTCTCCCTCTTTTTTTTTTTTTTGCTATTACAATATGACTGTTTTTATTATTCCAAATGGCAAGAGTAGTCACTGAAGCAGAAAATAATTGTGCCCCATTCATCCCATACACGGTTGAGAAATTATTTAAGAGAGAAATATTAGAGAGTTTTAGCAGAACAGCAGTGAATTGACTTGTGTTTTAGATAGTGATTTTCAGATTCAAACTACCCTGCAGAGCATTACAGAAATGAGTTTGGTGCAAGTGGACCATTGACTGTGCAAGCAAATGTGGAGTCCATTACCAGCTCCACAATTGCTCACAAGGCCTTGGACATTAGAGCTGCATTCTTAGCCATCCAACATTATTATTAAAGAGCATTCTAAGATCTTCAAATAGCTGTGACCAGTAAGAAGAGAGCAGAATTTAGTTTACTCATAGGAATATAGATTCGGTGTTTAAAATGTTCTCAGAGGCCATATAGTTCATTGTAAAGAAGAGTAAACTTGAGACCCAGAGCAGTTAAATAATTTGCTTAAAGTGATGCAGAGCAAATGCCAAAGCTAGAATCCAAATCCTGACTTCAATTTCCTAACATACCATGCCATAACCACACATTAAAATTCTAATTTTGCATACATAATTTATATAGCTCATCAATTATTGGCTTTCTGAATAAAAAGAGCAGTATAGGTTCCCAGATTTCAAGCTAAAATGAATCTTGCAGGTGATCTATTCCAAATCCCAAAAGAAGAAATTTGGGTCCGAGGAGGTAAGGTGATTATATTTTTGCATTTGTGCATATATTTGTAAGGGTAATATGTATGTATGTATGTATATATATATATATATATACATATATATATGTATATATATATAGTAGTATGATATGTGGGATGCTGATGCTAATGGCAATGATGATAAATTCTCCCAGCCACACAATAGACTCTGAGCAGATGCTGCTAAATTCTATTTTTCTATCCTAGATGTTGTTGGGAGGATATGTTGTAAGTGACAGTAGATTTTAATTGATAGTTAAGGAAAAGTTCATGTCATGTGAAACCATGGACAAAACTTCAGTATTGTATACTAATTTTGCTATTCAGTCCTTTCAATCATGTCTGACTTTTCATGATCCCATTTGGGATTTTCTTCGCAGAGATATTGGAATGATTTGTCATTTCCCTCTCCAAATAATTTTACAGAATTGGACTACCTGCCATCTAGGGGAGGGGAGGAGGGAAGGAGGGGATAATTTGGAGCAGAAGGCTTTGCAAGGGTAAATGTTGAAAAAATTACCCATGCATATGTTTTGTAAATAAAAAGCTTTATTAAAAAATATCTTGGAAAACCCAACCAATAAACTTATTATAATAGGAAAAAACAATTTTACAGATGAGGAAACGGAGGCAAATGAGGTTAAGTGGCTTGTCTAAAGTCACATAGTGAGGAAATGTCCGAGGACAAATTTGAACTTAGAAAAAGATAAGTCTTCCCAACTCCAAGTCCAGTGCTCCAAGCATTCCATCGCACCACTTACCTTCCACCATTTTGTACTAAAGGCAAACATGAATTTCATATTAGATCTTCCATGGAGTAGCCAAAATATTGCTTCTCATCCTTCACAGAGTTAGTTGGTTTTTAATTAATGTGTGCCTGCAGATTACAACTATAATTTTTATAATTAATATTAGGAAATCTGAAGAAGGAACTTGGGTGATGGACCAAGTTCCCTAGTTTGTTTCCTTCTGCATGATCATAAGCATAATAATCTTTAATGTCAGCAAAGGATTATGATGATTAAGCTAATGTAACTTGTACATTGGTAGTTTCCCAAATTTTACAACAGATTCTGGCTACGACTTACCTACTGAATAGGACATGAGTAACTACTGCTGGTTGGAAACTCTTGTCTTATATTATTATTAATTTAACTCCAATTTTTCTCTATTCTAGCAATCCCCACAGAGTGAATTTTTTGGGGAGGGGGGAGAAATCAAAGGGTTTAAAAAATAAACCTGTAAGGACAAAGTGAATATGTTACCTGTGTTACAGGTTAAGGAATAAATGTTCTGTTATTGCCCACAAAGATTGCATTTCGTATTTGCTTCTTGGGTATATTACTGTAATTCGAAAAGTGATTTTGAAAATAGGGGCAATAAAACTGTTTCGCTCTCCTGCTGTGAAATTCTCTGAACAAGGCTTTGAGCGGAACCTGCTTCTCGAATGGGGAGAGAGAGAGAACCACCTTCTCCTTTCAAAGAAATGGGGGAACTTTTCAAAAGAAGGGGAAAAAAGGAAAAGATTAACAGCGATTTCAGAATAGGGTGGGATAAGTGCTACTGTGATCACACATTTTGGCAGTTTTATATCCCTATTATCGTCAGAAAATCCAAAAGAACTCAAAGTACTCACAATGAGAGTAGGTGCTTGCAAACCACTCAGCTTGGGAACAGCATCCTGAACCAGGGGGAAAACCATGTTCTATTTGTAGATTTTTGAAATCTTACTGAGAAATACTATACTTGAGAACATTCATATTTTTTTCCAATTTGATGAAGACTGAAATGCACCATATTCTCTGAAATAAGAAAGTCCTTGCTTGCAAATAGAGAAGAGCTTTAATTTTCTATTTCCTGGGAAGGGTAAATGGATACTTTTATCAGAAAGATGCTAGCAATCAGATAGATTTTTCTAGCCTTGGAGTACATGATTTCTTCATAAATAATTGAATCCGATTTTGAAATAATCTCTCTAAGAAAATGGTTGGCTTTAAGAATGCCCTGTAGCACATGCGCACGCGCGCGCACACACACACACACACACACACACACAGAAAAGTAAAGTCCTTTAATATAATACCTTAGTCCAAATAAAATAAACTAAAAGCTATCACATGCTGATATGTCTTTAGAATATATCTTCAAATATAGCTGGAGAGAGAATGCTAAAGTGGGAAGAATGCTGGGCCTCCAATGAGACGTGGATTTAAACCGTCTCAACATTTTTTGGCTACATAATAATGGAACAATCACTTAATCACTCAGCCTCAAATTTTACTTCTGTAAACATATATAATACTAATAGTACTTGCCTTTTAAGATTATTGTGAATCTCAATATATATAGTGTTCAGCAAACCCCAAAGTGATTTATAAATTATTATGGGATCTGAACTCAGAGAAAACAACAATGGAGCAAAACAAATATGTGTGTATATATAATTGTAAAATAAGGTTAGGGACTGAACCAGTAAATTACTTGGAAAAGGAAAAGCCTAGGTGAGTAAATCTAATTTTGGGAGGACAGATTGTCACCTTCCCTGGACTTGTAATCTTAGTGAGTTGCCAAACATGGAGAAGTTAGGTTGTGTAAGCTGAAACCACCAGTCAGTGTCATAGGTGGGAAGAGAACCCGAATACTCATGATTTCAAGATTGACTTTCTATAACTCTCCAGCATTGTCTCTCCATGAAGAATAAGTAACTGAAAAAAAAAGTGTGACTATTTACATCTCAAAATCTTAGCTATACAGAAGTGATAATCCATCCCCACTTAACCCAGAGCCTTCTGGAGAACATTGAGGTTCATATTAAGGCATTGATACAATTGTAAATCATAGATTTGAATCTATCCAGTTATTAGGAGAGGGAATCAGTATTTACAAAAATGACATAAATAAATAAAATATAAGTAGCAGACCTGTACCAAGATGACTCTTAGAACACTTGATCCAGAAAGGGAATTGCTGTCATATAACAAGACACTAGTATCCTGGATTATGCTACCTGGATTATGTTTACTATGCTGAAAAGTAGGGAAGGCTAAAAGCTCTATCAGATGAAGACCTGAGTTTAAATTTAGTCTCAGAAACTTATTAGTTGTGTAATTCTGGACAAGCCACTTAATCTCATTTACCTCAGTTTCCTCATCTATAAAATGAACTGAAAAAGAAATCAGCAGAACACTCCATAATTTTCCAAGAAAACCCCAAATGGGGTCATGAAGAGTCAGATGTGACTGAAAAGACTAAACAACAATAAAAAACAGATCACTAACCTGAAGAGCTTTTCCTATTAGTTGCCCCCAGTTACAGTCCTGTCCAGTTTTAAGATACCCTACCCAATTCACCTCCTGCTTAACCTGAAATTTTTTTTGTCTTTTTTTTCCTTCAAGGAGAGGGGTGGGGAGGACTCCTTTACTTCCTTACTGGTAAAGTCAAACTTTTAATGGTTTCTAAATTTATGGCATTGAATTTGGGGTTTGGCTTTTTGGGGGGATATTGTTCTACTTCTGATTTGCACCAACACTTTTGTCAATGGAGCAGTCCAAACTGGAGAGAAAGCTTGATGATGACTGCTGTACTCATACAAACAGAACAAGATATTGCCAAATGAAATCTTGTTATTTCTAAGTGATGTAGCCCTAAAAGTGGGGTGAAATGGGGCATCTCAAGTGGCTTGATCGAGAATAAAAACAAAAGCTTAGTGGCAACAAAGCATGATTTAAATTAGCCAACTCTGATCTTATTTTTCAGTGGTACTATGAGTCATATGGATATTGTAGGTTCAAGGCAGATATTGATGATCATGCAATTCTGAATCACACCTTATGGGAAGGATGAGTGAAGATGTTTTCTTAATTATGTATGTTTCAGCATGAATCTTTTCTACATTTTTATTATGTAAATAAAAACTTTTTATGTTTAATACCTTGTTAGATATAGAGGGGATATATGGGCTGATTTGAGGAAGAAAAATAAACCCAAAATTAAAGTCTCCCTAGATAAGGAGTTCTTAATCTTTTTATGTATCATGCATTACTTTGTCAGCCTGGGTAAGTATCATATTACTATGGTTTCTTGTCTACATTCATAACTGAAGGAAATGCTAAATTTCAGTTTGAGATCAGTGAAAATAAAAGACAACATTTATTTTCCCATTCAAATTCATAGACACCAAGATTAAGAATCTCTGATCTAAATATTTCGAAGAAAAAAAAAACCGAGACAAATTTGTGAGAATGTATCCTAAAATCAGATGACTGATCCTTGTGTTAGAATTGGGGCTATATCATTTAAAAATTTCTTAAGAGTTAATAGATGTAGATTTTTAGAAGTTCTTAAAATAGTCATTTTATTTCATTTTAATAATGCTTTAATCTCAGAGAGGTTCTCTTTCTCATTTCCTTCTTTGTGAAATCATAAACTAACCTTTTCTCTGCCTTCAGATGGTAGGTTTCTTATTCATATTCACAGTCTGAGTCTTTTAGAGATGGGATAACCAATATGTATTAAATTCCATGTGCAAATGTGTCTGCCCTTCTGAAAAGTGCTGTATGGAATTGGCTTAAGAATGGGGAAAAGTCTAATTCAGAACTTGCAAAGTAATCTTATACTTAAATTGAACTGTGATCTCAGCCATCTGAGTACTCACCCAACCAATACAGATCACGTTCCATCTCTCCTTGATACTTATTAATTTCCAAATCCTCTAAACAAGATCTCCCCAACACATTGGAATATCTCATCTGATTCCTTTAATATCTCATAAAAACCAGAGCAAAACTTGAGCTGTTATCCCTTCATTGCTAAACCTTTTGGGAAAAGGTAGCAATCTCTTCTGCCCTAATTTCACTATGCAGTCTCTTAATACTTTGTTATTACATTTTATCCCTTCAATAACAATGAAATTTCTTTCCTAAGATATTTTTAATCATGGAACCCAATGATGCTTCTCTTTATTTCTCTTCCTTGAATTATTTTCATTTTTAAACACTATTGACTACCCACTATAATAATACCTGACATTAATTGCTTTAAGGAGTTCAGACCTGGGCCTTTTTAAGCTAACGTCCAAACTCTAAAGGAGAGAGCGAGTCAGGAGAAAATAGTAACATTAAACTTCACCAGGCTGCCAAAGTGGTTCATGATACATAGAAAGATGAAGAATCCCTGACCTAGGAAGATTTTAGTCTGACTTGTTTTCCTTCCTCAAATAGAATCCTATAACCTCTGTAAAAACTTAGTCTAGAAATACAGTAAATATCTTAAATAGTCTTATGTATCTCTCATCTTGAATTCTCTTCTATGATCTAGAGCCACATTTCCAACAACCTATAAGACATTATAACCTAACTGGAAATTACAAGCTGATTATCTTCATTGCTAAGCTCATCATGCTTTGATTTCAGTGGGTTTTTTTTTTCTGTAATCTTAACTCCCCCTAGATAGATAAACTAGCATTTATCTTCTGACTCTATGACCACTCACATAGAATTGGTACCTAATCTTTCCAATTTCATACCCAAAACATATCTTACAATCCCACCCTTCTTTATATTTTCTTACCAAAAATGTAGTATAGACCAAAGCTTCTTACACTGTTGTTCACAACCCTATAAGGGGTTGAATGCAGGGTCACAAAATTATAATTTATTAGGAGCAAATGTTTGATTGGTACATCTGTTTTATATACTTATATACCCAAAGTCACATAAAAATTCTCAAGCAGAAAGCGATCATGAGTAGAAAAAGTTTAAGAAACCCTTGTATAGGCCCTAATTCTTATTTCCTGGACTCTTGTGATAATCTCCTTACAAATGTTCTTCCATGCTCTTTCCTTGAATCAGTCATTTATATATCACAGTTCATCATTAATGGAAATTTTAAAATTTATACATGCTTTTCAGTTATATGACCTGTAGAAAAATTGATCACATGTTTAAGCCTAAAGGATTTAGAGGAAAAGTTTTATAAATTAATTCGTATATATACAAAAGAGACAAAGGAATATCTAGTGAATTGTACTCCAAATGGAGAGGAAGAGAAAAAAAGGAGAAATCTGTAATCTCAGAATAAAAACATAAAGAAACACTTTGAAAGTTAAAATCAGAAGTTAACAATCATTAGTGATAAAAAGAATTGATTTAATTACTCAGTCATAAGATTCATCAAAAAAACAAATTCAGTATAATTCAATTAAGTTTTTGAAGTGGATACCTTTTGAAAAGCATTATACTAACTGGTCAAATTAAAAATAAAAATACAATAATCCTTTCCCTAAGGCAACTTATATTCTACCATCTATATATGTATACCTATGTTTATATTATATTATGAACAATGTGTATACATATAAATAAATTCAAACTCTCTACAAAATAATTTCAAAATCTGAAATTTTATGGAAATACCAACTCTATTGATTTAATATTTAATGAAATTTTAGGTCACAGGGACTTCGCAGTCAATCTCCTTACTTCTAAGTACAAGATTTTAACTATGGCATGTGTTACATCCTTGCTTTGTTCCATTCCATTGTCCTTTGGGGGATTCTAAATTTCAATTCTTCAGAAACTTAAGTATTCCAAAGCACAGAGTCATATAACAGCAGAAGAATATTGTTATTAAAGAGATGGTCCTTTTATTCAAGGGGGAAAGCTCGAGGTCATAAAAGTACTTTACAATTTCCCAGAAACAATCTATCCCAGTTCTCCTGTTCAATTCTGTGCTCAACACACTGCAAATATATTGAAAACTGTGTTCAAAGAACCATGCAGAAGGGTGCCTTATTTCCATTTTTCTGCCTAGTCTATCCTGGATCTACAATCCTTCCTAGAAGATTTGAAAGCAAGCTTGTCTATAGTTCCCATATGACAAAGCTGATTGTGACCATCTTAACCTTTAAGCCTGAAAAAGGGAGAAAAATGAAAAATCCCTTAAAAAAAAGTTTCAGCTGAAACCATGCATGTATGAAGAGTTAGCCTTTTGCATAATATCCCCACTACCCTGGCCCTGCTCAGGGCCATGCAGGTGGCAGAGGATCAAATCTGGACGCCCTTTAGGAACAGAAAAGCCAGCTCATGCAAATACAAGTTCAACCTTGCAGGACTGCTTTGCAAGTCAAAAGACACCCCTGAGAATTCACTCAGGTTTGGTTACAGGCCAGTGCCCGAGATTTCAGTAGGGTTGAAGAAAAGTGTAATCGCTGTTCATTTTGAAGATGCCTGACACAATGCTATAAGTGAGCACAAAGTCAGTGAGAATCCAGGGGAATTCAAAAATAGCTAGACATCATCAGCTCTTCTCACTGTGGCGTTATAGCAAGAAGAAAAAATAGTTGAAAAGAATCAAAGATACAGCAGAGCAACCACTAATGATCAGAAGGGTTGAGTTACTGAAAACTTTATTCATGTCCCCAAATTAGATTGCTAGAGGAGGCCTGGACCCACAATACAGCCAGGAGATGAAGCCTTGATAAAAGAAAGAAGCCCCAATTCCTTGCCCATACCTAAGATCTGGCTAACTAAGCATCAGAGCAAAGGAACAAGTTCGTTGGATTTTTTTTCTTAATGGACAAGAAAACAGCTATTAATTCTTTTTTTTTTCATTTTTAGATCAATCTTTTACTGATAATATTTTAAATAGTAAAAAAAATGATAAACAATTTTCAGCATCAGTAAATACAATAAGTGATATGTGAAGAGTCAAAATTAAGAGACACAGGGATAACTCCCTCATTTCATTATATCATTGCTAAAATCCAGCTTGTTAAGCTACTTTTAATTATCTTGGTTACTTGTCACCCTTTTCTATTTCTATCTCAATTTATAAATATGATCCATCTATCTTTCTCATTCTGTATATAATAGGCATTCAACAAATACTGGTTGGTTGATTCTGTTTTTTCCAAAATGTCTATTTTTGTCTCCACCTTTTCCTCAAAGATTTTTGTAATCTAGCAGGTGAACTTGAAGGTCAGAAGTACTATGATACAAGAAAATATAAACTAGCATAAAAGAAGCATAGAGGGAGCCTTATCGAGGTTCTAAAATGAGTGCATACCTGGTGATGAGAAACTTCACAAAGAAAGTTAAGATTTCACAAAATCTCAGAACAGGAAAAGACTTCAATGGCTGGCTAGTCCATCTCACATTTGAATTTTAATTTAACATTGACAACAAAAGACTATAAATCCTCTGCTTTTAAATCTTCCAGCAATAAGAAAACTTTCATACATAAATAATCATTAGAAAGTTATACATGCATCAAGTCGACATATACATCTTTGAAAGTTTTACTCAAGGACACTGCTACCTTCTGAAAGAGGTTTCTAAATACTCAAGAGAGTTTGGACATTGGAGCACACAAGGACCAAGCAGATAAAGGAATGTTTATTGCCCAGATCTAAAGATGCACTTTGATAGACACCCTCTTTGAATTTTTTGAATTGCTGCAATGTAAGGAAACTTTTATCCAAAATTTTGTCAGCATGGAATAGACAGTACACATAGACCAAAAGCTAGACCTAGAGGAAAACAGTTTGTATTGCTTTCAAGATATTGTCAAGCTCCTGTACCGACTACCAGCTTCTCATGAAAGAAATGGTCCATCTTTCCAGTACGCTTGTGATATTGTCTCAAAAGAACTAAAAATGATTATCACTCAGAGGTCAGTGGAGAGGTACGTAGTGGATGTGAGTTAACCAGAAATTAGTAAAAGATATTGAGGAATTGCATGACTATGAGGTAGTCCCATGACAAACATGAGGAACTGCAAACTGATAGACATCAAGAGCTCTAGTCATATACTCGCCACATAGGGGAAAGGGAAGTTTCCACTACACTGAGTCAAGCTCAAAAGAGAACTTTTGAGGAAGATAAGGACAAGTTGCACAGTATTGGCAGCCATGGATGGAATATGATCTCCATCACTGGGGAGAGCTCCCAACTAGAGCCACCTGAGCATTTAAATCTTAGCTGACATCTCCAAAGTGATGGTTTGCCTCTGTATTTGCATCAGACATTATAAATAAGATTTCTTAGAAATTCTAAAGGTGTGTGGATGGGGCACATAATAGCCAAGCTAGTGAGGCTATCACTTTTTGAGTCTTAAGCAATCATTTTGGAATATGGCATCTTTTTCTTTGTTTACCTTTTGCATTAATTATCTTGCTCTATGTATTTGTAGACACTCTAGGACATGGATTTTGTTTTTGCCATTCTTCCTAGATGTCATCTCCTGGAAATCATTGATTCTTTTCCTTGTCATGTCTCCTCTTTATCTAACTTCAAAGATAAATACATAGAAAATTCTACTCCTCATTGAAAGTTCTGTTGATTAGATTGGAGTTCATTTTAGTCCCTTTTACAACTATATTTTAAAAACTTGCTTTAGCTGCAAATACACAAAAATGTAAACTACACAGAAAAGACTGGCATAACTCGCCACAGAAAACAAATTCAAGAATATTACTTATTTTAAATATACACACATTTAGAAACATTCAACTCATAGTAAAACAGAAGGAAGAGGGTAAAGCAAAACGAAGAAATTAGAATAGATTCAGGGAAATATTAATAAAAAAAGTCTAACATCAGGGAGAATTTCATGAAAAGAGGGGTAAGAAAAAAAAGTTAAGAATCTGTGATTGAGGTTTGAGTAAGAGATAGAACAAAAGGGAAGAAGAACAGAAACAGATTACATCAAGCATAAACTACTGAGAATACTTCCCTTCTATAATTCTTTCCATCATAGAGGGGGCTGTAAATAGAGGGGAAAAAAACCTAACAGAATAGAATAGAGGGAAATAAACACATAAATAAGAATTGCTGAACAGAAAAAAATAAGGAAAGAACAATGGATTAAAAAGGAAAATCCAATAATATGTCACATAAAAGAAACATTCAAAACAAAGAATCAGATAATTAAAGAAGAATTTGGAGCAGGATCTATTATCCTTGAGTTGAACTAAAATGGTTAATGGAGATCATACTCTCAGAGAAACTAACAGCAAAAAACAGAATTGAAGAGATAAACAACAAATCACATTTTGATGAATATTTCCATAGATAATGAATTAAAGTCAATACTTGACATATAAGCATGGAATGAAATAAACAAGAAACAGAAACAGACAATAATGGGTCCACAATGTACTTTTTTGCGGACCTTGACAAATGCAAATAAAAATATAGAAGAAAAATTAAGAAAATGAATAGAAATTTTAGAAACAAATATAAAATGCTTCTGATGGCTATTTAATGGGAATGAAAAGGAATTTACATATATCTCAATGATGTGTAGCACTTTTACTACACACACGTGTGTATATATTATGCACATATACAAATATACAGATATACACACATTTCTATGCATAGAAACCTCTCAGAGACAAATAAAGATATTAAATATATTCCTTATTGACCACAAGGGAATGAAAACTCTATTCAATAAAGACCAAATGATACAGATGCTAAATAATATAATCTTACTCTTATAATAATGAGAATTGTTAAATAACGAAAATGATTATATCAAAGGAATGGAAAATAATTATATCAAAGATAATTAGACAACATGTCAAAACTTTGAGGAAGCATCCAAAGAATTCCTAAAGATTTCTATTCTATTTATAAACTTTTTTCACCCAAAAGGAAAATTAATAAAAGAACAAATTAAATAGAAATCCTTCCTTCTTCCAAAAAAAATCTTAAGAAAAAAATCAACTAAAAAGACAACACAATAAAAATCTTGAAAATCAAGGCTGAGATTGATAAAATTGAGAGAAAAAAATTAATAAATAAAATTAGGAAATAATGTAAAAAGTAAAACAGATAAATCATGAGTTGATTTGATTTTTAAAATATGAAAAACATTAATAACCAGTATCAAAAACTAAAATATATATAAATGTGCAATATTATCATTTACTATTTGCTGACAGATACCAATTATAAGAAAACAAAGAAATATATTTTGTAATATAATTATCAAGAATTTAGCTAAATAATTGCAAAACAAAATTTGTGAAAAGCAAGATTTTATTTTTACCAGAGAAATATGATCTCCTAAAATTTGGGAAAATATTTATTGTGAGTGAGCTGAGACAATATAATAAAAATGAAAACCCTACCTAAATTTATTCAGTACTGTACCAATCCAACTACCAAAGAATTCATTTATAGAACTAGAAAACAAAACAAAACAAAACTCATCTGACAAAAAAAAAAAGTTCAAGAATGTCAAGAGAAATAATGGGAAAAAAGATGGTATAGCAGTACAGTCTTTTTTGTTCTACTAAATTCATTTATTTTTAATACACATTACTTTGTGTATCATGTTGGAAGAGAAAAAAATCAGAGCAAAAGGGAAAACCCATAGGAGAGATGAAATACAGGGAAAAAAAAAGAAGACAAAGCAGAGAACATAGCATGTATTGATTTACATTTAGTCTCCTTATTTCTTTTTCTGTATGCAGATGGCATTTTCTGCCTAAAGTCTATTGGGACTGGTTTAGCTCACTAAACCACTGAGAAGAACCAAGTCTTTCATAGTTGATCATCATATATTCTTGCTCTTATTGTGTACAATGTATTCCTGGTTCTGGGTTTTTGTTGTTGTTGTTGTTTGTTTTTTTGTTTGTTTGGTTTTTTTGCTCAGCATCACTTCATATAAATCTTTCTCAGCCTTTCTAAAATCAGCTTGTTCATCATTTTTATAGAACAATAATATTTCATTATCTTCATATACCACAACTTGTTTAGTCATTCCCCCATTGAGGGGCATCTGTTAATTTCCCATTCTTTGCTACCACAAAAAGAGCTGCTACAAGCATTTTTGCACATGTGGGTCCTTTTTTTCTCCTTTTAATATTTCCTTGGGATACAGACCCAGGATTGGCAATGCTGAGTCAAAGATTATGTACAATTTATAGCCCTTTGGTTATAATTCTAAATTACTCTCCAAAATGGTTGGATAATATCTCAATTCCACCAACAATGCACTAGTGTCCTGACTTTCCCACATCCCCTCTAACATTTATCATAATCTTTTCCTGTTATTTTAGCTAATCTGAGAATTGTGAAGTGATTGCTTTAATTTGCTAATTAATACTAAATCTGATTAATTAGATTAATTAATAATCTAATTTATTATTAGATTATCATCTAATGTAGTAATCAATAATTATTTCTAATTATTGATCTTTAATCAATAATTACTTAGAGCATTTTTCATATAATTATATATCACTTTAATTTTGTCATCTGAAAATTGTCAGTTCATATCCTTTATCAATTGGGCAATGATTTTTATCCTTATAAACTTCGCACATTTCTTTATATATTTTAGAAATGAGAACTTCATCAGAAATACTGTCTATAAAGATTTTCCCCAGTTTTGTACTTCCCTTTTAATCTTGTTTCTGTTGGGATTTTTTTATGCAAAAACGTTTTTAATTTAATGTAATCAAAATTGTCTATTTTGCCTTTCATAAAGTTCTCTAGTTCTTCTTTGATCATAAATTCTTCCCTTCTCCAAAGCTCTGAAATATAAATTATGCCTTGCTCTCCTAATTTGTTTATGGTATCCTTTATGCCAAAATCATGTACCCATTTTGACCTTATTTCCTGACATTATTTTCCAGTTTTCCCAGAAATTTTTTTTGTTTCTTTTTTTCATTAATTTCCTTGAGATTCTTGACCTTTTGTTCTTCGAGATGAATTTTGTTATTATTTTTTCTGATTCTATGAAATAATTTTTTGCCAGTTTGGTTGTTATGGCACTGAAAAAGTAGATCAATTTAAACAGAATTGTCATTTTTATTATGTTAGCTCGGCCTAGCCATGAGCGACTGAATTTCTTCCAGTTGTTTAGATCTGACTTTATTTGTGTGAGAAGTGCTTTGAGATTGTGTTTATATGGTTTTGGGGTTTGTCTTGACAGGTAGATCCCCAAGTATTTTATTTTGTCTACAGTAATATTAAATGGAATTTCTCTATCTCTTGCTGATGGGCTAGCAGTACTATGTCTCAAACTATATCACTAAGCAGTAATAATTAACATTTTTGTCCTTGGTGATTAGAAGGAAGGATAGAGGGTAAGGAAAAGGGAGAGTGTCCTTGGTGATTGTGGGAGGGATAGAGGGTAAGGAAAAGGGAGAGAGGGAACGTAAGCGGGATAGATGAAGGGAAGTAGAACAGTGTAACAGGTTCATGCCATACAAAAGCAAACAGCAGTAGATTTTTTTCTATCAACCCAGAGACTTGCTATTTGATAAAAGCTGTTTGAAAAACTAGAAAGCAGTCACATAGAAATTAAATTTAGATCAACATTGATGCCATATATCAAGACAAGTTCCAAATGAACACACGACCTGATTATAAAAGGCCACATCACAAACGAATTAGAGAAGCAAGAAAAATTACCTTTCAGGTCTCTGAATAGAGAAATAGTTAATGATCCTAAAAAGGAGAAATGAGATCTTACATAAAATTAAAATCTCATTTGTAAGAACAAGATAAATGCAACTAAAATTCAAAAGGAAAGATTTAACTAATGTGGGGATAGGGGAACATTTTGCAGTTAAGTCTCTCTAATGAAGGTTTTATTTCCAAGATATGCAAAGCACTTATTCAAATTTATAAGCATAACAGTCATTCCCCAAATGATACATGGTCCAAAGTTATAAAGAGGAAAGTTTCAGAGGAAGATATCCAACCTATATGAAGTTTACTCATATGAAATATATTCTAAATAACTAATAATCAAAGAAATGACAATTCAAGTTGACACTGAGGTTCTGCCTCATATAAGGTAGAACTTTATATTTGAAAAGTGGATTAAAAAGGAAAATGAAAAATATTGAAGAAAAATTACTTTAATTTACTATTGGTTGAAATGTAAATTGGAGCAGCCATTCTGGAAAAGAATTAGAATTAGATTCCAAAAGTTAATACATTGTGAATTTTGACTCAGTCAAATCACGACTTGGTCTATACCTCAGTGAAATCAAACAGGTAATGTTCCAATGTGTAGAAAAATACTTCTAACAGTCTTTTACTATAGTATAAAGTACTAGGAAACAAGTAGATGCCCATCAATTGGTGCAGGACTAAGCAAATTATAATACATGAATATAATGAAAAACTACTGATGGAAATGGATGCACTATGAGATGAACTAGCAAGCAACGTTAGCTATAACAGCATTAGTAATAACCTTATTTTTAAAAGAAATAAGAACTTCATCTTGTGCAATGCTCAAATCTAATTCTAAAGATTCTACCCCTCTTCAAAACAAAATGATGAAGAACTAAATATGAGAATGATCTCCATGTTTCAGCTTCTATCAAATACCAGAAGATCTTTCTTTCCCTGTGCACTTCTTACCTTTAAAGATACTTCTGCCTGGCAGGTCCCTACTTCCCTTTGGTGAGCTCCTCCATTTTAAGGAATTTCTCAGTACATGCATCTTTTGCTACTTTTTGACCTATTTCTTAACTCTCCGGACCCTAAAATACAGGAATTAATTGCATCCCCTTATTCATTACTCATGGCTGGAAGCTCTAGTCAGTAAACAAAGCTTACTTGAAAAAAATTGATGTTTTGGTTCCTTGATAAAAACACCACTGAGTAACAACACACCAGTGCAAGATATCTGTAAGTGAGAACTCTATATCCTTTACCACAGAGGGATAATATGAAAACTCATTATGTGACATCTGTGAAGCAAATTGAGCATTTTGGAGAAATGTTATTTTCATGTACATTGGAAATGTTATTCTTATTGAATAATCTCTGGTGTGACTTAGATTCTATAAAAACTCCTCTTGTTTTTCCTCCTTCAGTTAATGATAAAGTGCCATTAAGACTGCAATTGAAAGGAGATTGAAAGCAGATGTGACATTAAATCGGATTTAGAACAAAGTGTTCAGGTTGCCTTTCTGAGATGAAATATCAAAATTGGGTAAAACACACACAGAAAAAAACAATGAAAATAGTTCTATGAAGGAACAAATCGTATTGATATAAATTGGCAAGGGATAATTTTTCAATAAAAATTGAAAACTAGAAAAATGTATATTTTTACACATAGCTCCAAGATCACATAAATGCCAAGAGATATGACAGTTGCTAAAATAAATGTGCTTTTTATGAACAGTAAAGTAGTAAAACAAGCAAAATAGATGCATAAAATGGGTAAATTTTCACTGTATTAGTTATTGCCGCCTCTGGGCAGCCATAAATTACAAACTCATTTTTTCCCTTTTTGGGTATTCATGAATACATTTCTGGGCCTGTTCATCCTCCTTCTTCCTGGTGATTCTACTCTTTGCTGATTTATATGCTTCTTCAAAGTATGTAAATTAAAGGTGAACAGGTTTTTGAAGGGAGAAAAAAAATCAGCAATATCCCAAGAAAATGTAATTTAGTACACATTTGGTGGCATAATTATCAGGCAGATATTCCTTCCTTCTGTAAGCTAAACCTTCATTTTTCAACATTAAACCAAAGGTAAGATTTCATTTCATTTAATGTCTTCCTATCACATTTCCACCTTAGAAATACAAACCTGCATTTTTTTATTTTTATAAAGGAATTGCTATGTGCAAGACATATGCTAAATTCTGGGAATACAAAGACACAAGAAAAAAGTTCCTGCCCTCAAGAATATTACCTCCTAATGAAGGAAGAGAACACACAAATTGGCATTTATGAGAAGGGGAAACCATCTCCAGAACTTTAGCCTCACTACCAAAGTCCTTGGCATTGTCAGGTGAACCTCCCAGGGTTCCATTTTCCCAGTATTGAGGTTGGGCAAGATGACATACTTTCCAACTCTATATCCATGATCTAGTTTGATGAAACAAAACACTGAAGATTGTCTAAAAGGGTAGTGATTAGAAATATCTCTTAGTTGAACTTGTTTTTTACTTTACTGATGAGAAAGAAGCTTTTCAAAATAAAGTAACCGGTGTATGGTTGGTTATCAAGCAATTATCTAATTATAGGGATTTCCAACTCCAAGTTCAATGTTTTTATTACTATAGCACACAACCTCTTAATTCACTCCAGAAATTGCATAGAGCCCTGACTTAGTCTAGCTATAACTATAACCATCCACATAACATCTGACTTTTGTGCACAAATGATCAACTTCACTTAATTATTTTTCTGAAGATGAAAGGATAAATATAATACTCTTAGTTCTCTCAGCTCTAAGACTTTCTAGATGAATGGATATGGGAAAAATTTTTTAGAGTATCTAGAAAACTGAGTGGAGAAAATACCATGCCTGGAATCAGAAAGACTCGTCTTCTTGAGTTCAAATCTGGCTTGTGTGACCCTGAGCAAGTCACTTAATCCCATTTGCCTCAATTTCCTCATTTTTAAAATGAGATGAAAAAGGAAATGGCAAACCACTCCAGTATTGACAAAGAAAACCCAAATGGGGGGCAGCTAGGTGGCGCAGTGGATAGTGCAACAGCCCTGAAGTCAGAAAGACCTGAGTTCAAATCTATCCTCAGACACTTCAAACTTCCTAGCTGTGTGACCCTGGCAACTTCACCTCAATTGCCCCAGCAAAAAAAATAAATACATAAACAATAGGATCATGAATAATCAAATAAAACTGAAAATGACTGAAGAAAAAGGTATAATTTTATCTTGAACCTGGAAAAAGCAACATTCTAATTAGATTAAAGAACCTCACAGAGAAAGAAAGAATTATATTATTCTTATTGTATTACTTTTATTTTCAAGTTTATTGCTGTTCAGTTGTTTCAATCATGACCCCATTTGGGGATTTTCTCGAGAAATTTACTGATCATGTGTTTAAATCTAGCACACCATTTCCTTCTCTCATCCCATTTTACAGATAAGGAAACAGGCAAATGGGGTTCTGCAACTTGCTCAGGTTCACATAGGAAGTAAGTATCTGAGAAGTATCTGAGACCAAATTTGAACTCATGGAGATGAGTCTTTCTGATTCTAAAAGCAGTATGCTATCCACTACATCATCTAGATGCTCCATTCAGCACCACTCAGACCAAATCATCTGATGTAACATTGAAAGAGAAATGAATCTTAAATAAAAGGAAACTCACCAGATTCAATGCTTAAAATTGTATCTTTGAGATATATCAGAACTTAGGTACGTTTACATGGTCTCGATACTAGCTGCCAGGAGAATGATGGACTTTGAAAGAAATTTATTCACCTCAAGCTAAATACAAAAGAGGCCCAGGGGATTCTCATTTAAAGAAAGAAAAGTTGTTGAAAAAGTGGGATTCTGGTGTCACATCTGTTTTAAACCACCTTGACAATCCTCCCTTTGAGAAAGAAGCCCTGGCAACTGATGTCAGCCCTCACAAGTGACAGCTGATCACCAGGAAAGAAGCTGAACAGCAGCTGACAGCAGCAGCTCATGGAGGAAACCAACTTGCGCAGGTGACAACTAAGCAGGATAGCAGCATGTGGGAGTCTAGGATGGAGAAGTAATGGCAGCAATAGAAAGGAGGAGAGAGACTTCAGATGGAGCTAGGAGCCATCGCTAGGAGGACGCAGCCTGAAGAGGATGAGTTTTCTAGGGAAGTTTTTTTTCCCCTTGAAACAGAAGTAGATTCAATCAAATCTGTGAAATAATGGTGTCCTTTTGTTAAAGATGATTCCTTGCTATTAGCCTTTTATTTTATTTCACTAAAAGTCTTTTGAGGAGGGTGAACATTTTCTTTTGTGAATGTCCACATCTCTTTCTGCTCTTTTACTAGTCAAGGCTAGCTAGAACAGGAAAGAGGTCCTAGAATCAAAGTCACGTTTTTCATCAGCCTCAATCCCCTTCAGTTAGCATTTCCTCAGGCTTAGCTGATATATAGCTTGGGGTGAGTAAATTCAATGTGTGTGATATTCTGTGTGCTCTCCTACAGAGACCTGCATGGGTGAGGGTGAAGAACTACTGAAAGCAAAAGAGGCTGATTCTAATAAGACCATGATGTGAAGCAATGCTAAGGGGTCTCAGAATGCTGGGATGGATTTGGGGCAAGTATAATTGATGAGAAATTTTGTGTGATAAAAGTAGCCTTCCAGTTTAAAAGCGTTCAATTTCCAAATAGACCATACATAAGAATGGGAACTCCTGCCTCTATCTCCTAATTAAACTCTACCCTGAGGCAACCATGAGACTTTTTCAGCTGTTACAGCACCCACATCCTAGTTATTCTTCTGTCCCATCCAACACCCTCAGGAAGCCTAGGAGTAAAGACCACTTCATAGGATCTCAGCTAAATGATTAAGTAAGCATTTGTAGATTCACCTGAGATACTATCATTTACATTGTAGTTTCTATTTGCAAATAGTTATCTTAAAATTAAATTTTTGGAACTCTGTGGTCAAACCAATGGCTATTCTCATAACTAGTAAGTAGGTGATGTCCATTTCAACTCCCAGCCTCATTCTTTATCTGTGCATACCAAAGACCTGTAGTCTGAAGACTGGACATAATTCCTCTCACGTTGTCTTGACATCTTGAGCTAATATCATCACATGGGGAAATCAATAGCTATCTCACTTACCATAAAAGATCATTGACTTACCACTGAAGAGGATATTGTGCCCCTGAAATCTATCCACTCACTTTTACAGAGAAGGAAATTGAGGCTCAGAGAAATTAAATGCTTCATAAAAAGGCCACATAAGAAATGACACCCAAAATGGGAAGCTACGTCCCCTAATTCCAAATGCACTTCTTTTCCCATGGAACCACAGTGTCTCTGCTCATATCTGCACTTCCTCATATATGAAGAATATAAAAATACTACGACTACTGCAACTGATATTTTCACTGCTAATATCAGTGATAACAATAAGATAATAAACACATATATAGTACTTCAAATTTTGCAGCATTGCAAGTACATGTATGAAACATACATTGTGTATCTATCTCTGTTAATATAGGTAGAGAGAGAGATGTAGACAGAGACACAGAAAAAATGACAGGGACAGAGATAGAAAGACAGAGATAGAGAGAGGGGTTGATAAATTTCATTGATCATCACAACAATCCTGCGATGCATTCTTCTTTTCCCTATTTTACAAATAAGATACTAAATGACTTTCAAGTGTCTCAGGAAATTAAGAACAACTGAGTTCAAATCTGGCCTCAGACACTAGTTTTGTGTGAACCTGCGCAAATCACTTAACCCTGACTGCCTCAGTTTCTTCATCTATAAAATGAGCAGGAGAAAAAAAATGGTAAGTCATTCCTGTATCTTTACCAAGACGACCTCAAATGAGGTCATAGAGACTCAGACACATCTGGAATGACTGAAAAATAAAACCAGTATCTCATGGCCAGTAAGTATTTGGTACGTAAACAGCATTTTTCTTGTTTCCAAATCACTACTCTGTGGATGATGCCATTAAAGTCTTTTGATGGCCAAAGGAATAAGATGCAGGGACTTTTTCTACTTCTATGTGACATATTTTGTAATAATCCAGATGACTGTGGAAAAGCCTCAGCTCGATTCCATTAATCAGCACTCTCATTAGTCTCAGAAATCTACCACAAATACTTGGTCCAAGCCTTTAAGCCACATCACCCTCTGTCCTATTAATAGACATATGAAAAGACCAGGAAAAGTGTGCAGAAAAATTTCTTTTGAACTTTTAACTCCTAGCTGACAGGAATTTTTTTTAAAGAAATGTGTTCTCTTTGAGTAGTCTCTACACCGGGCTCTCCCTAAGCTTCTGCTACTTCAAAGAGGTTTCCTGCAGAGTGACAGACTCCTGTTCAGAAGAAGAAAGACAGAAATGAAAGCTCTTCCCAGCTTTAGGCATCCCGGGGTCTTGAATACCACAGCTGTTCAAAGTCATCCTTTTTTCTTCAATGGGAGCAGGCCATTTCAGTGGAATCAGAACAGGTAGGAAAAGCAAAGGAAATGTCTTAATGTTTCTTTCCTCCCCGTGCAAGCCCCAGTTTTTCTGTCCTATGCTCTCCTTTTACCAAGGGGGTGTTAACACTTCAATCAGGGTTACTTTCAGGGGTTTTGTGAGCTTTACTTGTAGGATTGCTGTGCAAGTGTTTGTTTGTATCTCTTATTCAAAACTTTCCAGGTCTAAGTATCTAGAAATCCAATAGAGCAGGTTATTCGGGTGATGAACTGAGATGAAGTAGTATATGGTGGAATGGGGAGATCACTGAACCTAGGATCAGTCAATGCTGAGGAGCAGCGGTTAGTAACTGACCAAAAGTGATCAGGATAGAAAGATCAGTGTTATCAGGGATAACACTGGCATTTAAGAACAATTGAGCCCATGATGAAAGATTCAATCTGTAAGCAAAGTTCCATTTTGAATTTTCAGGGCCCAGATTCCCACCCATGATCCTCAGCAGTAAGGTTGCAAAGCATACTCTTGGGCACAAGGGGACCAGGTTACCGATAGCAGATAAATCCAAGATTAACATTCAACAAATAACCAGGTCAGCACTATCATGTGTTTAGTATTGGGGTGTACAGGTTGGGATTACATTAGCCAGATGTGAAATAGACAGCTGTACTTCCTAATTCCTTTCATTGAAAGAATATCATTTTCATAAAAAAAGTGCAGAAATGTTCATTTTGCCTACTGTATGTTTTCATTTTCCTATGGGAGGAGAAGATATGGGTATTAATTTTTTGAGTCATGGATTCTTTCCCAGGAAGTTTTGAAATCATAAAATGTAGTATATAGAATTATAAAGGAAATTTATAGGATTATATTGAAATGCAGTTATGAGAACAATTTTTTTTAAAAGAATAAGTTCATGGACCCTAAGTTAGTAAGTCTTATCTATCATACCCCAGCCTTCTTCAACTCACAGTCACAAATTTTTAAATTAAAAATTAAATTTTAAATTAAATAAAAATTTAAATAAAATAAAAAATTTTAAATTAAATTTTAAAAATTAAATTTTAAATTGTGTTAAATACACAACACACAGTCACAAATTTTCTGTTAAATTATAACAGAAAAAAATAGAACAAAATGAACAGGAAGGCAAATTAACATGAAAGTTTGTCCAAGGAAATCAGAGAAGTTAGTCTTGGCTCTGACTATGACCTAGAAAAATAAGAGTGAAAGCCAAAGTTTTGTTTTTGTTTTTACTTTGGTAGGTTGCACTTGACAAAAGCTACAATGAGAAGTGAATCACAGAAATTCGCAATGAGGTAACATTGATTCTGTGCTTGTATTCACACACACATATACTTTGAATCTTATTATTAATCCCTTCCCTCTTGCTGTATTCTGACCACTCCTTAACATCTCACCTTCTGCTTGTTATTAATCCATTATTAATGTTCATATTACACAGTGTTTCATCACAGTTGCATGTCATCCAAGATTCGTCTCAGCCCACAGAAACTTTAAAACATAATTTAAGAACTTCATATATGCTTTCTTAAGGGGAAGGGATAAGAAAAAGAATCTGGAACTCAAAGGTTTTAAAACAAATATAAAAATGGTTTTAAATGTAGCTGGGGAAAATAAAAATATTAAAATGTAATTAAGAGTTGAAAAAAATGAAATGTCTTAAACTACAGTCAATCATCACTATACATGTGCTAGTAGAAAGGGAAGAAAACAAGGAGTAAGCAGAAGCTAAAGTTTGTTCTGAAAATGTAACAAAACTAAACCTTTTTGTGGTACAGTTCCAAAACTATTCCAAACAATCCCAAACTCTATTTCCAGCTACAAAGAACTGGAAATGAACTACAAGTCCACCAACCAAAAAATGGCTACACAAAAATTGTGGCACATGAATTTAATGGAATAGGACTGTGCTGTAAGAAACAAGGGACATGATAAATGCAGAGAGAAACATGAGAATCGATGTAAAGTACTTTTGGGGCAAGGAGTCAGAAAAAAATCACTGAAGCACTCTCACTAGTTCTACTGGATGAACCCATGAAAGATCAATGTGTTCTGTGGTCCTGAAAGCTTCTGTTATCGTTCATCTCATAGGTTTATATCAAATTCTCAGATGGAACTTATGTCTTTTCCAAACTACAAAGAACCACAGCATGGTAAGTTTTCTATTATGAACCATTCAAAGGAGTGAAACAATTCATGGCAAATAGCAGCACATTCAGTTGGAATAACTTTCAAAAATACAAAACTTTCTGGCCCCGGTGAATCCAGTAATATTGATGTCCTTGGCTACCTCAGGCACCTTCTGCAGAGTTCAACAACCTACAAAAAGGAACATCTCTCTAGTGTACATGGTGAGGAAATTTCATTGAATTGTAGAGGTCAACAGATTATTTTGCAAAATTTTATCATATAACAATTGTCACTTTGTGAATATGTGTATAGATGGATAGATTAGGTAAATAGAAAATAGATGTTACATATGAGTGTATATTTTGAGTAGGTGTGTGAAAACTGGAAGAAAATGTTTAATCTCCTTTGCCCAGTAGTATCTTAACAATACAGGAGCAATAGAAATAATGTTTTTGACTCCATCCTGCTGTTCAGGAAGACATTATCAAAAGCCTATTCTATATTTCATACTGGATATCCTACAGACATCTTCAAATCAACATGTACAAAATTGAACTCATTATCTTTTTCCCAAAATCCTTCCACTATTCAAAGTTTCCCTATTTCCAAAAGCGCCTCCTTCTACTCTACCATATTCCTAACCTTAGTATTTGCTGTCTCACCTCACTCATGCAATCGGTTGCCAAATCATATTTTTTTCTATTTCCAAGAACATCCTTCACATTCTACCTTTATCTGCTCACAAAACTGCTGCAATAGCTCAAACTATTGAACTTTATTGTAGCAATTCTCTAATTGGTCTCCCTGTCTCAAGGTTCTTGCCACTCCAAATCACCCTATGAACTGCTGTCGATATAATTTTCAATAAATATACATTACTCCCCTACTCGAACAATTCATTGTCTTTAGGGAAAAATAGAAATTCCTTTGTTTAACCTAGGCCCAAAATATCTTTCCATCCTTGATGGACATTTTGCTTCTTCCCACATTTAGTGACCCATTCAAACTGGCATTTCCTCTTTTCCACATTTTTGGTGTTCAATCATATTCAGTTTTGTCCAACTTCGTAACCCCATTCAGAGGTTTTCTTGGCAAAGATAGTGGAGTGGTTTGCCAATTATTTTTCCACCCACTCATTTTACAAATGAAAAAACTGAGGCAAACAGGATGAAGTAACTTTTCCAGGATCACACAACTGGTAAGCGTTTAAAGACAGATTTTAACTCATGAAGATGAGTCTCCCTGACTCCGAGCTCAGTGCTTATCAACTCTACTACCTAGTCCCTCTCTCCTCACATAGGAAATTCCGAGTTTTCATTCTCTGTACCTTTTAATGAATACTCCACGTCTCCAGAATGTATTCTCTTTTCATCTATCTCACAGAATCCCTTTCCTCCTTTAACATACAACTCAAACACCATCTTTTCCAGGAAGACTTTGTTGATTCCACCCACACCCAACTTCAAGTGTTCTCCCTCCCACATTACCTTGTGCTTAATTAACTATGCTGTCTTTATGCATTTTATATCAATTCATCATTTCCTTGTATTCTTATCTCCCTTGGGAATGGAGATTGTTTTATTCTATGCATGGATCTGCCCAATGCTTACCCCAGTGTCTGGCTGGTAAGTACATAACAAATACTTGTTGACTGATTTTTGACTTGATCCAAGATGTAAAACACTGGACTAGACAAATGTTCATGTGACTGGATTACAAACATGCATTGCTTTTCTGTAGGATTGCAAATTATCCCTAAACCTTATAGTTAAGCATATGTTTGTAAAACCTAGCACTCTAGGTTATCTGCCCAACTTCTCGCTCTTAGTTTCATTCGTTTCATAATCCCGCATATATACCTGTCAACAGCAGACAGAAAATGGAGCAATGGCCTTTATGTCTGTTTTCATTAAGGTATGCTTGCTGACTTCTTATGCACATCTAGCATTTCCCAATGAAAGCACAAATGGTGGTGGTGACTAAAATTAATGGAGACTAGACAAGAATAATTTTTTTCCTTTTGTTCTTTTGACTGCTGATACACTGCACTTTATTTCCTCCTGATGGCTGACTATCAATCATTTATGAGCCATGCATCTTCTTCATTGATATGGCTGTCAATCATCTGACAAATGGGATCCAGAAGCCTACAAACCCAGAAGAGTGTTTATTCCCAGAAGCACTGAACTCATCTGGGGTTTCAGACTCAGTAACAAGATACATTATCAAAATCCCATTTCTTTTTTTTTCTTTCTTCCCCCAGTCTGAAAGACTACTGCCTACCATATCATTTTGAAAAATTTATGAGGAATTAAATGCTCAGTCTCTCTAATCTGGTTGCTTATAATGATTTTTTAAAATATATTTTATAGAATTTAATGATCTTTTAATTAGCTGTCTTTAGTGACATTCAGTTATCCATCATTTAGTTCATCTGTCCAGATTTTTATAGCCATAGTCTTAAATAGCTCTGTTAGACTTTTGATGAACAATTTTTTGAAGATCATGATTGAGGATATACTAATATCTCACAGATCATCATTACCAAGATTAGGGACATTATGAAGGTCTTCCTGCAAAATAATAATTCAATTGGATATGTACTTGTACAAAGTACTATATATAGTTGCCCATCCAAGGTACTAGCAATATAAATAAGCTATGTATTGTCTATTAAATTCACAAGTTCACATGATTTCTTGTTTGTAGATTTAAATTGCAACATTTAAATGTTTTTGAAATTTCATATATACAAAACAGGATTGAGAATAGAAGGTAAGAGCAGGTTTTCCTGAAGTACAAAATAAAATCCCTCTACTCTCTTGAACATTCTAGATATAGTCCTTGAAAACCTTTCAACTGAATTAATTTATAATTAAATGGTAAGAGACTCAGACAGTGTAATCTCATTATTATGAACAGGCTATATTGTTTTGAAATTGTTCTTTCTTTAGAAAGGGCAAAGGTGACCCAAAACATAATTCTATCTTGTAAAGTCCTTTTAAACATGAACTTTGAAGTTAAGGGGGGGAGGAGAAACACCTTGCAAGATGAAGTAACATTAGTAATATTTGAACATAATCCCTTAAAGCAATGCTTGATATTAATTTCATCGAACTTCTTAAGTGAAGGTAAAGTTGATAGGGAAATGTCATCAGTTTCCCAAAAGAGCTTAAATAGAAGTAGGAGATACGTTTGTTCTAGATAGTCAGTTTGAGCAAGCTGAACTTTTGCCCAGAACATGCAAAATAACTTTTATGAAAGATAACATTTATGAAAGCTACAATTAAGGCCAAGCCAGAGAACACAGATTTGCTAAGCTTGAGCACTCTTTATCTAACTCTTTCCAAATATCTGTATCTTCTAATATACATGATCTTAATAAGATCAACCATTTATAAAAGTATTTTAATTTGGACCATGTAAATTTTTTTTAAAAAGTAGAAATTATCTGGTCCAATGACCTGTTTAGAGGTACTATATTCAAAATTTTGCATTGAAACATAACGTTAGTAAATTCAAAGGTGTTTACTCAATAAAATATAATTTGAAATAGTTCTAATAATTTTAAAATCCTTCTTAACTTTAAGAATGTTTTTGAAATAATAGTCTTTGATATCTATCCTGTTTGGTACATGGACTGTCCAAGAAAGGGTTACTTGAAAGGGGGCAAAAGAGACAGATAAGATAGATGGAGACTGACTGGTCACTTAAAGAGAAGCAGGGATTAATGCTTTGCATCCTCTGATTATTTAATGAAAACAAGAAAAGTCCTTTAAATATATTACCTAAATTGAATCAGCATGTAAAAAAAACTTTAAATACTAAAGCTATAAACATGTTATTATTATTTTTATTATTTATGATTCTTGCAAATTTCACCATTAAAAAATGAGTGAAATGTAAAAAAAAAATAAAAAATAAATATATTACCTAATGTGAAAAACTTTTGGAAAGACATTGGCAAGATAAGACCAGGTTGAGATGAGATTTGTTCTACTTGATGGTGGATTTCAGCCATGAAAATGAAATTACCTAGACCCATTTGGTCATTTAGGAATGAATAACTTCCCTTTTCAAAGGGAAAAATAAATATCATATTTGGATTAAATTAAATTTTACATTATTTCAAATAATACAGATTTGAGTCTTTCATAGTATGTTTCTTCCTAGTAGCTATGTCTTTTTTTCCCAATTTTTTCCTTTTTTCTTCTGTGCATTTTATTCTACACAACTGACTGTAAAACAAATAGAAATACAGCTTTAAATATTAACTAATATTTTACTTTTATGTAACATGAACTTAACTCAAAATGTAATAGTTTATATTTTCTTATTTTAGAAAAAAAAACACACATTTAAACAGCTTTTTTACTTCCATATGACATTGGATTTCCCTCCACATTGGTAACTGTGATATCTGCAAGAAAATGAGTCTCTAACTTTATGGGATTAAAACTGATTTAATGTCTGTCAGCTAATTTGCTTTAAGTCTGGATAAGTCATTAAAACATGTTTTGTCTTTATATTTCCAATAGACAATTTAAGATTTCCAAACATTTAGAATTACATTGTTAGATTTAAAAGATAGGCTATGCTAATGCATTTTTCCCTCTATGCTATAAGACATTCTTTATCAAAGGTAAATTAGAATGCTCTCCTCATCTAACAAACACCAGCTGGCTGGAGTACTAAGACGGGTAACAAAATGACCCTATTAATTGAAAGTCATTACTAAGAACAGCAGGGGAGTTCACGTGGCAAAGACCAGAGTCTTAAGTGGATCAGAAAGCAAAATGAAGCCCAGAGATTTCTCTGAAAAACCAGTAATGGCAAGTGCAACTGCTGATTAGGCAATTTTATTAATGATTTTTAAATTTTTGTTTTTGTTTTAATAGTTATGCATACACTTTGGGAAAAGAATTAATAAATTCAATGTAGTTGGCACAAACTCTGCACAAGCAATTATACTGGGTGGTAGGGATACCAAGACTGAAAGTAAAAGTAGTTCTTGCTTTCAAGAAGTTTATATTTTATAATTAAATTTAATAATGTCTTTTCATTCAAAAGAAGATAAAAGCAAAATCTAGAGCCTTCCATAAAACCTAATGATTTTTCTCTGACCTTTAGATATGAATAAAGGATTATATCACTTATCTTTTACATGCTAATCAAAGACCACTTTACTATATCCAGATTATTTCTACATAACACATGAGTAAAGTCCCTCAAAGCTCTATCCATTTTCCATATTTGAAGTATAACCACAAGAATACCTGTATTGTGGGGTTTTTTTTCCTATGAGAATGGAATACTTTTCATTTCCCTGTCACTGGCAGAGAAAGATGAGGAGTCGAGAAGATGCATTTGACAGTTTATCCCTAAGAAGGTTGGAAAGGGAGTTGTTATTATTAGTTGCCCTCTTTATGAGAAGATTGCTGGAATTTGGACAAACCTAAAAAAGACAAATATGCTGGAGTAGTAGAGGAATGGAGTGGTAAATGATTTAAATTAAACATCTACCAGTTAAGACTGCTAACTATCAATGGATCTTGACCCAGTAATTGGATTAATGATTCCTGGTCTCACATGCTAAAAAGTTGCTATCTCAAATCTTCCCAATTTCAAATCTGTCCTCAGACACTTCCTAGCTGTGTAACCTTGGGCAAGGCATTTAACCCTGTGTTCCTCAGTTTCCTCCTTTGTAAAATGAGTTGGAGAAGGCCATGGCAAACCCCTTCTGTGTCTTTGCCAAGAAGAGTCATAAAGAACCAGACACAACTGAAAAGGACTGAACAACATCCTCCCTGACCTCCAGGAGTCACAATCTAATGGAACAATAGAATAATATATTTAGAACTAAAAGAAATCTCAAAAATCATTGAGTTCAAACCCCTTATTTTATAGTTGAAGAAACTGAAACCTTGGGAGGTTAAGTGACTTACCCTGCTAGTCATTCTCTGGGGCGTGATTCCAATTCAGGTCTTGGCTGACTCCAAGTACAACACTTTGCTCTACCCAGGCAAGAGATCCCTGCTTCTTGTAGCTTGCTGATCCCCTGAAGTCCCAACTGATGCCCTAGATTTACATTAACACTTCACTAAAGTGAAGTGAGCAGAACTCGAACATTGTACATATTAACAATAATACTATTGTATTATCAGCTATAGACCAAAAAAAAAATGATCATCTGAGAAAGACCTAGCTATTCTCAACAATACAATTATCCAAGACAATTCTGAAAGACTTATGATGAAAAACTATCCATCTCCAGAGGAAGAACTGATGGCGCCTGAATGCAAAATGATACATACACAATGTACATACACAATATACAATACATACACAACTTTATTTTTCTTGCTATTTTTCCAATGTAGCTAATATGGACATGTTTTACATGATTTCATTTCACAGGTATAAATGATATCACATTTCTCACTTCACAAAGGGTCTGGGAGGGATGAGAGGTAGAGAATTCAAAACTTTGATGTTTTTAAAATTAATTTTAAATAAAAAATAATACTTTCTTAAAATACATTTATATACATATGTCTACACTTGTTCTTGTTCAACAATTTTTAGTTGTTTTTGAACCTTCATTATCCCATTTGAGATTTTCTTGGCAGAGATTCTGGAGTAGCTTGACATTTCTTTCTCCAGCACATTTTATAGATGAAGAAACTGAGCCAAACAAGGTTAAGAGACTTACCCAGAGTCAAACAGCTAGTCAGTGTCTGAGGCCACATTTGAATTCAGGAAAATGAATCTTTTTTATAGATTCAATATTCTCTCCACTGAGCCACCCAGATGCCCCATATGTCTTAGATAGAGAATATCAAAAAAGAGATTGCTAAGAGTGTTTTACTAGATGAGCTTCAAAATAGAAAATGAATGTTTTGGGCAGGAGAGGCAGGAAGGCAGGAGGGAAAATTTCCTCCATCTTCAAGGCAACTGGTAGCATTCTTTTCAATCCCACAGATCAACTAGCTTGCTTTCCTTATTAATAATTCTCCAATTCAATGTAATTCAATCTACCTTTATTAAATGCCTAACATTTAGTTCTACAGCACCACTTTCTAACAATGTTTTTATCCCTATTACTCACAATTCTAACTAGTCACATTACTCTGCAAAGGAAATTCAATCCTATGTCTATAACAAATACATGCAGTTTTCCTCCATGTACCAGATAATATTCTCAAAAAACTCAAAACCAAAAGAGAGTTAGAATATGCTCTCTTTAGTACTATCACTGATTATCATTAATTCTGTTCTCTTTTTTTCCATCATCCCCACCTCATTTAAATTGGGATGTAGGCACAGGAGACAATGTTGTCTTTATATTCCATTGATTAATTCTTGGTTTATATTTTAACTGACAAAAAGGCAGAATAAAAAGAATAGTAAAGTTTCACAAAGTGTGCTAAATAACTGTTTACTAGCAAATTTAGGTAATTTAAGTACATTAAAGACTTATTAGTATGGAACTGAATGAAAGTGGTATTGGGACATTTAGACATTCAATAGTTTCTACAGTATTTCCCAATATGTATTAAAGAGAACCTTGAAATGAAAAAACTATGTTTGTGTTCTGACATATTTTCTATACTCAAGTCTGGCTTGAAAATGCTCTACTCCATCTTGAACATGCTAGGTCAATATTAAATCTGACCACTCCTTCAAATATGTACCAAACAATTACAAAATTCTTTTTGTACAAGTTGGTAAGTCAAGGGAAACATAAGGCACTGTTCACCAGGCTTATATTTGATACCTACTGTGTACCATCAACTGTTTAACCTGCTAAAAAATACATAAAATACATAAAAAATACAAGATAGTATGTGTTCTCAAAGGGTTTACATTCTTCAACAAGTTTATATTGACAGATAAGCAAATGAAGATTATGTTTTAAAGTGCATGGCATGTTTTTGGAGGAAGATTCCTTAACAAGGGAGGATGTATCAGGTAAGACACCTTGAAGAAAGTAAAACTTGAATTCAGCTCAGTTCTAAGGGATGAAGGTAAGGATGGAAAGCATTGCCATCATTGGGAATATGAGTCTTGTATAAATATAGCAAAGGGAACAGATGCAAAATTATTAGAAAGGTGGAATCCATATAACATGACAACTGATGATGAAGTAAAGTTGAGTGAGAGAAGAAAGTGAAAAGTAAGGATAATTCCAAGGTTACCAACAAGTCTAATTAAAATAGGTGTTATATAGACAGCGGAAAGAGAGGGGAATTGTTCAGAAGAAAGTGTTCAGAAGGAGAGATAATGAGTTCTACTTTAGGTATGTCAAGTTCAGATAGAGATGGAAGGCAAACTCTTGTGAGATAAATGCATAGAAAGAAAACCAAGTTCGGGGGGCAAAGTCTTTAAGTGTTTTTCCCTAATTCCATTTCTACATTTAGGTTTCTATATTTAGCAGGCAAATATTTCTATGCTGTCATTATTCCCTATGTAGAAAATAAGAGTTAGAGTATACTATAATTTCTTTCAACTCTGTTGCCAAAATCAACCTGTTGTTCCTTGTTGCTCTAAGTAATGTGTAATTGTAATGGTAATGTCTTCGGATGAAGACAAAGCTCTTTCCTTCTAGGATGATATCCCAACTTATCAGTCTTATTGGCACCATTAGTCTCAATTCAACATGGTATGTAAAGGAAGTGCAAAACAATTCCCTTTTTTTTTTTAAACAACCATTTCTAATCCAACAAAGTTCAATTATTTTATTTTACTAGTTCAAATGCTAGCAGGTCTGTTTCTAAGATACATGGTGCTATTGCTTTTTTATTATAAACCCACACTGTGTATATCTGTGTTCAGGCTCCTCATTGAAGATCATTACTCTTGGGCTCGTCTCAGTTTTTAAGAAGCCCTTTTTTCCTTCTTCTTTTTTATTGTACCACATTGTACTAACACTAATGTTAGCTCATTTTAATGAGTGCTTAAAATGTATAAACTGCTGGTAGATGACAGTCTCATTACCTGCTTTATACACAATTTTGAGAGTTTTTTATTATTATTTTTGAAGAGCTCTGCAAAATCAGTAAACAATTCATATACAAGTCTTCCTAATTCTTTATGTATTTCACATCAAAAGTGTATCTGAAATATAAAAATATTATTTCAAATATTTAATAAGGCTGACTCTGGAAGACATGGAAATATTTTCCCCAAATCTAACTAAAATAAAAAGTATAAAATCCAATAATTATTATCTTTGCCATTTCCTAATTGAATATTTTCAGAAATCACAAAAAGTAAAGAAAAAACATGTCTAGTTCTAACATGAATTCAAGTTTTTATATTAAAGGAAGTAGCTGTTGTTATGAGACTATCTGTTATTAATCATACATAATAACTCTTTTCTGTCAAAGTCAAAAAAGAATAATGAGACAATCAATTTTCTAGATTTGTCAGTGTAACTGACATTTTTAATATATACTTGCGATTTCATTCCCTCAGGAACCTTTAGTGAGAAGCCCCTTCTACCAATGCCAAATGGCACATGCTGTTGACATTTATAACTCTAGGATGCTGCCTGGGGCATGGAGAGTTTAGCCAACTTGCATAGCCAATACAACTAAAACTTGAACCTAGTTTTTTTCTGACTCCAACACCAGCTCTCCAATCCCACCGTACCATCCTCTTTTACTGACAAATAATTAGCCTAATTCTTCACTTGTATACAGACCAAGTAATGGAAGTTCACGCTCTCCTCATCATGGGGAAAAAAGTGTTTCTATCCAATTCCCCATATAGTTACTAAGAATCTACTACTTACAAATCCTCTCTCTGCAATATATCACATTTTTCATAATGTCATTCTTCTTCCCCTTAAGCTAGATAGTATATGGTCTGCAGCTAACTCATCTGCTCAGCATAGACTATAAAACACTTGGATGGATCTGTGATCACATAGATGTCAAATATTTTGGCCAACATATCACACAATGCATCTATATTTATCTATTCTGTGCAGATTTTGTCCAAGTCATCCACAAGTGTTTAGGGCAGGAGTTGGAAAGATCAATATAAAGCTGTGGAAGGATATCTTTCTTTTGTCATTGTAATTTTCTGATAATCTATTTTTCCTTCCAGATTTGCTCCCAAAATTACTTCATCATTACAAGCTGCTCCTATCTGCCACTAGCTTCTCCATCATTCTGCTAGTGATTCTTTGGACAATGCAATGTTTCTTCACTGATTTTCAAAAAAGGGTTACAATTTGAAATTTAAAATGTGGTAATTTGTTTTAGGGAGATTTTAAGTCTTTGAATGACTTTTGAAATTTTATAAAAGTACTATAAGCTTGATCTATTTCTCATCATATATCTTTTTTTTTTTTTTTTTTTTTTTTTTTTTTTTTTTTTGGTCAGTGACCCATACCTGTGATTTCATTTTTTTAGGGAATTTAAAGTGAGAAAATATTTTCTACAAATGCGACACTTATAGGGGAACTAAAAATGAAGAACTTATCCATGGTCACAAAAGTACTATGTGTCAGAGGGAGATCTTAAATCTGGGTCTTACCTCCAAGAACAGCTCTCTACACCAATGTTATATTTGTGTACCATGCTGCACCTGCCCTGTGTTTTATTTTTTCTTACATGTACAAATAACCATTCTTTTTTCAATATTTATAATAAATTTCCAACTTAAGTATCATAGTTTGTTCCCTTCAGCAAATTGTTTTTGCTTGGCTCTAACAAACACCAGTATTGAAAAAATTTGGAGTCAGTGATCCTGGATCCAAACCTTGGCTCTGCCACCAATTCCCTGTGTGACTAACCTGGAAGAAGCCATTTAACATCTATGGATTCTCAGCTTCCTCATCTTTAAAATGAGAGGTCAGGACTGGATGACCTTTTAAGGTCTCTTTCAGTTCTAAATCTATGATCTTTTAGGCTTTTCAATTTCTCAAGGTTATTCAATTCATACTCTATTTTCCAGAGTGTTGACCCATCATGGTCTCATCTGAAATTTTAATATTCTTCTCTTTCCTTTTGTTATATAAGGCCAGTAATGTCAAACTCAAATAGAAATTGGGGTCACTAATCTATCTAGAAGGATCCCAATGGGGTGATTACTAACTTAGTTTTAAATTAATTATCTATGTTTTGTTGTATTTTTGTTTATTTTGTTAAATATTTTCTAATTAGATTTTAATCTGGTTCAGCTGCATGCTTGACACTGCTCATGTAGACCATTAATGGAAAATAGCTTTGGTTCTAGGGAAGACATCTGTATGATACCATTTGTTATTTTTCCCTGGGAATAGCACTGATCTCTTGAATAAACTCTCTGGTCTGGGCATGACTATAATAAAAGACTTGATAAAAAAAATCAAGAGACATTAACAGATCTGTCACACGCACATACCCTCTAAGTTTATCCCTTAACAAATTAGATTAGTTTAATATGTTTTCTTTACCAAGCTATCAGTTCATGTCTAACACATTTTTATATACAGATCAAAAAGACAACTAATAAAATATTAGCTGTATTATTCTTGTGAGATGAGTCTACTCCACAGCTTGCCCTTTAAATGTTTCTAAAGCCCTCCTGCTCACTTACACCCCCCATTAGCTAAATATGTAGCTCATCAGAAATTACTTAATTAGTCTAACAATCATGGGTTACATCAGTGGATATAGTAATTACTTCCAAAAGATTTTCAATAAAGTCAATTTTAAACTATCTTAGAAATATGGGTAAAAAGAAATTCATAGTCTGGGAGAAACTAAAGGTATCATCTAACTGAAAATCAGAATTTGTCAGAATATATTCATTTTTTGTCAACTGTTTCATCAGATAGGTTGGCAATGAGGAAGAAGAGAACAAAATCAAGAATATATGAGTAAAAAACTCCCACTGTCCTCATCCCATCTCTAAAATCATCTTACCATGTGATTAACTCATCATCTCATTCAGTATGCATTTTAAGGATGAAAATTTTTAATCCTCTTCCTTGAATTTTTATTGTTTTATATGTTGCAATTTGTACCCACCTACCACAAACCATTCCATTGCCTTCTCTGTGGTATTCATTTTTATTTCTCCAGAAACTTGTGTTTATTGTTCTGATAATACATAATACCGGTAGTATGTTAGTTACTGTTTTGTGGATTGTTTTGTTTTTATGGACCTCCATTTTCTTGGGTAGCCTGGGGTGATTAAAAGAGTTCCATTCAATAACAAGCCCAATTCTTTACCTATTAATATTATATTGTATATGGAATGGTATATGGTAGAAAAAAATTTATAGGCCAGTCATCCAAACGCATGTTGGAATCTTTTTTTTTTTTTTTTTCATCTGTGATCTTTCCCATGAGAATGGTCAGGGAAATATTTTGCATTACAGATCTTTTCCAGAATGCTCTGCAATATTCCACATTTTTAAGACCACCAGTACAAATAGGAGATTTGCATAGGAAATCCCCCTTTAAATCTTTCTGATCTGATCAGATTTATTTCTGCTAATTCTTACCAAATATTTGGAATGGCTTTGATATAGAACTGTAAGATACCTCCTCTTTGGAAAAGAGCTTTTAGGAACCAATTTTATTGTATTCAATCAAATGCTATCTCATAATCAACAAAAACACAATTCTCTACATTCTTAATTAATTAGGAAATGGTAACAATGTGGTCCATTGCTGACTTTCATTTGCATATGCCTAAATATTCCCCTTCATCAGAGAAGGCTCATCTTTTAGGAGCCAAGAAATACCAACTGACAGAACGTGTCAAGAAAAGGTAGAAATTATGTAACATATCTCTGAATGTTGCAGACATTACCTATTAAATAATGCGGCGTGTTAAATTGGACAATTATAAGCAAAGCATTTTCCATTCTTCATAAATTAACTAGATGATAAATATTTGTATGACAAAAATCCAAAATATTTTAAATATCCAAAATATAGCATTCAGCAAATGAATCATATTGGAATTTGAGCAGCATCACAGTCAAAGGCAATTTTTCCAATCCCTGGACATGACATTAACAAATAAAAAATTAATAACATCTTTAATAGATGTGACCACAACAAAATACTCAACTTCCAAACTACAGAGAATGAAAACTTCTTAGAATATAGACACTCACAGAATAAATTAAGGCCATTTGGGGTGCAAGATATGGGATTTTCTGCCTCAAAACTATGATGCAGTCAAACTGACCTTCTTGAATTTTTTTCAAATACATTTATATTCCAGCTCTCATTCTTTGTGCTGAATGTTCCCAATTGCCCAAAACATACTCCCTGTCTTTTAAAATCCATTTACTTCAAGATTAAGCTCAGGTAATATCTTTTACATGAATAATTCCTATTCTCACAGTAGCTAGCATCTACTTTCCTTTTTTCCCTTTTTATTTACAAAGTATATGCGTGGGTAATTTTTCTAACATGGACCCTTGAATAAACTTTTGTTGCAAATTTTCCCTTCCTTCCCCTACCCTGTCCCCTAGCTGGCAAGCAGTCCAATACATGTTAAATATGTTGAAATACATAGCATCTACTTTCCAAAAACTATCATGTGTTTATTGTGTATTGTTGGAATCTTTACAAAGTGTTAAGCCATTGGAGTTGATTTGATCTTAGAAAGAGATATTTTGGGCCAGAACTTGAAACAATGTACTAGGGGGAACTGATAGAAACAATGCTTGTGTTCATACCTTTAGAGAGCTCATAAGTATCTAAGTACTCAATGTTGAGTTCACACGTTTGGGAGAATTCAGGGCTGGCTTAGTCTGAATTCACACCTCCCTTGAAGTTCTTAGGACCAGAGAGCACTCTGGGAGATAATCCATAATCCCTGCCTCAAGAAGGAGGAGTTAACCTTTGGGAGATGATATATTTGGAGGAAGCTCTTAGAGCTAGGAAGAATTTTCTCTGGAACATCGACGGGGGTCGGAGACAGGACACTCTGGGAGGAAGCCCACAAGCCCCATCTTCGAGGCAAGAGAGATTAGGAGCTGGCTGGAAGCTGAAGAAAGCAGAGGCAGAAGCCAAGGACAAAGCTGCAAGAGCTCAAGCGGAGAGATAGGTCTCTGGGCTAACCGGGCAAATTTGGAAGGAGAAATAAACGTTTGCATTTTTACCAGCTAACTGCATTTTGGAGTAATTATTGATTGTAACTGAAACTAAGGTTGCCTCCAGAAAACCATCACAGTGTATATACTGAACCATACTGTCCATACTGGTGTTTTGGTTTTTGGCTTTTTGGGGGTTTTTTGTTTTGTTTTTGTTTTGGCAAAGATGCTGGAGTGCTTTGTCATTTCCTTCTCTATTAAAGATAAGAAATACAGAGGTTAAGTGACTTCCCCAGGATCACATGGCAATTAAGTGTCTAAGGCCACATTTGAACTCAGATCTTCATGACACCAGGCCGGGTGCTCTATGCACTGAGCCATTTAGCTGCTCCATCTTATCAAATTATAGAAATAAGGAAAAACTAGATATGTGGCTTCTTTCTAGTATAGGAAACTCTTATGCAGGAGAAATTTCTTTCAATGCAGATGCAAATTCTCTGCAATTTAAAGGCTTTGAAATTTGATTAAAACACACTAAGATGTTAAATGTCTAGCCTATTATATAGCCAGAATATGTGTCAGGCAAGATACATATTTCTTTTTAGCTTCACCACCAGTTTTATCACTACCGCACCATAACGTTTTTCCATTGAGTTATAAATGGTCAAAATAGCACTAATTTTTTCTACTTTTCCTTTAACTCATTATCCATTTGTCACCTATAACCAAGTATACTGAACCAAATCCTCAAATAGGGTTTATCTAGGGCAGTAGTTGCTATGCTGTGAATCTTGGAATTATCTATTGGCTAAATAATTGTTACACTTCTTCCTTATTTCCACTTTTTTCTTTCTTCCTAGCACATTTTTGAGTGCTTCCTCTTATCAGAAGCCATCTGTCCTCCTGTGATACAATATCACATTTTCCTTGTATAATTCCTTTGTACTGGATTAATTTTCTACACTCTGTGTTTTATCCATGTACCTGTTGTATTGTCCCATAGGCTGCAAGTTCCCAGAGGACAGAGATTGTTTTGGTTTTCTCCTTGTATCTCCAAGATCTAGAATGATTGATTAAGTAGTCCCTAAATAAATGTTTGTGGAATTGGAAATCTATTCCACAAACATTGTTATTGTAATCTTTATTTAGCTACATAAAATATTCAGAGCAACCCCTTACAAACACAACTTCTTTAGACTGAATAATTAAGAACATGCATATGTGTTTATAATATACACCTTATTCAAGTACAAGCAGATGTCCATGTCATTATTAAAATATAGATTGTTGTCATTTTTCCTTAATTAAGAAATGGCAATATCTTGTCACTGTATAAACTGCAATTTTTTTCATCATTGTCTCTTGGAAATATTTGACATTAGCACTGAAATACAATCTGCCTAAGTTCCTCATGAAAATACATTTCTTGTTTCCTTTGGACAAAAGGTAGATATGACTACCAACTCATATGCCTCTTTAAGGAGAAGATGCAAGCTATGCTTCCATTTTACTGAAAATTCCTTCTACCTTCTAGTTTCCTTTATGGCATGGATAGCAGGATTGGTACAATACAGTTCCTTTGTTACTCAATGGAAAAATATCTGACAATTTGAATACAAATAGTCAAGTTTACTCTTGCAAATGGTTAAAAAAAAATTGCATGATTTTTTAATAATGTTATTTTCCCAATTTAATGTAAAAATATTTTAACATTATTTTTATTAAAATTGTTATTATGGAGTTCCAAATTCTCCTTTCCTGAGACAATAAAAAATTAGTATAGATTATATATGTGCAAATATGCAAAATAAATTTCCGCATTAGTTATATTATGAAAATTCAGATGATAAAAATTAAATAAAGGAAAAAATAGCATGCTTCAAACTGCATCAAACTTTTTTTTTTCCCTCTGGAGGAAATTTTCCAAATTTCCCTTACCTTTTTCATGGTAAGTCCTTTGGAATTGCCTTATATTATTGTATTACTGAAAATGGCTAAGTCATTCATAGTTGATTGCTGTACATTATTGCTGCTGCTATGTACAATGTTCTACTTCTGCTCACTTCACTTTGCATCCAATTAATGTAAGTTTTTCCAGGTTTTTCTGAAATCATCTTGCTCTTTGTTTCATGGGTTGTCCTTAGCCAAAGAATTTATAACCACGGGTCAGATTGTTGGTAATGAGCAATCCTATATTTCCCTAACTTATTATTTCCTTATTAAGTAAATGCAATATATTGCTAATACTGTACTCAGACTGTACTCTTCCAGAATAAAAAAAATTGCTTGAGTTTATATGGGCACAGCCTTGGAGAATTCAGTTATCACCCTAATGCTAAAATGATGCTTTAGGATTAGGATTGTTTTGTGTTCACAAAATAACCCAAATTAATTGATCAGATCAACTAATCTAATTTGGTAACCTTGGAAAGTCTGTGCAAAGTCCAAAAGCAATGAAACATCAATTATTAAGCTTTCTTGAGTAGGTAGTAATAAAGTATAGCTCATATAGTATTTCTGAGAAGAGTACATCTGTGAATAGGGATAAAATATTGTAGAAGAAAAAAAGTCTCCCATTAAAGGCAGGAAGTAAATCCAAATAGGAAGTAATGTAAGGGCACAGATACTCATATATGAAGAGAAGAAACAGAAAAAATAAAAACATCCAAACACAAATTTTGCTTTAACCCAATTTGCTCATAATTGTTGCCTTTTTTCTTTTTTTTTTCTTTTTATTGTATCAATTTTTGTTTTAAATTTATAAAGATCTCTCCCAGTTTCTGATCACTAAGAAAAAAAGAAAAGAAAAGAAAAAGAAAAACCCTTTAACAAATGTAAATAGGGAAATTAAATTCCCACATTGTCCAAGCTCCTTCCTTCACACATGCTCCCCAAAAAATGTCTTTCTTCACAATGAGTGGATTTTTTTCTTTTTTTTTAACTTTTTATTTTCAAAATATATGCGTAGTTTTCATCATTCATCCTTGCAAACCATGTCTTCCAATTTTTTTTCTCCCTCCCTTAGACAGCAAATAATCCGATATATGTTGGACATGTGCAATTCTTCTGTACATATTATATCATTCACAGTGCTGCACAAGAAAAACCAGATAATAAAGGAAAGAAAATGATAAAGAAAATAAAAATCAAGCAAACAGCTACAAAAAGGTAAAAGTATTATGTTGTGATCCACATTCAATCCCCATAGTCCTCTTTCTGTATGCAGAGGGTTCTCCTATCGCAAGTAATTTATAATTGGCCTGAATCATCTCATTAGAGAGTCCCGTCCATCAGAATTGATCATTGTATAGTCTTCTTGTTGCCATGTATAATGATCTCCTGGTTCTGCTCATTTCACTTGGCATCAGTTCATGTAAGTCTTTCCAGGCCTTTTTGAAATCATCCTGCTCATCATTTCTTATAGAAAAAGAACATACCATAACTTATTCAGCCATTCTCCAACTAATGGACATCCACTCCATTTCCAGTTTCTTGCCACTGCAAAAAGGACTGCTACAAACATTTTTGCACATGTGGGTCCTTTTCCCTTTTTTATGATTTCTTTGGGATTCAGACCCACTGCCTCTGATTTTTAATTTCTATTATAATTCTATATAGTATGTAATTATATGATAATTATAGTATCTATTATAATAATTTTAAATAAATATTAATAGTCAATATTCTATGCCTTTAACTTTGACGACATTTTTGCTGTTTTTGAAGATGCATGACCAACATGGTATTTATCCTACTTATATATTTAAGATTATCCTATAAGTCACATAAAAATGGAGGGAACAGAAAAAGTGCTAGAAATAATTTTTTTAAAAATGATAAAAATGAAACACTACCCTAAACTTACAGGATATGATTAAAGTAGTTTTGAGGAGATGATTCAAATCTTTAACGTCTTTCATCAAGAAAGGAAATAACAAATCAACAAATTGGTTATTATTAAGAAACTTGAATAAAAAATATCTTAATAAATAATAAAGTAGAAATTATCAAAATTAAAGGCATTAATAAAATTGGAAGTAGAAAACATTGCATTGGTAAATAAAACTAGAAATTTGAAAAATACTAAAATATTAACTAATCTGATTGTTTTAAAAGAAGAAAGCCAAATTTTAATGTAAGTGAAAAAAAAGAAAATTTATGGCAATTAAAAGGAAAATAGAATTATCAGAAACTATTTTTCTTAATTACATGCTAAAAGAAGGAAACCTAGATGAAATACATTCATGCTTAAAAACATAAAGGTAAACTTTACAAAAGAGAAAATATAAAGGTAAACCAAGTTATCCAATATCAAAAAGAAATTGAACATCCATAAATGAACTCTTATAGTAAAAACTCTAAACCAGATATATTTGTAAGTGAATTTTATAAATAATTCAAAGAAAAAATAATTACAATATTAAACAGTTATCAATTCTAAAAAGCAAGCACTTGATTTTTTTTTTTCCCTTTGATAGATACTGTTTATAGGATGGCTTTCTGGGATGGGTAAAGATTTGTAGGATAATTTACAATGGTGCAAGAAAGAAACACCAAATAAACTTACTTTTAAAAGAGGTGTTTCTCTTTCTATGAGAAAAGTATGATCTTAATATATAAACCAAGAAGAGACAAACTAGAGAAAGAAAAAATAAAGCTTGTATGAATACTAAAGAAAAAATGTCAAATATTAATAAGAAGGCTATAATACCATATTAGAAAAAGTATGTATTACCTTCAGGTGGAGTTTCTACCAAAAATGAAAAGCTGATTAACATAAGAATATAAATATAATAGACTATGATAATAATATGAATTAAAATATCTGAATATAACTAGGTTACATATTCAATAGCTAGGTGGTAATAATGAATTCCTGAATTTAAATTCACATTGATTACTTCCACTGTGCTAGAACTAATTGCTGTATCTGACTATTTGAGATAACAAATTTCAAAAATGTGTGAAATCAAATTCAGGCAACCAATGGGGCATTCATATAGCTACATCCTGATTCATAGGTATAATATCAATAAATAAGGAAAAAGCTTTTAACAAAATCCAAAACTTATTTCTATTTTAAAGTTTAGAAATCATAAGAATTATTTTTAAAATCTATCTAAATTCAAGAGCAAATAATTTGTGTAGTGGAGATTTGGATTTTGTGTTAATAGGTGAAGCCAGTATAATAAAAATGATAATAAAATCTGAAATAATTTACTTGTTGACTGATGGATAAAAAACAAAGTAGAGTTATGAAAGCAATAAAATGTATACAAAGAAGTAAAAAAGTCAAGAATTTTCAAGACAAGAAAGAAAAAACATGAGGTAGGGTTTCTATCAGTATCAGATTTCAAAATGTACTTGGTAAATATATAAGCAAATTGGTATTGGTTTGAAAAAATAAAATGAAAGGTTAAAGAAAAGGGATATTTTTAGTTACTTGCTGTATGTTAGGTTCTGTGCTAATTGCTTTATAAATACTATAGCATTTGATTTTTATAATCAATATATAGTGTTCAATTAACTAAAAACCTATTCCTGAGGGGAGTAAATTACTATTTGAAACAATTTTTCAGAAAACTAGATCGGTCTGGTAAAAAATATTTTAGATAAATACCCACAAAATAATACCAAGTGGATATGTGATTTAAATATAAAAGGTCACACCATAAACAAATTAAGGAAATAAAGAAAATCAATGATGTTTTGGTCATATGAATAGTGGCAGAGGTCATGCATAAATAATCAAGGAGCATCAAGTTTTTGGGGGGTTGTGTTGTTGTTGTTTTTGCTTTTTGCTGAGGCAATTAGGGTTAAGTGACTTGCCCAGGATCACACAACTAGGAAGTGTTAAGTGTATGAGACCAGAATTGAACTCGGGTCCTCCTGACTTCAGGGCTCGTGCTCTATCCATTGTTCCACCTAGCTGCCCCAAGTTTTTAGTTTTTGAAATAAATTTCAATATTGCTGAAATTAGCAGGAAAAATTTCACTAATAAAGTTGTCATTTCTAAGATATATAAGAAACTGATTCAAATATTTAAGAATAAGAGATATTCTCCCATTAGCTAAGTGACCACATGTCATGAAGAAAAAGTTTGTTTTTTTTTTAAAGGAAAGAATTCAGGCTACCAAAATCCATGTGAAACTAATCATTAGATATACATAAATTATTTTGAAATTTTACCTCATGTCCATCAGACTGGTTAATATAATAAAACTAAAAAAATTACAAGTGTTAGAGGCTCTGCCAAAATAATAATAATAATAAAAGAAAAAAGTCCTCTTGGTAGAGATGCAAATAGTTTCAGTAATTCTGGGAAATAATCTGGAACTGTACCCACAAACTTACTAAATTGTACATTCTCTTTCATATAACTATATCACTACTGTATCAATATGCTTCCCATAAAAATTAAAGATTAAAAAAAGGAGCTATATGTACAGAGTATTTATAATCATCCTTTTCAAGGCAATCAAAAATTAACAAAAATTTCTCCTATTATTGGGAAGTGGCCAAACACATTGTAGATTGTGGATGCAATTATTGTTCCATAAGAAACAATGAAATGAACAGTTTCTTTAAAAAAAAAAAAAAAAAAAAAAAAAAAAAAAAAACAGAAAAGACCTTTGGATAAACAGATACCTAAGTGAACAAAATGAGAATACTTTATACATTAAAACATTATGGAGAAAAATGACTTTCAAAAACAAACATGTGCAAGAATTCTAAACATATATTGGATTACTTGCTATCTAGGGGAGAAGGTAGAGAGAAGGGAGGGAGAAAAATTTGGAACACAAATTTTTGCAAGGTGAATGTTGAAAGCTATCCTTGTATATTTGAAAATAAAAAGCTATTTTTTTTAAATCTTTAGAATTCTAATGAGTATAACAGTAAACCACAAGTCCAAAAGAATAAAAATAATATATGCTATCCACTATTAGAATTGAGAAATTAGAATGTAGAAATAAACATATATGGATAATGTAAGAATTTATTTTGCTGAATTATTTCTTTACATACGAAAGACTATTTTGCAGGATTCATTTGTTTAATTTGTTCGAGATAGTGGGGAATGTGGATTAACAAAAGATAAACAATCAATAAGATATAAAAACATTTTTAATATTGTGTCTACCTGTTAAAAAAAACTATAGCTCTCTTTAAAGTTATCGTGGGAAACACATTTCCCTAGCATATTTACTATGAGAAAAAGTAATATTTGTCACTCATCCCTTTTTTTCTTGCTTATTGAAACCTACAATTTGTCCATTATTATGATTCATGGAAGATCTTTTTAGTTTCTTTAAAAAATGGTATATTTTAATTTATTTATGAATCATGGTGGATACCAAAACAATCAATGAATTTATTTTAGTTTGCCTGTACTTACAATTAAAGATTCTGGATCAATTAGTTACCATTTTGAAGAGTTAGCAGAAGAACCTCCATGAATATCATGGACACTCTAAGCCAAAAATGTTTAACTCTTTAAAAAAGCAAATATTCCTATACAATCTGCCTATCAAAGGTGTCTGTAGATTATCTTTTAGGATATATTGGCTCAAACTTTCATAACCAGACTATGGGGAGAAAATCTACTGAAAAGTCTAAAAATTTTGCAAGTGATCTCAGAATCTAATAGATTTCAGAATCACTATTTAAAAAAAAAAATAAAGCAGTGCTGCAGTATCTTTAATGACAATAACTCATTAGTCCTCTTATGTTATGAGACTCATCACTAGCAAATTTATCAGGTCACAGGGAAATGATCTCGGACACGGTGGGTCGGAAACAATTTGTAGGCTATCCATGTGCGTTTATGGAACATATTAGCTCCAGTTCAAGCCTCTAACGGAAGTACCCCAAGTCCTGATTCCAAAACATCACAAGATTCTATACAGCCACACAAGGGAGGCACGAATACAAAACACAAGGTCCTGTCCTAAACAGATGCTCAGCAGCCAAAGTTATACAATACAAGCCCTGGGAAAATCACAACTTTATGACTTGAGTCTTACTTGGCCATTAACTTTTCTGTTTTCATATATCAGACTAGCAAGTCATGATGTATAGATACCCATTACTAGGCACTCTCCCCCTAAGGCAGGGTTGAAGTTGAGTCATAAAAGATAAAATGCTTGGCTAAGAGACTAAAATGATAAGATATATCACTGCTTACAGTTGCTTTTTTGTGCATTCTATAGACCATCTTCTGAACAGGACCCAAGATAGAGCAATCCTGCTTCTCCAGGGAAATACCAGTGATGTGCCATAGTTTCCATTGGCCATTGAGCATTTCCTTCCATTATGTAAAAATAATTCTGACAAGGGTATCTACAGATTCATCATACTGATATTGAAGGGATCCAGACCCCAAAAGACTGAAAACTCGTTCTCTATGGTCTGTACTTCTACCCAATACTGTATATAAAATCAATAAGAATTTATAAATGTTCCATAAAACTTAATTATGTTTCAGGAAATGTGCTAAATGTTGGAGATATAAAAACAAAATGGATATAATCTCTGACTTCAAGCACCCTGCGTTCTACTAAGAGCACATGTTTTTATAAAACAGCAAATGTAATGAGCATCAATAAAACTTTCAATAAAAAAAATCTCTTGATCAAGCCAGCAACTACATTCTTGATTAATGTATATAATCTCACTAGAATGTTTATATTGTGTATCTTCTCTTCCAAAAATCATTTCACTAATTGTTTCTCAATTAATTCTCTAAGACAAAATCAACACCCTAAAAGTTATTGAAGATCTACAAATAAAAATAAGACTTTGGTATGTCTTCAAAGGCTGACACATTTCTTCTAAGATTGATTGCTTATTTTCAGACCTGACATGCCACTAGAATGACATGTACTATTTTTTCTTGAATAAGATAGAATATTCTTTCCCAGAGGACCATAACCCACTTCTCCTCAGCTTGTCATGATTATTTCTTAATTTGTTCCTATGAAGCTATCCAAAATAAGGAAACAATCTTGGGTTACACATACAACTAAGAAAGAAAAGCTCTTTTAATTCCATAATGTAACTTTGAAAGGATTTACTGGATTGAAAAAGCTAATTTAAAAGTGCTAAATATTGCAGAAGCATTGAAATTTATTGAACCCTACTGCAGACATGACATGGTGTACAGTCCTCAACAATTTCCACAAAGCATAGTCATTTTCACACATAATTGAAAATGAGTTTAATTTCAGCACAGAAAATGCTATTCTTATCTACTAATAATGCAATTCCTAATTTGTGATATGTTCTGATAATCACAGGAAGGAAACCATAGTTTTGGAGCATAAGTCCATACCCTTAAACCTATGTCTTCTTGGTCCAAGAACAATATATTTCTAAGGCAGAAATGAAAGAATCAAGTCTCAAATATTTTACTGGATATAGATATATAGGAAAAAGCAAATGGGCCTAGCAGAAATTTTTAGGTTCAATTTATATGTAATACATTTGTGTGTGTGTGTGTGTGTGTGTGTACAGATACATATAAATGTATGTGTAGGTATACACACATTTTTATCTGTTATTTTCCAAGAAATCAATTGAGGAAGAAACACTGAATTTCTTCACTGAAGAAAAATTATTTGATATTAAAAGCAGTATGGTTAAAATTTAAAGATAAAAAGAACCATAGAAATTTCTGGATAAAAATAAAACATTAAGTTACTTAAATTATTATACATTTTAAAAAGAAATTAACATCTCAAACTGATTTATATTCAATCCATACTCTAATCATAGTTGTGTAGAAAATTAATTTACAAGACAATAATAGTGCTATTTAAAAAACTGAAGTTATTTCTAAATTTGGATTAGGTAAAGTTTGGAGATTTTCAAGGTTCTCCATAGATGTAATGCTTTGTTAGAATATTAGAGCAATCTCCAAAATTATTTTTTTTCTTTACCTAACCTGGGGTTCAAGCATGAAAATTTGCAAAAGACTCTTTTAAAAGAAATACAAATATAGAAGTTCCATTGTTGTATGAGCAATAGAGATGTGAGAATCTGAGATGGGATATATTTTTCATGGCATCTTTAAAGAAGTTCTTTGGAAAACACACACACACACACACACACACACACACACACACTCAATTCTTCAAAAAAAAAAAAGTAGTAGGTTAGAAAATGCCTAACAGTGTCATGGGAAAGGTTCAAACCTTTGCTCAGTACAACATGTGACTCTGGTTCACAAAAAGGTAAGATAATCTTTTCCCATCGCAAAAAATATTTTTCAAAGACAGCCTTTCAACTTTCATCTCAATCATTATTTTTTAAGATGCCAGTTCATTTTCTCAGCTGAAGGAGGACTAGACTAACACCAGAGAGGGATCATGCCAGTAAAACCCAAGGTGAAACAAACAGTAGGATAAAGAAGTTGTACTTTGTAGGCTGTATAAGACCAGTGCAATTAATCCCCCACTGTGAAAACCTCATATATACTTTCATAGTGAGCCAACCTCCTAAGGAAAAGTTCATATATAAATAAAAGCATTTTACAAAATATTTTACATTTCTTCAAATATATCTTTTTAAGTTTAGACTGCCTATTTTAAAAATTGGATTACAATATGTAACTCATTAGCTAATAGGCCCTTCCTCTCAATGGTTACTATTTCATGGGGTACTACACAAGATTATCAAAAGCATTATATCTCATGAACAATAACAAGTCATATTTACAAAGTGCTACTGTTATAGTATGTCTACTGGTGTGCCTGGAAAAGACACATTATATAGAGAGATAAAAATAATGGGCCTGTCAAAATTTGAGCAGCTGAGTAATTCTGAGCCATAGTAATTAAGGAGTGTGCTAAAGAATGTTTTAACAATAAGCTTTCCAAGCAATTTGGATGCTCAAAAAGTTATCAAACTGTGCATACCCTTTGATCCAGCAGTGTTTCTACTGGGCTTATATCCCAAAGAGATTATAAAGAAGGGAAAGGGATCTGTATGTGCCAAAATGTTTGTGGCAGCCCTGTTTGTAGTGGCCAGAAACTGGAAACTGAGTAGATGCCCATCAATTGGAGAATGGTTGAATAAATTCTGGTATATGAATATTATGGAATGTTATTGTTCAGTAAGAAATGACCAACAGGATAATTTCAGAAAGGCCTGGAGAGATTTACATGAACTGATGCTGAGTGAAATGAGCAGGACCAGATCATTGTACACGGCAACAACAATACAATATGATGATCAATTCTGATGGACCCAGCCATCTTCAGCTATGAGATGAACCAAATGAGTTCTAATGGAGCAGTAATGAACTAAACCAGCTACACCCAGGGAAAGAACTTTGGGAGATGCCTAAGAACCATCACGTTGAATTCCCAATCCCTATATTTATGCCCACCTGCATTTTTGATTTCCTTCACAGGCTAATTGTACAATATTTCAGAGTCCGATTCTTTTTGTACAGCAAAATAACTGTTTGGTCATGTATACTTATTGCGTATCTAATTTATACTTTAATATATTTAACATCTACTGGTCATACTGCCATGTAGGGGAGGGGGTGGGGGCAAGGAGGGGAAAAATTGGAACAAAAGGTTTGGCAATTGTCAATGCTGTAAAATTACCCATGCATATAACTTGTAAATAAAAAACTATTAAAAAATTAAAAAACCAATAAGCTCTCCAGTTTAAAAAATTCCAAATATGCAAATTTAATCTGCATTTTTTTATTATTTTATTTTTAATTTATGAAATAAGCATTTTCATAACAGTAGATTTAAAAAAAAAAAAGGATTGCACTGGAAATTGAATGGATGCCCATCAATTGGAGAATGTCTGAATACGTTATAGTATATTGTTCTGTAAGAAATGACCACCAGGATGATTTCAGAGAGGCTTGGAGAGATTTACATGAACTGATGCTGAATGAATGAGTAAGACCAGGAGATCTTATATACTTCAACAACAATACTATATGATAATCAATTCTGATGCAAGTGGTCCTCTTCAACAAGGAGATGAACCAAATCAATTCCATTTGTTCATTAATGAATAGAACCAGCTACACCCAGGAAAGAACTTTGGGAAATGAGTGTGAATCACTACATAGCATTTCCAATTCCTCTGTTTTTGTCTGCCTGAATTTTTTATTTCCTTCTCAGGTTAATTTTACATTATTTCAAAGTCTGATTCTTCTTGTACAGCAAAATAGCTGTATGGAAATGTAGATATATATAGTTTTTAACATATACTTTAAGATATTTAACATGTATGGGACTACCTGCCATCTGGGGGAGAGGGTGGAGGGAAGGAGGGGAAAAGTTGGAACAGAAGGTTTTGCAATTATCAATGCTGAAAAATTACCCATGCACATATCTTGTAAATAAAAAGCTATAATAAAAAAATGATTGTACATGAAACTGAAACTTATGTACAACCTGCAATTCCTTTTTAAAAATATAATAAAGAACTGCTGGGAAATGTTGAAATTAGTTCTGCAGAAACTACGCATTGACCCCTAACTAACATCTTATACCAAAATAGGTTCATGATTTAGACATAAAGAGTGATATTATAAGCAAATTAGAAGAACAAAGGATAGTTTCTCTCTCAGATTTGTGAAGAAGGAAAGAATTTCTGGTCAAATAACTAGAGTACATTATTGAATACAAAATGTATAATTTTGATTATATTAAGTTTAAAAAGTTTAAAAGTTTTATACAAAAGTTTATACAAAGAAAACCAATGTAGGTAAGATAAGAGAAGCAATAAATTAGGGGGAGAGGCAGGGATTACATTGAAAGGTTCTGGTAAAGGCTTCATTTCTAAAATAAATAGAAAACTGACTCAAATTTATAAGAATTGAAGCCATTCTCCAATTGATAAATGGTCAAAGGATAGGAACAGAAATTTTCAGATGAAGAAACTGAAGCTATTTCTAGTCATATGAAAAGATGCTCCAAATCAATATTGATCAGAGAAATGCAAATCAAGACAACTGTGAAGTACCACTACATACCTGTCAAATTGCCTAAAATGACAAAAAAAAAAAAAAAAGATAATGATGAATGTTGGAGGGGATGCAGGAAAACGAAGACACTGATGCATTGTTGGTGGAGCTGTGAACAGATCCAACCATTCTGGAGAGCAATTTGGAACTATGCTCAAAAAGTTATCAAACTGTGCACATACTTTGATCCTGCAGTATCTCTACTGGGCTTGTATCACAAAGAGATCTTAAAGGAGAGAAATAGACCCATATGTGCAAAACTGTTTGTAGCAGCCCTTTTAGTAGTGACTAGAAACTAAAAACCAAGTGGATGCCCGTCAGTTGGAGAATGGCTGAATAAATTATGGTATATGAATGTTGTGGAATGTTATTGTTCTCTAAGAAATGACCAGCAGAATGATTTCAGAAAGGCCTGGGGAGACTTACATGAACTGATGCTGAGTGAATTGAGTAGAACCAAGAGATCATTTTACATGGCAACAACAAGATTATGTGATGATCAACTCTGATTGACATGGCTGTCTTCAACAATGAGATGATTCAGGGCAATTCCAATAATCTTGTGATGGAGAGATCCCTCTACATCCAGAGAGAGGACTGTGGGAACTGAGTGTGGACCACAACATAGCATTTTCACTTTTTGTTGTTGTTTGCTTGCATTTTATTTTTTCTCTCATTTTCTTTCCTTTTTGATCTGATTTTTCTTGTGTAGCAAGATAATTGTAGAAATATGTATAGGAGAATTGCATATCCTTAACATATATTGGATTACTTACCATCTAGGGGAAGAGGTGGGGGAAAGGAAGGGGACAATTTGGAACACAAGGTTTTGCAAGGATCAGTGTAGAAAAAATTATCCATGCATATGTTTTGAAAATAAAAAACTATAATAAAAGAAAAAATATTTAAAAATTATCATCTAACTTCCTTTTCCTCTTTTTCTTCCCTCCCCCCTTGCTAAACTGTTTTTCATCATATTCTTCAGTCTGGACAGTCAACAACGCACAAAAAAATTTGAATCCAGTTGTATAGGATTTGCTAATTTCTAAGGCTCAATATGAAAATTTAACTATCAAGTTCCAATGATCCAGTAGGAAGAAGCTCTAGCACACCATTAGTCATAAATATTATGCACAACTGATAATGCTGCTATTTCTCCAGTAAAATTATCATTAAGGTAGGCAAAATAAAACCAGAAGGACTATAAGTGGATTACCTTCCTGTTTGTTTTACAATAAACTGAGAATCTGCTGGGTATATGATGCTCAAGTGCTCAAATCAACTCACTGATAGGGCTTCAGTTGAATGGTAAGAAGACTGCAAATATCATTTTATGAAAATCATAAATTGAGAGTGTGGTAGTTCATGTTCCTGACATCAGCTGTGTAAGCTGGTAACTCAACAGGGAATAAAAATTCATTTTTGTGACAATCTTGAAAGCAACTCTTTTGCTTCCTTGCTTTTTATACAGATTCACTGATTGTCATTTGTCATTTATCTAGGTTGTCCATGTTTACTAGTTAGAGCTGAAGGCTTCAGGAGCTTGTTGGAAATAAAAATTGCCCATGGAAACTGGTGGTAGGTTTGGAAGGATTCCATTTCCTTCTAAAGAGTCTTGCAAACTTAGTTTGCTCAAATAGTGTATACATAGTGTATATAGAATCCAGTAATTGATTTGTGTATATAGTTGACCTGTTATCCTTTAAGTAGATTTTAATGTCAACCTAACAAGACTAAGTAATTTCTTGTCTATCATGACCCTGAGAGCTCTTAAACTCTGATTCTGCCTCTCTACCTCTAAAAAGACGAGTTTATCTAACACAAGTATGCATAGAGCACAATCAAGGAATCCTTGGAGTGAGAAGCCATTCATTACATGTAATTATCATTAGAGATCAGTAACAATCTTTGACAGAACAGTTTCAGAGGACACACAGGCAATGCTCTATACATGCCTATTTACTTCCAACTTGGTGGAGATTTTGGTATTTTAATAAGAACTCAATCAGCTTCCCTCCTTTCCACTGAAGAGTCTTGAGTTAAAAATCTGGCCTCTGGCATTTCCTAGCTATGTGACCGAGGGCAAGTCACAATCTTTGTTTTTGCCTTAGTTCTTCATCTTTAAAATAATCTGGAGGTGGAAAAGGCAAAGCATTTCAGCATTTTTTGCCAAAAAAACAACAAAAAACAACAAAAAACAAATGGAGTCATGAAGAGTTGGATATGACAATAACAAAAATTCTTACAGTAGTTCTTTGCTGGTTTTCCTGAACTTCATCTCTTCACTTATAGAATTAGAATTAGAATTAGAAAGCATTTACATATCCAACCTCCCTAATTTTACAAATGAATAAACTAAAACCCAGAAAAACTGAATGGCAATCAAAATTATTTAAAAAACAGGATCTGAACCTAGACTATCTTACTTTAAATCTAATGTTTTACTGACTCAATTTGTCCCAAAATCTGTCAGTCGAAAAAACTGCTGGAAAAAGGAAGGAAACCCATTCAGAAGCCTCTCCAATCCTTAAATAAAAGGCTTATAACCTCATTTTTAAAACCCTTCTGGCATGAAAATCAAGTTGGTAAAATTTGTGTTCTATTGGAATAGCTTTCAAAATGCAGGGTCACCTTCATGCCATAATTAGGTCTCAATTAATCTCACTTATGTATCTATTTGATCACATCTAGCCAAAATCCTTCAATGGCTTCATCTTTCCCACTAAAAAGATCTTGGCTCCTTAGTCTAGAGTTCATGACCCTTCATAATTTGAAATCACCCTATCTTTCTAGTCATATTCCACTGTATTCCCCCATAAATATTCTATGCTCCAAACAAACTCCAATACATTTACTATAAACATACCAATTAAATTCTTTTTAGTAAATATTTATCTTGCTATGAATGTAAAGATAAAACTAAAACATTCCTTGAACTTCAAGAACTTACGTTCTCACTGTCCTGTGATTTGCTGTACCTATGTCTTTGCTTATGACATGCCTCCAAACTGAAATATTCTATGCCCATGTCTGAACGTTGAAATGATCCATCTTTTTTTGTGTCTCTTCCATAAATTCTTGGGTTTTTTCCCCATCAGAGAAATTATAATGTAGTGAGAAATAAGTCACATACACTAGAGAAGAAGCAGGAAAGAGAAAGGGAACAAAGGGAGAAAAAAGATTGAGAAAAAAAGAAAGGGAGTTGGGAAAGGAGAAGGAAAGATAAATAGGGGCAGAAACAGTAAATAATCATAGTGAATATAATCCTAGTGAATGTGAATGAGGGTGGATTCATAATAATCAATAAAACAAAAGTTGATAGCAGAGTGAACTAAAACTCAGTCCATGAATAAATTGCTCACAAAAAACAAAACCACTTAAAGCAGAAAGACACACACAGAAAAGAAAAACAATAAAATAGAAAAAAATGGTTATTATTTTTAAAAGAAAGAAGAAAATAAAACTATAAATATCAAAAATGAATAGGATAAATTCAACACCAATGAAGAAATTAAGGCAAGTATATGGGGCTATTTTGTTCAATCAAATGCCAATAAATCTGATAATCCAAGGGAAAAGGAGGAATATTTACAAAAAATACAAATTGCCCAGATTAACAGAAAAGGAAAGTGAATACTTAAATCATCTTATATTAGAAAAAAAAAATTGAATCGTTATCAATGAGCTTCCTGAGGGAAAAAAAATCATTTAATTTCAACTGCTCTAACCATTCTGGCATGCCATTTGAAACTAAGCCCCAAGTGCTATAAAACTGTACATATACTTTGAACTAATAATAGCACCATTAGATCTTTACAGCAAGCATCTTTAATGAATGTCTCATTTCTCAAATAAATAAAGAGCTTAGTTGAATTTATAAGAATATAAGCCATTTCCCAATAATTAAATTGTCAAAAGCTATAAACAAATAGTATTCAAATGAACAAATAAAAGTTATCTATAAACATACAAAGAAGTGCTCTAAGTCGCTTTTCATTAGAGAAATATAAATATGACCAAAAAAGGAAAATGATAAGTTTTGAAGAGGATGTGGGACAATTAGGACACTAATATACAGGAAATGGAATTGTGAACTGATCCAACCATTCTGGAGAATATGACTAAAAATCTATAAAACTATGTATATATTTCTTGACCTAGCAGTAACACTATTAGATCTGTATCCCAAAGAGAAAAAAAGGGAAAGGAAAAACATTTGTGCCAGTTTTTTTGTGGGGGCAACTAATTGAAAACTGAGAGGATGCCCATTAATTGGGCTGAACAAGCTGTGATCTGTGATATGTGAATGTAATGGAAAACTATTGTGCAATAAAAAATAATAAACCGGCAGATTTCAGAAAAATCTAGAAAGACTTGCTTGAATTGATGCAAAGTAATATTAGCAAAACCAAGAAAACCTTGTATACAGTATCAGCAATGTTGTGTGATGATCAACTATGAATGACTTTGATCCTTCAGCAAGACAAAGCTCAAAGACAAGTGCCAAAAACTTGCCAAGGAAAACGTTATCCACATTCAGGTAAAGAAGTGGTAGAACAGATGCAGATTTAAACTTTTTTCCATGTATTTTGTTCTTTTTTTTTTTTTCCCTTTTTTAATCTATTTCTTCTTTCACAAATGTGACTAACATAGAAATGTGTTTTATATGATAGTATATGTATTAGCTATATCAAACTGCCTGCCACTTTTTTTTGAAAGAGGAGATGGGAGGGATAGAAGGAAGGGGGAAATTTTATAACTCGAATCTTTTAAATAGTGAATGATAAAAATTTTCTTGACATGCAATTGTCAAAAACCTAAATTATCATGTATAAATCTAAATTTACAAACTGAGAAATGTGCTGCTGACTATTTATTTTTAAAGAGAAAGTTGTTTTTATTCCAAAAATATTTTTCTTTGCTAATGTTCCTTTTGCTGTCTTCAAATTAATAAAATTCAATTAAGAAGGAGAAAGAATTTTTAATTTTTTAAAACAATCATCCATCATCACATGAGGTGTTCAATTTAGCAGAAGACCTACTTTTCCAAGCTCACTACATAGAAAATAAGAGTATGACCTAGAACTATCTATTTAATTATTTCCCCAAGAAGGAGAATGAGTTTGTGAAGAGAGGACAGGACTTGGACTCGAGTGCTTCCTCTGATACATATATGTGTGACCATAAGCCAGTAACCCAACCATGTCTAAGACTAAGTTGCTTCCTTGGTGAAGGAAATTTCCACAAAAGGAAGTTTTTCCACATAAAGGTTTAGCTCTATCCTCCCTAAACTATTTTACTAATAAAATTGCTTTCAACTGTTTTACCCATAAAAACCAATATAATTATTTCATTAGTATATTTCTGCTTAAAGTTAACATTTCAATATGATGACTAATAATATGTTATTTGTGTTATAGCTTTTGCACTATCTTTGGCTGGGTAATGGGTAGTATAATCTATCTCTCATTTCAGTGTTTACAACCAATGCAATTGTGTTGGTCAGGATGTGGAAGACATAACAATATGTTGTTGTAAATATATATGTACAAATATAACAAATATGTTGTATAATATTAACATATACAACTTAAAGCCTTAATTTTTATAGACAGTCACAGTTAGAACAGATCAATTCCACCTTGGACATTCTACATTACTATTGATTTATTGTAGATTGGGGTATAGCTTTCATGTAAGTAACTTAATATTGTACTTGTGATCTTTAAATAAAGAAATTACATGAATGATTTTTTAATTGGCACTTTGTTTATTCTTACGTTAAACTTGTCTGTACTATTACATATATTTATAATAATCACATAATTCCTTCTAATCTTAAACTTCAAGTCATGTATCATGCTGGCAGACAAACCAGATGACAATAAAGAATCACATCTTCTCAAGTCAAATAATCTTTTAATTTGCATGAAATCAATGACCGGCTATAATGATTCATGAGGCAATGTGACTCATTTTTACTGCACTCTATAAACACCTATAATATAAAGAACCTAGAAGAAAGCACGTATTTAAAATTCTAAGTTTCTGCATTTTAGACCAAGAGGTATAAATAATACATTGTCCACTGATAAAGCACAATATTTGTGTAGGGATGAGCTAATGCAATGCAATGTGCACTCTGGTGCACATAGAGATTACACAACTATATAAATGCTGACATTTATCTCAATTAAAATCCAAGGTTTCACATAGTGGCAAGTTTTATGTAGTTAAATCATTATTGTCTCTGTACAGCAGGACATTTTTTTCAAATAACATTATGAATGTCAAGGTATAATGCAACATGCTCTATAAATGTCATTTGTTTGTATCTTTGGATCAGGGAAGCCTTATTGGTACTTTTCCATACAAATCACAGAAACTCTTAAGACGCAGGCATAAATGAGTTAATACAGATGTACCCTGTAAGAAAACATGTTAAATATGTGCTAGAACTGTGCAAAATGGTGGACTTGTGAGTCTTCCAACAGTGATGAGTTTTCTAATTATTCCTTTTTTTTCCTGAGAAACATCTACAAATTACAGTCCACTGTATCTGACCTATGATGGATTCACATATCTGAATTATAAGACATTAGGTGATTGGTCCAAAGTCAAACTGTTACTGTCCAAAATGGAATTTGATCTCAAGTCTTCCTTGAATGTATATCCCAGTTAGTATCCATCTAAGGAATACAACATCTAAAGCAAAAACAACCCTCAAGGATGTTACATCTTATTATAGGACATACAATGGAAAAATATAACACAAGGTATATGAATACCACCTTTGATAATTCCTAAGCTATGTGATTATAGGAAAGTCACTTAAACTATATCTTGGTCTCTTCATCTGGAAATGAGAATCTAGAGCCACAGAACCAAAAGGATAGAAAACTGAGCTTGAAATCATGGTCTTGTTTCAGATTCTGCCATTGATAATTAACTATTATGGGGCAAGTCACTTAACCTCTGTAATACTAAGCAATTTTGTAGGATTTATCTACTTAAAACAACAAGTATTAATAATAGCATTGTAGCTCATTTGTGCATCACCATATCTATTTCCTAGTGTTGTTCATGAAGTTTAAGTTCAATAATGTATGCAACATATTTTGTAAACTTTCAACTGTTTTGCAAATGTTAGCTATTATTTTTAATTCCTACCCCTCCTTTAAAGTGACTGTATTTATTTTTTAAATTTCAAAATAATTTTATTTTTTCAGGTTATGCATATATATTAACTTTTTAAATTCACATGTCTTTATTAATCATGTTGGGAGAGAAAAAGCAGAACAAAAGGGAAAAACCATGAAAGAAGAAAAAAACAAAAGAAGTGAACATAGCATGTGTTGATTTACATTCATGCCCCATGATTCTTTTTCTGGATGGCATTTTCTATCCTAAATTAATTGGGTTTGCCTTGGTTCATCAAACCAATGAAAAGAACCAAATCTTTCATAATTGATCACAGCACATTCTTGCTGTTACTGTGTACAATATATTCTTACTTGCTTCACCTAGCATCAGTTTATGTAAACTTTCCAGGCTTTTCTAGAAACAAGTCCATCATTATTTTATAGAAACAATGATATTCTATTAATATTCCATTACCTTCATATACCACAACTTATTCATCCATTCCCTCAGTTGATGGGAATCTATTCATTTTCCAATTCTTTTCTACCACAAATTAAACTAAAAATTATTTTCATTAGGGTAGCGACATTGTGCAAGTATGAGTGATGAGTCTAAGGTCAGAAAGACTCCTCTTCCCCAGTTCCTCAGTTCAAATCTGGCCTCAGATACTTGCTAGCCATGTGAACCTGGACACGTCATTTTACTCTATTTGTTTTAAGTTCTCATCTATTAAATAAGCTAGAAAAGGAAATAGCAAGTCACTCCTGTATTTTTGTCAAGAACACTTCAAATAGGGCCACAAAATATCAGACATGACTGAAATCACAGTAACAAAACAACAATCATTATTATTTGGACAACAGAAGGATAAAATTCAAATGAGAAATTTAATTCGAGGAGGTACTTTCTGATGTTTGAAAAAAAGATGGGGATTCTCAAAAGGAAAAGATAAGGAGATATTGTATTTCAAGGATGATAGCTGGGTGGTGTAATCCATCAAGCCCTCCATTTGAACTTATCTACTTATAATTAAGATATTTAATATAGCTAGTTTTGGTTCAGTTTCTTTGCGATTTTAGTATAAAAGAAATAGTTTCCTAACATCTATGGATAACAAGTACCAGTTCCTTGGATTCAATTACATTTTCCTGAATCAATCTAACATAAGAACTCAGGATGACAGTGAGGCAGACTTTGGAGTGAAGATCCTTGTTCCACTCAGGCAATTCATTGTGTTAAATATTGGGAATACAAAAAAAAAAAGATAAAATCAGTCCCTGTATTCAGGGAGTTTAAATTCTAACCTGGGACATATGTAAGTAGGTTTCTATATAATATTTACATTATTGTAATATTATATTATATTATCACATTTATAACATTACATATTATATACATAAATATCATATATATTATACACAATAATGTGTAGATATACTTTACATATAGACATACAGGGATAGGAAGTAATCTCAGAGGAGGGGACACCAGAAAGTAGAATAAAAAAAAAGATTCCTTTAGAAGATGGAACTTAAGCTGAATTTTTGAAGAGAAAAAATAAGCAAAAAGGAGAGAAAGAACAATCCAAGCATGCAGATGACCAGTATGAAAGCATAAAGTTAAAAGAAAAAATATCACTCAAGAAAAAGCTGAATCATAGAAGATAGGGAGGAAAAGTGTGTGTGTGTGTGTGTGTGTGTGTGTGTGTGTGTAGAGAGTATAATATTACATTATATTATCACATATCACATTTATAAAATTACATATTATACACATAAATATCATATATATTATACACAATTGGAATTGAATTGGATCTTCTCTTTGTTGAAGATATCCACTTCCATCAGAATACATCCTCATACACTATCGTTGTTGAGATATATAATGATCTCCTGGTTCTGCTCATTTCACTCAGCACTTTTTTTTTTGGTATTCCCAATATTTAACACAATGAATTGCCTGAGTGGAACAAGGATACATATATATATATATATATATATATATATATATATATATATATATATATATATGGGGGGCCAGTCATTAAAATCTTTAAATGTCAAACAGAAGTATATATTTGATCTTGAAGGTAATAGAAAACCATTGGAGCTCACTGAGCTGGGAAAAACCGAGATGGTCAGATCTGTATTTTGAAAAATTAATTTTGACAGTGATGAATAGTGGAAAAGAAACTTGAGGCAGGAAGACCAATTAGAAGGCCTTCGCAAAGATCTAGCTAAGGGATGGCAAAGGTTATAGATGAATGAGTGAATAGAAGGGGATATACAGGAAACATGAAACAAAAAGTGAAAATACAAGATTTGTCAAGAGTGGATATTTGGAATAAGAGTTAAGCTGAGAATATACTGAGTGTAAGTCATTGGAAGATGATAGTATCCTTAACAGTAATGGGGAAATTTGATTTGCATATTACTCAATAAATGCTATGGTTACCTTACAATGGGAGTGACTGAAGTTCTATTTCTCAAAATCCCCAAACTTCACATGAAGGTATAATTAGAAGGGATAAATTCCAAAAATTAGAAAATTATTGGGTTTTGGTAGCCTGTAAATGGTCTAAAAGCAGCAGCAAGGAGTAGCTTTATTCCTCTATTTGGTATCACAAGTTAGGGAATGTGGAAGAAAGATTATTCTTCATTAGTGATTATTTCAAAAGACATTTTATCATGAGAAAACTATATTTCAGTGAGAAAGAAGAAAAAATTAAAAAAAAGTTTGAAAATGAAAATATATTTACAATAAAATGATACAATATGGTGCAATGGAAAAGGTATTAGATTTGAAATCATGAGTGCTGCATGCAAAATCCAACTGCCACTTATCTGTGAGATATTGCAAAAAATTATATAACTTCCTTTGATCTGTTTCCTCTTTAGTAAAACTGGAGTAGATAATGTTGAAGAACAGAAGTAGCTTTTAGCTTTAAAGAAAGGAATATATTTAAGGAAAAGCTCAAAAGGCCCAATGTCAAGGCCTAGTTTAGTGGTAAAAGAAGGTTGATCAGAAAAACCAGAAGAGATACCAGGGTTAGGATAGAGAAATATGTATGAAGTGTGATGATTAAAAAATATGATGGATATGCTTAAAATCACCTTTTAAATCTTCCTATCCATAAATTGAATTTCAGTATTCATAGAAATCAAATCTTAGACACATTATCTATTGTAAACAGAAGAAAATGTTTAACAGTCAATACATTTATGCTTATCTTTTCGGTGTGGTAATAGAGAAATAACTAAAATAAATACTAATTTTTCTTGTTTAAATAACATGCTTATTGTTATGCTCATTTTATTTTTATGTCAATCTGGCTTTTATTTATGACTCAAACACAGTACCTTACATGTCATAGGTGCTTATTTTTTATTAAAGCTTTTTATTTTTCAAAAACATATGTATGGATAATTCTTCATCATTAACCCTTGCAAAACCTTGTGTTCCAATTTTCCCACCTCCTCACACCCCTCCCCTAGATGGCAAGTAGTCCAATATATGTTAAACATGGTAGAAATATATGTTAAATCCACTACATGTGTTATGCTCATTTTAATGAGATTCCTTCACTCCCAGGATGAAAAATTTTAAACTAATTCTATGTGACTTATAGCACTCTATATGTTTTTGTTCAGTGCTATAGCTGCTACCATAAATATATGTAATATTAGAAATTAAATTGGAATTTTGACTTACATCTGGGCCCAGAAAGCTGGTGATAAGGATTAACTATGTACAGATAGCTTACTAAATATACCTAATCTATAATTAGGATAAGTAAAAAAGCTACCAACATATATCAGCTCTACATTTTCTGACAGGAAAACAAGACATTTCACTGTTAATTGCAAAAATGAAAATAAATGAAATGTATTTGAGACATTCACAACTTATAAAGTGATATCAGAAATTAAATGTAAATGTGCAGGGTAAATAAGTTAGCACTATTTCTAGTCAGATTACAATGGGTAGGATGAAATACTAATCAGGCATTAGCTTGAGATCTCTAAAATATAGAAAATTCTATGGTGATGCTAAGACCTTTTCACAAAGAAGAGTCAAAGCAGATATAAGAGACTAATAACATAAGTAAGATATCCATTGGGAACCAGGATTTCTATGGCCTCAAAATAAAGCAATCAAGGAACTCTTGAACTTGAGTAGGTGGCAAAATAGATAGAGGTCCAGGCCCGGAGTCAGGAAGATTGGAGTTCAATCTGCTTCAGAGACACAAGTCATGTAACCTTGTTTACCTCAGTTTCCTCATCTTTAAACTGATCTGGAAAAGTAAATGGCAAATATATTTGCCAAGAAAATCCAACTGGGACCACAGAGTCAGACATAAAATGTTCTCAAATCATTCTCATAATCTAAGCAGGCCAAAATTTAGGTGTTCAATTGACCAACACCCCCCCCAAAGGTTGGAATATTGATAATTCAGGCCCCTAAATATATTTATTAGTTCTAATTAATCAGCATTTATTTCTTCACATTCTACCTTTTGCCCACATTGAAGAAAAAACATTAAAGAAAAATATACGCATAAAACAAATCTCCACATTGGTCATATACAAAAATGTGTCTGATTCTGCATATTTAGTCCAACAATCTGTCAGAAGACAAGCATAGGAATATTGGTATGAACTGATATGAGGAAAAATGGGTGGAATTGGAATATTTCATATTATGACAACATTGTAGAAACAAACATTTTTCAAAGTTGCTTACTCTGCAGCTCGAGCTATTGGGTCTAAGTCGAGATGGATTCCAAAGTCACTCTAATAGCAGAATAAAAGTACTTGACCCCTCTACTCCAGCTGTAACCCATCACATTCTTAATGGATAAAATATTTGGGCCTTAGTTAAGACTCCTTGCACCATTTTGAGCTTGTCAAGACAAATATCAATTTGATATAGGTAAATTATGTACAACATTTTTAAACATATTTTCATATTCATCACGTTGTACAAGAAAGTCAAACCAAAAGGGAAAAAAACAAGAAAAATAAAGAAAAACAAAAAGGTGAAAATACTGTGCTTCAATCCATGTTCAGTCTCCATGATTCTCTTTCTGGATGCAGTTGGCATGTTCTATCCCATGTGTTAGAATTGCATTGAATCATCACATTGATGAGAAGAACTAAGTCTACCATAGTTGGTCACTATATAAACTTGCTGTCACTGTGTTCAATGTTCTCTTGTTTCTATTCTGTTCACTCAGCATCAGTTTATGTAAGACTTTCCAGGATTTTCAGAAATCCTTCCTGGAGCTAAAACCCATGACTCCTCTTATGAAGCTATGAGCATTTGGCAATCTGATCTAAAGATACTTTGTGTCTTTGAACATAACTACTGTCAGGCTATAGATTCATTCGCTATAACAAGTCTATGAGTTCCTGCTTTGGTAGATCCAATCAATCAACTAATATTCACTTATTATATGTTTGCTGTATACTAGGCTGTGCTAGGGACTAAAGATGAAAAAAAAAACAGTCCCTGTTCTTAAGGAGCTCACAGTCTAATGGGTGAGATAATATATACAAAAAAGTTACATACAGGATACAAGAATAGATGAAATGTAACTTAAGGCTCTACTAGCTGGAGGGAAGAAAGAAACAAGTCTCAGCAGATACTTTTCTTTGATTCTTTTATTTTGTTTGGGCTTTTTTGTTGTGATTTCTTTCACAACATGACTTACATGAAAATGTGTTTTGAATGACTAGACATGTATAACCTATGTCAAATTGCCTTCTCAATAATGGGCAAGCAAAAAGAATTAGGAACAACATTTTTTTAAAAGAAGAATAAAATGTTTTATATATAATTGGAAAAATAAAATATTAAACATTTAGGAAAATAACATTTGAGGCAAGTCTTGAAAGATGCGGGGGGTTCTAAGAAATAGAAGTGAAGAAAGAGAGCTCCAAGTTTGAAGACAGTGCAAAGTCAAGGGAAATTAAAATGGCATATCGCAGGCAACAAAGAGTAAATAGGCTGGAATCACTGAATCAGAGTGTCTAAAGGGGAGTAAATTGTAAGAACATTGAAAAAGTAGCAAGGGACCAGGTTTTGAAGGGCTTCAAAAACCAAAGGAAGGATTTTTATCCTTGATGTAATAGGGAATAACTAGAGTTGAGTGAATGGAGAAGCCAGAGGGAATCTCAGAGGGCTCCTACAGCACAGAAAAGATCTTCAGTTTTGCAGGTAGAGCTAGTGCCATTTAGAGCAGTATCCCATTTGAAACTGCTCATTAGATACCTACTCAGAAAAAAGGCCCTGTCTGAATTCATTCCCAAATGTACGAAAGAAAACATGTCCTTTTCTCTCCACTTTAAGAGAGAATTGCCAAGTTAAACATTTCATTTCCTATGGCTGCCTCTAACACTTAGTAGATATAGGACCATGGACAGATCCTTAACTTCTTGAGTCTTAATTTCCTTACTTGTAAAAAGGTAGATAATTACTCCTATAATGTCTCCTTAGCTGTTTTGGAGGTTCAGTGTTTTGTAAACTTTAAAGCACTATATAAATGCCAGTTATAATTTTAAGCTAAATGATACAATCTTTCTTAAAAATATCTGCTTGAACATACATGAATTTGTATAAAGGAAATGGTGAATAGGTTTCTGGTATCATTTCTAAATGTTTTTCTTCTCTTTGTCAAAGAGCATTAATTATTACATAATATCTTTACTAAGAATCCCAATTCATGACAATGACTGGCATCCATTGACAACAATACTCATTTGTTATGATCAAAATATTTCAAATTTGGAGACAAAAATCGCCAAGATCATATCTCAGATAAATATCAAATACTTCATTTGGGTTCAAAAAGTAAATTAGATAAACTTTTGTGTAATTCTTGTATTCTATTATCTGAAAAAGAGCAAAAATAGGAAAGGTTACAGGATGATAAGAAAAATAAATTACTATCAGTGGAGTTATGAATTAATCCATGCATTTTTGGAAATTATACTTTTTTAAAAGACCAAAATGTCTAATCTTTAACCTAGAGATTCCACTTCACAATGAAGTTCAACAATTAAAACAAGGTCCAATACATTGCAAAATATTTCTAGCATCTTTTTGTGGTAACAGAAAAACTGGAAATCAAGTATGTATCATATAATTAAGGAGGCCAAAACAAATCATGGCACACAAATATAACAGGATATTATTGTGCAACAACAATGATTGTAAATTATTCATTAAATCATAAATTTAGATGTAGAAGAGATATTTGAATCATCTATCCCAATGTATTAATTTTACAGTTAAGAAAACTGAGAATCTAGTGAACTGATTTTCCATCCAAGTAGTAAGTGGTTGAGATAGCATTTGAGTTCTAGTCTGCCTAACTTTGTATATAACACTTTTGCCACCACATCAATGCTGCTGTAAAGCATAGGTAGATTTATGAAACAAACAGAGTAAATTAAACAAAACTGGGGAAATTATATTATATACAGAAAAGCTACAACATTGTCAATGGAAAGAACAAATGAAACTGAACACAATATTGTAATGACCATAATAAAGAAGAATTGAGAAAATGGACCTTCTTCCCTGCTTTGTAGAGATGGATAACAAAAGAATTATATATCATTTGCAACATTATCAACTGTTTGGCATGAATTTAATCTTACAATTTTTTTTCTTGTTTTTTATTTGTATTTTTATAAAAATTTATTCAAAGGAATGATTTTCTGGGTAGGAAAATAGGGGGGAAAATATATTCAAAAATGAAGGTAACATAACATCAGATATCAATGAGAAGAGAAAAATACCTAGAATTTTGTTGGATCATTTTTAGGTGACAAAAAGTCTAGTTTCTATAATGAGCAACGTATACTCCTGCTATGTACTATACTGGTCAGACTACATTTGTAAGGCTGATTTTAGTCTCAAGAATCTCATTTAAGGAAAGACACGCAGTTTCTGGGGAAAGCTAATCAGAAGGGGACATGGAATCTTATAACGAAGATTTGATATAGTAGTTAAAGGTGTTTGGCAGATAGAATAAAGGACTTCAATGGGGAAATAACTGCCTAAAGTCTCTGAAGAGCTGATCCATGTAAAAGAATAAAGAGAGCAGAGTGATTGATAGTTCCCAGTTGTCTGTTAACACATCTCATGTACTAGTTTACCTGTCCTCATTCAGGCAATGGATTATGGTAAAGGCAAGGACAGGTGTCCCGGAATCTTCCATGAAACTGGCTAGCATCCTATGCAGTCTATTGGCAGGATCAGGATGATGGGTTGGGTCACTGAGACAAAGTCCCAAATGAAAAAGTGTTTATGAGATATTGGAAGCAATATATGAGTCCTAGGGAATGGGAGGGTCATTTACCAAAGAAACAGATATAAAATAGAAAGTAAACAGTCAGACTGAATATCTAAAGACAAAGTAACAATGAGGACATTCAAAAGATCAAAGGGATATACTTTCTGAGATCAGACTATATTGTCTAGAAACCATGTTTCCAATAAATTCCAAACTAGATCAAAGACCATAATTTATCACACGCAGTGTGGCAGCATGCCCACATACATTTTAGGACAGGCATTTGATGTTGTCCCAGAACTTATCTGGGCATTTCCCAAGTGGGAAATAATTATTTCTGACCAAACATTCATGTAGATTCATATTTCTATGCCTATATAAGAACCAAACAAATCCAGATTTAAAAAAAAAAAAAATTTTAAAGAAATTTTCTTAAATCACAGCTATTTGAAAAATATTACATTTTATTAAAAAACTAACTGTAGTGGTATTCAAATGCAATTACACTCAAAATGCATAAATGTAGACTTATCTATAGAGATTATATTGGGGTCATGTTACTAGTTATGAAATCCATAAAACTTTACCCTAAGAAGCTATCTCCCACTTATCTTTCTCCAGATACTACACTTAATGAATAACTGACTCAGAGTAAGATGATGAGGATCATGATAAGCAATGAGGTATAGTGGATAAGGGCCAGGAAAACTATATAGGCTCATATTATTTGAGCCTTTGAAACATACTTGTTGGGGGAGAGCAACAAGGAGGGGCAGTGGATAGAACACATCAGCTTGTAGTCAGGAGGACCTGAGATCAAATCTGATCTCAGACATTTAATACTGCTTAGCTATGTGACCATGGGCAATTCACTTAACCCCTAATTATCTCAGCAAAAAAAAAAAAAAAAAAAAAAAAAAAAGGAAAAAAGAAAAGAAAAAGAAACATACTGGTGTGGACAGGGCAGAGCCAAGAATGACTTCATGAGACATTAAGAATCAGTCAAGCAAAACTTAAAAAATTAAAAATTAAAAGAAAAATGTAAAATACCTAATTGAGAAAACAAATGACCTGGAAAATTGATCTAGGAGAGAATTTAACAATTATTGGAGTCCCTGAAAACCATGATAAAAAAAGAGCCTAGGCACTATTTTTCAGGAAATCAAGGAAGACTAATATCACAGAATGTCATAGAATCAGAAGGCAAAATAACCACTGAAAGAATTCACTGAACACCTCCTGATACAGACAAAAACTCCAAGAAATATCATGGCTACATTTCAGAATTATTGGACCAAGGAAAAAAAAATATTACAAGCAGCCAAAAAGGAAAAAAAAAAAAAAAAAAAAAAAGCAAATACCGAGGAACCACTAAGGATTCCGCAAGACTTAGCAGCTTCTGCTTTAAAGGTTCGAAGTGCCTGGAATCTGATGTTCTGAAAGGAGAAGGAACTTGGAATACAGCCAAGAATAAAATTACCATGCTAAACTGAGCATTTTCTTTCCTTTTTAAAAAAATTTTAATAGCTTTTTATTTACAAATTATATGCATGGATAATTTTACAGCATTGACAATTGCCAAAACTTTTGTTCCAATTTTTCCCTTCCTTCCCCTCACACCCTCCCCTAGAGGATGACCAATACATGTTAAATATATTAAAGCATAAATTAAATACAAAATAAGTATACATGTCTAAACCATTATTTTACTGTACAAAAAGAATAGGACTCTCAAACATTGTACAATTAGCCTGTGAAGGAAATAAAAAATGTAGGGATTGGGAATTCAGTGTAATGGTTTTTAGTCATCTCCCAGAGTTCTTTCGCTGAGTGTAGCTGGTTTAGTTCATTACTGCTCCATTGGAACTGATTTGGTTCATCTCATTGCTGAAGATGGCCAGGTCCATCAGAATGGATCATCATATAGTATTGTTGTTGAAGTATATAATGATCTCCTGGTCCTGCTCATTTCATTCAGCATCAATTCGTGTAAGTCTCTCCAGGCCTTTCTGAAATCATCCTGTTGCTCATTTCTTATAGAACAATAATATTCCATAATATTCACATACCACAATTTATTCAGCCATTCTCCAGGTGATGGGCATCCACTCAGTTTCCAGTTTCTGGCTATTACAAAGAGAACTGTCACAAACATTCTTGCACATACAGGTTCCTTTCCCTCCTTTAAGATCTCTTTGGGATATAAGCCCAGTAGTAACACTGCTGGATCAAAGGGCATGCACAGTTTGATAACTTTTTGAGCATAGTTCCAAATTTGAGCATTTTCTTTCAGAGAAGAAGATGGACATTCAATGAAACAATTGAATTCCATTTATTTCTGATGAAAAGACCAGAGCTAAAAATAAACTTGACTTCCAAATATAGAACTCAAGAGAAGCATAAAAAGGTAAAAAGAAAAGAACTGTATTTCTGATATGGGTATACATAAAGAGTGCATGTATAATCTGATTTTAGTGTTGTAATATAAAAATGAAGCTAGAGATGGAAAGGGGATTGTAACAAGAAAAAAAGTAAAAAGTGAAGGTAAAATGAGGGAAATTACATCACAGGAAGAGGCAAAGAAAACCTAATGGGAAAAGAGGGAAGGTAATGAACATTGTGTGAATCTTATTCACATCAGATTTGACTTAAAGAATATTAGACATATCTGGTTTCACTGAGAAACTTCTCTCATCTTTTAGAAAAGTAGGAGGTGAAAGGAGAAGAGAAAAGGGGTAGGCTACATAGAAGGGAAAACAGAAAAAGTAGGGGGAAGGTATAAGAAAAGGAAAGGGTGTCTAAAGGTGGAGGACTGTATGAGGCAAGTAGTGCTCATAAGTAAAATACTGGGGAGGAGGGCAAGGGGAAAAGGAAATAGAAAAATATAATTTGGGGTTAATAAGATGGCAGAAAATACAGAATTAGTAGTTTTAACCATAAATGTGAATGGGTTAAACTCTCCCATAAAGCATAAGTAGATATCAGACTTGATTAAAAGCCAGAATCCTACAATATGTTATTTACAAGAAACACATTTAAAGGAGAGAGATACATGTAGAGTAAAGGTAAAAGGCTAGAAGAGAATCTATTATGCTAGCAATAGCAAAAGTTGATCTAATTAAAAGAGATAAGGAAGGAGACTATATCTTGCTAATGGGTACCATAAATAATGAAGCAATATCAATATTAAACATATATGCACCAAGTCGTGTAGCATCTAAATTCCTAAAGCAGAAGTTAAGAGAGTTGCAAAAAGAAATAAACAGCAAAACTATAATAGTGGGAGATCTCAACATTGCTGTCTCAGAACTAGATAAATCAAACCACAAAATAAATAAGAAAGATGTTAAAAAGCAAATAAAATACTAGAAAAGTTAGGTATGATAGATTTTTGGAGAAAATTTAATGGAGACAGAAAGGAGTACACTTTCTTCTCAGCAGTTCATGGAACCTATACAAAAATTGACCATATATTAGGACATAAAGACTTCAAAATCAAATGCTGAAAGGCAGAAATAGTAAATCCATTTTTTCAGATCACAATGCAATAAAAATTACATTCAATAAATGCCCAGGGGAAAAGAGACCAAAAATTAATTGGAAACTAAATAATCTCATTCTAAAGAATGGGTGAAACAGCAAATCATAGACACAATCAATAATTTCATCCAACAGAATAACATAATAGAGACAACATACCAAAATATGGGGGATGCAGCCAAAATGTTAATAAGGGGAAATTATATAACTCTAGATGCTTACTTGCATAAAATAGAGAAAGAAGAACAATGAATTGGGCTTGCAACTAAAAAAGCTAGAAAAAGAACAAATTAAACCCCCCCAATCAAATACCAAATTTGAAATTCTAAAAATAAAAGGAGAGATTAATAAAATTGAAAGTAAATCTATTGAATTAATTAACAAAACTAAGATCTGGTTTTATGAAAAACAAAACAAAATAGATAAACCTTTAATTAATTTGATTTAAAAAAAAAGAAGAAAATCAAATTCCTAGTCTCAAAAATGAAAAGGGAAAACTTTCCATCAATGAAGAGGAAATTAGAGCAATAATTAAGAGTTACTTTGCTCAACTTTATGCCAATATGACAAGCTAAGTGAAATTCAGGAATATCTACAAAAATATAGAATGTCCAGATTAATAGAAGAGGTTTAAATAGTCCCATTTTAGAAAAAAAAAAAAGAAATAGAACAAGTTATTAATCAACTCCCTAAGGGAAAAAAAAAACCCAGGATCAGATGAATTTACATGTGAATTGTACCAAATATTTAAAGAACAATTAACTCCAATGATATATAAACTATTTTTTTAAATCAAAGACTCCTACCAAATTCCTTTTATGACACAGACATAGTACTGATACTTAAACCAGGTCAGACAAAAACACAGAAAGAAAATTATAGACCAGTCTCCCTAATGCATATTAATGCAAAAATCTTAAATAAAATATTAGCAAAAAGATTACTGAAAATCATCCCCAGGATAATACACCATGAGTATGTATGTGTTATAACAGGAATGTAGGGCTAATTCAATATTAGGAAAACTAACGGCATAGTTGACTATATCAATAACCAAATTAACAAGGACCATATGATCATCTCAATAGAGGCAGCAAAAGCATTTGATAAAATCCAACACCCATTCATATTAAAAACACTAGAAAGTATAGGAATAAATGGACTTTTCCTTAAAAAAAAAAAGTCAATAGCATCTATTTAAAACCATCAGCAAGCATCATATGTAATGGGAATAAACTAGAACCATTCCCAATAAGATCAGAGGTGAAACAAGGTTGCCCATTATCACCATTAGTATTCAATATTGTATTAGAAATGCTAGCTTTGGCAATAAGAGAAGAAAAAGAGATTAAAGGAATTAGAATAGGTAATGAGGAAACCAAATTATCACTCTCCTCAGATGATATAATGGTATACTTAGAGAGAATCAACCAAAAAAAACACAACTTTAGCAAAGTTACAGGATACATAATAAATCCGCATAAATCATCAACATTTTTATATATCATTAACAAAATCCAACAGCAAGAGACAAAAAAGAGAAATTCCAGTTAAACTAACTGTTGATAGGATAAAATATTTGGTAATCTATATGCCAAGGGAAAGCCAGGAACTATATGAACAAAACTACAAAACACTTTCCACACAAATAAAGTCAGATCTAAACAACTGGAAAAATATCAAGTACTCTTGGATAGGTAGAGAGAATATAATAAAGATGACAATACTACCAAAACTAATCTATTTATTTAGTGCTATACCAATCAAAACCCCAAGAAACTATTTTACTGACCAGAAAAAAAAACAATAAATTCAGCTGGAAGAACAAAAGTTCAAGAATATCAAGGGAATTAATGAAAAGAAAAGCAAATGAAGGTAGCCTAGCTGTACCAGATCTAATATTATATTTTAAAGCAGTGGTCATCAAGATGACCAGCTCTGATGGACCAGGCCATCCTCAGCAACGAGATCAACCAAATCATTTCCAAAGGAGCAGTAATGAACTGGACCAGCTATGCCCAGAAAAAGAACTCTGGGAGATGACTAAAAACCATTACATTGAATTCCCAATCCCTATATTTATGCACACCTGCATTTTTGATTTCCTTCACAAGCTAATTGTACAGTATTTCAGAGTCTGATTATTTTTGTACAGCAAAATAACGTTTTGGTCATGTATACTTATTGTGTATCTAATTTATATTTTAATATATTTAACATCTACTGGTCATCCAGCCATCTGGGGGAGGGGGTGGGGGGGGTAAGAGGTGAAAAATTGGAACAAGAGGTTTGGCAATTGTTAATGCTGTAAAGTTACACATGCATATAACCTGTAAATAAAAGGCTATTAAAAAAATAATTAAGTAAAAACCAAAAAAAAAAAAAAAAAAAAAAAAAAAAAAAAAACCACTTGGTCCTGGCTAAGAAATACAGCCATTGACCAGTGGAATAGGTTAGGTTCACAGGATAAAATAGTCAATGACTATAGCAATCTAGTGTTTGACTGTGTTTAACGATCAGCAGGTTGATTTCAGAGAGTCTTGTAGAGATCTACATGAACTGATGCTAAATGAAATGAGCAGAAACAGGAAATCATTATACACAACAACAACAAGACTATATGATGATCAATTCTGATGGATGTCGCTTTCTTCAACAATGAGATGATTCAAACCAATTCCACTTACTCAGTGATGGAGAACCATCTACACCCAGAAAGAGAAATATGGGAACTGAGTGTGGAACACAACATAACATTCTAACTCTCTCTGTTTTTTGCTTGCATTTTTTCTTTTGCAGATTTTTCTTCCTTCTTGATTTGATTTCTCTCATGCAGCATACATATATTGGATTTAACATATTTAGCATATGTTGATTACCTGCCATTTAGGGGAGGAGGTGGGGGGAAGGAGGGGAAAATTTGGAACAAAAGGTTTTACAAGGCTCAATGTTAAAAAATTACCAAAGCATATATTTTGTAAATAAAAAAAAATACTTTAACAAAAAAAGGAAAAAAAGAAACATACTGGTTGTATGTCCTTGGGCAAGTCATCTACTTATTCTCTCAGTGTTCTAGTAAACTCCTAAAACTAGGTCATAGAGAAGAGGTTGACCTGCATTGATAAAAATGAATTTGTTCAATCAATGGTTCTCCTAAACTAATGAAAACACAAATGTGACCCCCAAACCTATTCCTACAGGATCATAGATTTAAATCAGGAAGGAAATTTGAAAATCAATTAGTCCAACCCTCTGGTTTTTCAACTGAAGAAACAGAGTCCCAGAGAGACAAATTGACTTATCCAATATCTCAAACATAGGAAGTGGCTGAGCTGGAAACTGAATTAGGTTCTCTAACTTTAAATTCATCACTCTTTCCAGGGTACCACGCTGACTCTTCAAATAAGCAATAGAATGTTTAAAAATGCAGAGCACCCTTCCCACCTACTATAAAAAGTCAACAAGCATTTATTTATGCTTCCTTCTTGAAGATATCCAATGACATCAGGAGGACGATGACTTGCAAGTGAATTAGATTTAATTGAGGCAGAGCTATGAAAAGTCATCAGCCTTACTCTCTCCCCCAGATCAGAGTTCAATGGCAAAACGTAGGTCAGACAGTTGACAGTTCCAGGTGCAGTGAGGGACCTTGGCCTTTCAAATACTTATTAAGTGTGCACTATATTTCCAGGAACTGTGCTAAACATTGACCACTCAAAGAAAGATTAAAAACAGTCCCTACTCTCAAGGAACTCACCCTCTAAAGAGAAAGACAACATGCAAATAGCTATGCATGAGTAAAATAGATACCAGATAAACTGGTGCTCATCTCAGAGAAAAGAACCTAAAATTAAGCTAAAGTAGGAAAGTTTTCTTGCAGAAGATCAGACTTGAAAGAAAGCTGGAGACAGAGATGAGGGGAGAGAATTCCAGACATGAAGGATCCAAAGTTGGAATACTGAGCATTATATACCAGGAGCAAGGATATCAGTATCCCTAAATTACAATCTATGAAGGGCAGTGAGATGTAGGACTAGAAAGTGAAGAAAAGGCCCTGTTATTACAATGGGCTTTTAAAATGACACATTTCCACTTCAATAAGGCTTAAATGAATGAGTAATTATGATAAGCTATCAAAGCTTGCTAAAAACATTATTCTATTTATATTAATTTGCATTCTCTGAAAACATAATATGAAAAGGGTAGGAGTGAGGGGATGTTATGCAGGTTCCAAAGCTGTAGCAACTGAGAGATACTATCCCACCAAGACATTCAAATGCTCTTATTTTAACCCCTCTACAATGTCATTTGTTCTTAACAATAATCAAAACATTTTTTTGTTCATAAGAGCACAGCATTTACAGATCTATGTTTTCTGTGGTTTAATGGGTTGTTCTTTTGTAGAACTGATTACCAAAATAACTCCCAGGTCATCTTAGTGGGTAAGAATGGGAGGAGTATGATTTATTCAAAGCTTTTTTCATATCTGCCCATTCAGCAATGTCTAATAATCACTTGCAGAAACCTGTTAATGTTATATTGATATAAATTTAAATATTGACATTTATGATGGCCTGAGGTTTCATGGATCCCTTCTTATAGATTGGAACTTGCTGTGACTGAGGGTGACTTTTGCAAATAAATGCCATCAATCTGCTTCAGCAGCTTAAGCCTCCAAATTTCAAGAAATGTCTTTTATTTTCCTAAAAATAGACAAGGAACCCAGTGACCATTTCTGAAGGAAAATCCCCTGGTAACTACTGGTATCCAGACAACTGGCAAAATACAGAAACCAAGCTCCAAAGTTAGGGGAAAATGAAATGATCCATTGTCTGAAGTAGATGAAGCAAAGGAACCCCTTTATCCCCCAGCCCAAACTCCCATTTTCAGTGACCCTTCCTGAATATAGTGAAATACTACAAACATTTCTGAATATTTTACCCTCGTGCAGTGCTTTATACATTTCACAACTCCATTGCTTATTAGTTCTCTGCTGATCCTCACAATAAACCAATGGGTTATGTAATGCAATATTCATTAATACTCCTAGTCTGCAAATTGAAGCCTAAAACAAAGAACCCAGTACTTGTATGGCCCCAAAGCTTGTTGTGACAAAACCAGGCCAAGAGGCCAAGTTCCTAATTCCTAAAACTTTGTCACAGCACATTAAGACCTAGTGATATTTTCTTAATATACAGAACTAATACAGGCTAGTGATTTCACAGATATAGAGAACTCCCAGATGGGGAGGGAGATATTTCTTCCCAATGTAGATCACCTTCTCTGCAACTTAAATGCCTAAATAATTGCCTCAAGTACTGACAGGTTAAGCCATTTGCCCAAAGTTGCACAGCCAGTATGTCAGACAGAAACAAGACTCAAAAAAAGACCCTTCTGGATCTGAGTCCAGCTTTTTATCCATTTTGCCATCTGCCTTGTCAGACTTTTCATAAGTATCATTTTAAAGTCCAAATGTTCAATGGGAGAAGTGGATGTAAATACAAATCACGCAACTGTCAGTATTTTTCCAAAAGGGAAGCTACACAATTACAACTAACCATAAATTTGAATAATTTATTTATTCTATAAACATTAACTGAGTTGTTCCATCTGTACCATGAGACAGTATACCTAGGAAAACTTATTAAGTCTGGTGGATTAACTGATAATCATGGCAAGAGGGGAAGGGAGCCATGAAAAGCAAAGTAGTGGACACCTTTGAATTAGAGTACTACACCCTTTAAAATCCCTTATAACATGATTGGAGCAGTTGCCATCCAAAATGTGTAGACCAGGACTGTCACTTGGGAAGCGCAAATATGTAGTAACTTAAATGTTAGTTAAAGAGATTAGAATTTAATCAGTAATATATAAGGAAGCCATAGAAGGTTTTTGAGGAAGAGAATGACAAATTAGATGTGAACATTGTAAGTATCATGTACTTACTGAAAGCAGAATTTTGATGATTCCTCTGTGCATTTTATTTGTGATATGTCAGTGTTTCAAAAATTCGGATTATTGTTCTAATTTCTCTTCTTTTCATTCTGGATTTGATATTTTTATGCAAGGGTCAAGATGACAAGCTGCATCTCTTTCAGAGAGAAGAAACTTCCCAATATTAAGACAAATACCTTAAAATATATATTAATGCCTTTCATGTCTATCTCTACTCATAATAATCACAACCAAATCTAGTTTGGTGCTAGACACAAATGTAGCACATACAGCAATTATGCTCATTTGTTTCTAGCATGAAATATCTAAGGATATTTAGCTTCATAGTTGGTTAATGTTCTCATCTCTGTCTCCTATATTTTAAGTGACAAGAAAAATCTTACTTCAGTCTTCAATAAATTGGTAGCAGGATGCCTTATATTTTGTAGACTTGGGGACCTTGATTATTAACATCCATGGAAATAAGGCACAAACTCCGGCAACCAAGAAGGGTTTCAGATATGGGGTTGTTTATAAGTTTTATGTCTGTTGTCCTAGACTATCCCAAGATAAAAGTGGTCCTTCACTTAATTGGATGAGGAAATTTTTGACCATAACTTTTAAAAATCATTCACTATGTTACATTGAAGTCACCATTTGTATCAGTCCAGATATTAATAAAACCATCAAAAAACATTAATAAAACCTTGTAACATTGATGACTGGATGATAATATATCCCAATCCTCTCTTTGTTCTTCAAAACAGTTTCCATTGTGTTGCTTCCAGGTAATAATAGGAAAGCCCGGACAAATTAGTCACAAATTACAGAAATATGCGAATTCTATAAAATTACCACATGATACTAGCAGTGATGAGAAAGCAATATCACAATTATCTTTTAACTTCGCAATCTTTTAAGTTGCTTTTGAAAACAAAAACCTATGAAAGCTATGAATTTATGAGACCTTGGGTGGAAGACAAGGTTTTCCTCACTTTATTTCTATTTTTCTATTCAGAAAAACTTTAATGATTTCTAAACATACAAAGGAAAATGCAAATTAAGTTTCTGAAAGAGCTATAAAATACCTAAAAGGTTACATAAAAGATATTATCCAAGTACCTTTACTTAAATAATAGACCAATGGGACTAGACAATTTCTCTCTATTAAAAAAAAATAAAGAAAAACCAACAGTATTAAAAACCAGTAGTTATTTCTAAATGGAGGAGATAGAAATATAACTCCCCTTCTAAATGAGATTTGGAGAAATCATGGATAACACTGTAGGAGTTACAGACCCTTTCCCGGTTCATACCTCTCACAATAAATTGCTTATCTGTTGGTGTTAGAAGCTGGTTCAAAAGAGAGGAAGAGGGAGAAAAGTCAAAGAGCAAGAGAAGGACAAGAATGGAGATTGGGAGAGAGAGCAAAAGATCAGGGAAAAACAGGTATACATAAACAAGAACAAAATAGATACACATAGAAAAATACAGAAACAGGGATGCAGAAACAGAGGCAGCAATTGAGACAGAATGATGAAGAGAGAGATAAGAGAGAAAAAAGTTTAAAAGAACAAATGATCTGAACTCCACATATGCCTCCAAACAGAAAGCTATTATCTTGTAATCTTGTTAATTTGATTGGGGACTTCATCAAATTGATACCAGACTCCCCTGGTCACCCACCATAGCACATGGAGAAGTCATTTTGACCTCTCCTTTATATACTACTAAGGACATTTCTTATAAACTACTTTCCTAACTGTAATTGCTGAGCCATTGATCACTCATCTCTCTCCATAAGATCTGGAAGCTCAGTGAAAAGGGTGTAATGAACCACCAAAAGGGAAGCTAAAATTAGGGACTTGCAAGAAACCTAATAATATTATAATACAAATTCACCCAGTCAAAGAAACTTAAAGCTCAGACTAGAAGCTAATAGCTTTATTTCCATGAGTAGAAGAAAATCCATTTTAAAAATGATGATAAAATGCTGACTTTAGCATACTTGCAAAAATCAATAAAAACATTTTAATTTTCAAGACTGTGGAAACATTTTGATGATATCAGCTTCATTACTTCCACAGACTTAAATGGGCAAGACCTTTAGAAAGAAATGACATTTCATTATGAGAAAGTTTCCTTGTACTCTACCAGTGAATCCTGAATGCCACTGTATATAGGCGCGAGCTGTTAATGGGAAGTCACAAACAAACAACTCTTTAAATGGAAAATCTCATTGCCAGGGGGAAAAAAAAGGGGACACTTCTAATTTAAATACAGGCTTTCCACATGAGGCTTGTTAGCTGTGTTTTAATCTACATTAGTCTGGTTAAAATATCCAATTTGCTCTTTTTCTATGAGCTTATCAACATTTCTATGGAATCATTAGCTGCACTAATAGCAATTAGGGACAACACTTTAAAGCTCATAGCAATTCCAGTTCTAGCCATGTAGGCTTCATGTTTAATGAGTCCAAACATAACTAGGAAGGCGTGAAATAGGAAATATGAAATGAAAAAGGAATAATAACAACAAAGATCACAATAATGGCCACATAAGAATACAGACTCATTCATCTACAGCAGTTGTGCATATACACCACACAAGCATACACTTGCAATCAGATTGTCTAAAGCAGGTTATCTTGGAATGGTATGTCATCTCCCCACAAATGGTCTTCTGAATGCATTAGGCACATGTCCCAAATATAAAAACTAATTAGCAATTTGCAATTTTAGTTCATTTATTAGCATATCATACTCAGTTTTTTGTTAACATTTAGTGTTGATGCCATGATAGCAGAAAAAGGCAAAAGGAAACAATGGGAGATGTGGAAAGGCAAGATTGTTAAAAGCTATTTTGCATTACTCTTGAGAAAATCAGTATGAATCAATACTAACAATAACAACTAAAATTTATATAATATTCTAAGGTTTGGAAAGAAATAGATGCAAAGTAGAATAATCAAAGATATTAATAGAGCACCAATGTCTGAATCATTTTTCATTTCTCAATACATATAAGCAAATTTTTTTAACTTTTGAATTCCATATTTGTTCTCATCCCTTCTCCTCCCCCCCCCCTTTATTAAGAAAGCAAGCAATATATATTACACATATATAGTCATGCAAAGCATATTCATGAACCATACTACTAAAGAAAATGCAGGGAAAGAAACAAGTTTGCTTCAATCTATATTTCTACAATCTCTCTCTGAAATTAGGTAGCATTTTTTCCATTCTAAGTTCTTAAGAATTGCCTTGGATCTTTGTATTGCTAAGAAGTAAATCATTAATCATCTTACAACATTGTTGTTATTGTGTACAATATTCTCCTGGTTCTGCTCACTTCACTTTGCATCAGTTCATTTAAGTCTTCTCAGGTTTTGCTAAAACCATCAGCTTATTTCTTATAGCACAATAGTATTCCAACATAATCATATACCACAACATGCTCAGCCATTCCCTAACTGATGAGCATTCATTAATTTTCAATTATTGTTGCCACAAATTACTGCTATAAATATTTTGGTACATAGGTCCTTTTCTTTTTTATCTCTTTGGGATACAGACTAGTGCTACTTGTATATAGAGTAATATATATATATATATATATATATCAAGAGAGAAAACTATAGGAATTGAATGAGGATCAAAGCATAGGTTTTGTTTTCTATTTCTCAGGTCAAAAATTTTAAACAATATTTACTTTATTTTTGTTTTTAGCATCTCTTCATGAATATAAAAAAAAAGGAGAGAAAAAGATACATACAACATAGAATCCTGGCCACGAAATCAGAAAAAGAGTTCAGCTTCAATGACTCTATCCCATATTAGTTGTGCACTGAATTTTTTATGAGTCTTCAGAAATAATGTAGGATTTATTATCTAATAAGTTATACATGAGTTATAATCTGCACTCCATTACAAGAGATTCTTATATTTTCTTGTTCTTCAATCATTTCATTGTGTCTAACCCTTCATGAGCCTATCGGCTATAGCACACCAATAGTAGCCATGGGGTTTTCTTGGAAAAAGATACTAGAGCAATTTATTATTCATTCTCTGATAAATTAAAGCAAACAGGATTAAGGAACTTGCTTAAGACCATATGGCTCCTAAGTACTTGAGGCCAGATTTAAACTCACATTTTCTTGATTCCAGACCCAGCACTTTATACACTGAGCAATCTAGCTGCATCTTATTTTACACCTCCCAAAATACACACACCTATGTGCATAATCTTCCATCCAGAGACATTAGCCTCCTTGTAGTCCCTTTAACATGACACTCCATCTCTTTGCCCCTGGCATTTAACTGACTGTCATGCAAAGAATGCTCTTCTTCCTTACTTCCACCTACTAATTTCCCTGGCTTCATGCAAGTGACAGCTAAAACTATCTTCTATAGAAAGTGTTCTTAATTTTAGTGCCTTATGTCTGTTAGTTATTTTTTATTCATTTGTACACAGTAAATCTCTCAAAGGCAGGAATTGTTTTTCCTTTCCGTATATCTCCCCCTTGCTTAGCACATAGGAGGCCTTTAATAAATATTTATCTCCACATATTTACAAACAAGTCAATGTCATACATATATAATTCATGTAATTCCAATGTTTTATGCACTCCATAGGGAACTTTCTGAGAAAAAAAAGACTCATTTGCAAGTTTTCTGATTCAGAATTTGTCTATTTTAATGACCATCTCTAGTTATAGGCATAAATCATAACTTTTGTTGACAGAGATTCGCTATTAGATCAAACAAGTTAAAAAAAATGCCCAAGTTAATAATTACCCAGAATAGTTTCTAATCAAGAGCTGGAGTCTGAAAACTTCCTTTCTCTTTAGAGGACTCAAACGATAAGGATGTTGAACTATAACTTCTCATGAACAATCAGTTTGTAATTAATAAAACTCTAAAAATGTAAGCTGTTTTTGTCACAAGAAATATCTCCAAGTAATAAGAGGATATCTGAGTATGTTGCTTAAGCTTTATGTTCATAAGACAGTAAAGAAAAGGAATTGTTAATTTTGAGTCTGGTTATCTGGGAATAAGGTTGTCTAACAAGAAAAACAAAAAGTCAACTCTGTGAAATCAGTGAAAAATGCTTAGAAATTGACAGAATGTGTTGCTTTTCAGCACTGTGCTTTGGGGATAAACAGAATATATAATGATTTTTGGTTTATTTCCCATCTCTCTTAGGGAGCTCTCAGAAAAATTTTCTCACTCAGTAAGTTTGTATGAGAGGCTAACTCTTGAACTCCAGCCTTTCAGATCCAGAGAAAAGCTAGCTCTGACCAAGAATCAGGATGCCTCAAGTTGAGTTGAAGAAAGAACATATGGGACTTTTTGACAACATCATGAAGGTTTTTATTTTCCCACATTGTTATACCTTTATTTTGATTAATTCAATTGCTTCTTAAATCGCAGGGACATGAAAGATTAAAACTAAAAGTAGCATTTGTTGCTAAAAAGTTTCAATCATCATTGATTGATGAGATGCAGACAAGATTATCTCATCTTTAGTCATCTCCAACGTGAAGCATGAACTCAACTTATCCTGGAAGTTTCCAATGAGGAGAACCTCTCAACATTTTTGAGACTATCCCTTCCAGTTTGGACGCAGCCAGGTGGCAAAGTGCAGGGACAAGAATCAGGAAGACTCATCTTCCTAACCTCAAATCTGGCCTCTTGCTCACTAGCTGTATAACTCTGGGCAAATCACTTAACCCTCTTTGCCTTAGTTTCCTCATCTGTAAAATGAGCTGAACAAAAAATATGGCAAACTTTGCCAAGAAAATGCCAAATGGGATCATAGGGTCACACATGACTTTAAAATTACTCAACCACAACAACAACATTCAAATTTTGGATGTTTCATTGGAATTTTTTTTCTTTAAATTGATCTGAAATATGTCTCTCTCTAACTTACCTTCTCAGTCCACATCCTTCTTCCTGAAACCAAACAGAACCAATAGATTATATCTCTCCACGACAACCTTCAAATAGTTGTTTCTCTCCAAGTCTTCTCTCCTCTGAACCAAAAATCTATGTCTTTCAAAAATGTTAAACTTGCATGCAACATACAAAGCACATATAGAATTCTTGGAGAACTAAAATTTCATAAAAAAGTAAGAAGTGTTTAGGGCATATCCTTAACATTTTAGTTACACAGAATCAATCTATGAGCCTCTTTTATGTGTCCTTTTGTAGAAATGTTAAGACAGAATATCTGGCTTCATGGACCATTGGAGTCATGCAACATAGAAGTAATTTTCTTCTAGTGCATCTAGGTGGCACAGTAAGTAGAGCACCAAATCCTAGAATCAGGAAAACCTGATTCAACTCTAGTCTCAGACATTTGGCATTTATTAGCTGTGTGACCATAAACAAGTCACTTAATCCTGATTGCCTCACCTAAAAAAAATTTGTTATATAAGTGAATTCACAATTTTAGATGAGATTGGATTTGTTAATATTCATGGTTTTAAATTGCTAAAATCATTGAATTTTTTAAAGAAGGACCTTAGAAATTATCTAGTCCAAGCCCATCATTAATGGTGGTGTGTTTTTCCCCAACTCAAAGCATGCCAGACTTCTAGTATCAACAGGATTCATGCTGTGATTGAGCTATTCAGATAATTCCACGAGCCTCAAAATAAGCAGAGCCTCTGTTTAATTCTCTAGGAAATGCAGAGTTCATGCCAAATGAAGGTTTACATCTACATAAACAGACACTAAAATTTGCATTTTGATGATACATAACTCCCCCCAAACCCAAGGGCATGGGGATGGACGATCTTGTCTCTCAAAGTCTCTTTCATGTTTATAAGTCTGTGAGTGACTTGATAAAGGCGCCCCCCCCCAACATTTAAAAGTATGATCTATTCACTATTTTCCATGACAAAATTTCAAAGAATTTAAATGATTTTGAGTAATTTGGGCATACTATTAATGATGTTTAAGATAAACTCAAAGTGTATTTTTACTTCAATCTTTAATTTTAAAGCAAAATAAAAGTCAATGAGAATTCTCCAATATGCTTACCTTTTTTATTTAAAAGAGAGATATGGATTTAAAATAGATACACAGGAAGACTATTCAAACGGGAAAATACATTAGTATGACCAAATAAAAAACATGAGTTAAAATCATAAATATCTTTGGGAGGCTTATAAGATATATTTCAGAAAGGCTTATTTGGGGAAGAAATTTGCCATCCTAGTAATAATTAGATGGCAGGAGCGAGTTAAGATCATCAAGCTGTATCTTTCAGTTTTGACCAAACTTAGCCACACTATAACTGAATTCTTAAAAATACCCCTTCATGTAAAATAATTAAAAGTCTTAGAAATATGGAAATGATTTTTCCAAACCCTCAGTTGATTTCAGATTATTGCTTCATAATTTAATATCACTTTGAAATCTTCAAAAATTGGTGATTTTTTCAATATGGGTAATTCTTCTACCCACAGAGATTATACCCCTTCCATGATATCTAAATTACTGTGAAACAAAGTTTCTCCTGAATAGTTCCAAATTTAACTAAGCTAACCCTAGGTAAGAAGTTTAGTTTGGAAGACCCTGGGAAAAGCAATGATTACCCTACGTAGTCTTCAAGAAACCAGGATAACTTCCACTTTCAGTGTAGCAGTGCAGTAATACTCTAGTGCAATAATTATTTAGTGTTAGCAATGAAATAAAAAAATAATGTATTTAATGACAAGGTGACAATTCACCTAATCAACAAATAGAAAAACATATGCCAGATGGGAGGAGGTTGTAACATGTCAGCAATAGATTGTGCAGAAGACAGGGAGTGTAAAGGATATAGATCATGAGATTGACACAAAATTGGCAAAGAAGATGGGCCAGTTATATAATAACATGGGCAGGAAATAAGTGATAGAGAGCCCAGGTACACAATTGGTATCTATACAATTGCAAGCAATATATCCATGGAGGAATTATGGAAGAGTATAAGAACAATTATCAATAATAACAATCATGGGTGGTATGGAGCCATATAGGGCTTGTATAATTTTCCCTATCTCTCTCCAACAAAGGACCTCAATCAGACAGAGACAGACAGACAGACACAGACAGACACACACACATACACACACACACACACACACACACACACACACTTTATATATCTATAACTGCCTCCCTCCTATCTTTGCTACTTAGTTTTCTGTTTTCTTCAAATCTCAGCAAAACTCTTATATTTCATGTATTTCTCCTCTTTCCCTCTATTATCTACAGACTTATCTTGTGTGTATCTTGATTCTATATAGTTATTTACATATTGTTTCTCCCATAGTCTAATGGAATAGACAACATGCAAATATCTATGTACAAATAAGCCATCTAGAGAATAAATTGAAAATAGAAGAAAGGCACAAGAATTAAGAAGGATGGGAAATTCTTCCTGTGCAAGGTGGAGGTTTTTAACTGGGATTTAAAGAAAGGAGGTAGACATAAGGGGAAAAAGTATCCCATGGGTGAAAGTCAGAGAAAATGCTTAGAGATGGAAACCAGTATCGCTTGATAAGAAGAGATTATCAGAGGTGGGAAAGGGGGAGTTTGGAATATAAGGTTAGGACATGAAAATCTTTGAAGACCAAACAAAAAGTTTTATATTTTCCCTGAAACTGAAAGGGAGCCATTGGAGTTTACTGAGTAAAGATGATTTATTTATAAATGGTGTTGATGAGGGCTGAGCCCTGCATAGGCCACCTGAGACAGATAAATTTGGAGTAAGAAGCTTTCTAATCGGCAGAATATTTTGCCCTGACAACAAAATTCATCTGGAAGAACAAAAGAGCAAGAATTTCAAAGGAATTAATAAAGAGAAAAGCAAATGAAGGTGGCCTATCTGTGCCAGATCTAAAACTATATTATAAAGCAGTGGTCATCAAAACCATTTGGTACTGGCTAAGAAAAAGTAGTTGATCAGTGGAATAGGTTGAGTTCACAGAACAAAATAGTCAATGACCATAGCAATCTAATATTCAACAAATCTAAAGGCCCTCACTTTTGAAATAAGAATTCACTATTTGACAAAAACTGCCGGGAAAACTGGAAACTAGTATGGTAGAAAGTAGGCATAGACCCACACCTAACACCATATACCAAGATAAGGTCGAAATGTGTTCATGATCTAAACATAAAGAATGATCTTATAAACAAATTAGAAGAGCATAGGATAGTTTACCTCTCAGATCTGTGGAGGAGGAAGAAACTTGTGACTAAGAACTAGAGAACATTATTAAAAACAGATAATTTTGATTATATTAAGTTAAAAAGTTTTCGTACAAACAAAATTAATGCAGACAAGATTAGAAGGGAACCAATAAACTAGGAAAACATTTTTACATCCAAAGGATCTGACAAAAGACCTCATTTCTAAAATTTATAGAGAATTGACTCAAATGTATAATAATAGTTCAAGCCATTCTCCAGTTGATAAATGGGCAAAGAATATGAACAGACAATTTTCAGATGAAGAAATTGAAACTATTTGTAGCCACATGAAAAGGTGCTCCAAATCACTATTGATCAGAGAAACGCAAATTAAGACAACTCTGAGATGCCACTACACCCCTCTCAGATTGGCTAAAATGACAGGAAACAATATGACGATTGTTGGAGGGAATGTGAAAAAAACTGGGACACTGATAAATTGTTGGTGTAACTGTGAACAAATCCAACCATTCTGGAGAGCAATTTGGAACTATGTTCAAAAAGTTATCAAACTGTACATTCCCTTTGATCCAGCAGTGTTTCTACTGGGTTTATAACCCAAAGAGATCATAAAGAAGGGAAAGGGACCCACATGTGCAAAAATGTTTGTGGCAGCCCTCTTTGTAGTGGCCAGAAACTGGAAACTGAGTGGATGCCCATCAGTTGGAAAATGGCTGAGTAAATTGTGGTATATGAATGTTATGGAATATTATTGTTCTGTAAGAAACGACCAGCAGGATGATTTCAGAGAGGCTTGGAGAGACTTATATGAACTGATGTTAAATGAAATGAGCAGATATATAAGATCATTATACATGTCAACAAGGCCATATGATGATCAATTCTGATGGACATAGCTCTCTTCAACAATGAGATTATTATTTGCTTGAATTTTGTTTTCTCTCAGGTTTTCTTTTTCTTCCTTCTTGATCAGTTATTTTTGGTGCAGCAAAATATATATATATATATATATGTATATATACACACATTAGATTTAACATGTATTTTAACATATTTAACATGTATTTGACTACCTACCAGGTAGGGGGAGAGGTGAAGGGAAGGAGGGGAAAATTTGGAACAAAAGGTTTTGCAAGGGTCAATGTTAGAAAAATTACCCATGCATATATTTTGTAAATAAAAAGCTTTAATAAAAAATGGTCATGAAAATAGTGAACAGCTTTTCTTCTTTTCCCCTCCTTTTCTATTTAAGAGCAGAGAAAATTTTGAATGTCTATTCATAACTCTAAACTTAATTCACTGAACTTTAGCTAAAAATACAATTGAACATAACCTCTTGACTCATCTGTTTCATTATTTGGGGAAAGTTACAAAAGAGAAATAAAGACTGGTTTTATTATACAGGTAATTAAATTAATCAAGAGATGTTTTCAGGAGCAATTTCAGAATGGAATTTTCTTAGTTTTATAAAAGTTCCAAATCAGGCAAAGTCAAGTCACAATTTGTTTTCTTTTTATTTTAAACCCATAGACAAAGTAAAGAATATTTATGTAAACAAAATAGAACAGAAAAGCTTATTTGTGTAGGTATGTAATATGTTCAATGTTATTTCCTTCTATTTTATGTATTTTCAAAAATGTTTCAATGACCCATGCTTTTTTTCTTTTTGCAAAGTCATAATTCCCTTGTTCAACCTCCATTAAGAATTAACATCTTTGTAACAAAAAATCAATTAAGCAAAATAGATCCACATAATGGCCATATCCAAAAAAATTGCATGCTTCAGATTTGACCTTGAGTCCTACATATCCATTTATTTCTTCTATTATTTTAAGTATCTTCTTTTGTAGAATTTTATAAAACCCTTCCATTTAACTTGCCAAGTGCCTTAGCATAAAAATGGGGAAGGGAAAGACATTTCTGCTACAGGTGATTTGATTTGCTTCTCTTTCTTATGGATAACATGCATCCAGTCAGGAGTGAGCATTGCACTGTTAGGATTTTTTTTTTACAAGTGTCAGTTATTTTGACAATGTTGTTTTTACTGTTTGAATTACTCTTCTGATTCTGTTCACTTGATTGTGCACCAGGTCATGTAATTCTTCCATTGTTTAACTTGGACCTTTTGATTTATAATCACAGTACAATAATTTTCCATTAAATTTATATCCCAGACTTTATTCAGCGATTCCCCAAATTATGGATGCTTCTTTTTTCTAGTTCTTTGCTACAAGAAAGAGTAGCTATAAATAAATGAACATATGGGACTTCTCCCTCTTTCTTTGTTCTCTCAAAGGTGTAACAGTGGTATTACTATGTTAAAGAGTATCCACAGTTTAATGATGTTTTGAGCACAGTTTCAGCTTTATTTTATATAGGAAACAGTTTATTTACATTGTATTTCAAATATATTTTTATTCTCCCTCTCCCATTTGGGGCATATAGACATGAGGCAAAATCAAATTTGTAAGTCTTTCCTGAGGGCATTGAGATGAGATTATTAAAAGATCTAGAGTGTGAGGGAAGAAGTCTGTCCCTTTTATGTTCTCAGGGTTTCTGGGGACAAGATCCAATTTTCATTGCATCCAGAGCAATGAAAGGATCTCCTTACCAGAGAAAGTAGAAGTATGAATGTCTAGCACCTTGAGACGGCAATAGGTATTGTGATATGTAGATAATTTGCCCAGTGTTTGAGGAGGTGATTCCAATCAACCTTAAATGTTCAATCTCTTTAGGGAGGCCCCAAAAGATTTTGGTATGCATATGAGACTTTTTTTCCTTCTCATACAAAGCATGTTTGTCTCAGTGTGAGTCCAGATTTCCATTTGGATTATGCTTTACATTAGCAAAAATTTCACGGGGAAAAAAGTGAAGTGTTTTATGTTTTTTTCAGGAACCCCTAGAGAGATTTTGTCCAAAACTCCATCTGGATGGGATGCACTTTGTATCATTAAGAGATTCATTTGGGGAAATATATGGGTTGCTTCATATGCTCAAGAGATTCACAAAAATTTGCATGAAGGACAAATTTTGTTTCCCTCGATAGTGAAGGAATGAAATACCATTGACCCGAGGTCCATTATCCCCATGAAGAAAGCTTAACGGGTTCTGGGAACTCATTTGGAATAAAAATGTTTTTTGGTTTCCAAGTACCATGCTATGTGTTAGAGATACAAAGAAATGTAAAAATAGCTCCTACCTTCAAGGAGCTTACATAATGACTCCACCTTCAAAGATTTAAGTAGATGCAGTGAGTAAATGAAAGGTAATATTAGAAGGCAAAATTTTAAGGAAGATTCTTTAAAGATTGCAGATAGGGTAAGAAAATTCCAAGTTCTTCAGGTTCCCCCCCCCCAACAAATAGGACAAAATTGCACCTCATGGATAAAATGTAAAAAAAAAAAAAATTAAGGGGTGAGAGAAATAGTAGAATGGAAAGGAAGAGGTAGAATGTCATAAATTAAAAAGAAGCATGAAAAAGTTTTTATAATGGTGGCTGAGGAGATAAGAGAGAGAAAGAGAACTTTATTCTTATCAGAACTGGATCAAAGAGAAAATAATACACTCAATATCGGTATAAAAATCTATCTTACCCTGCAGGAAAGTAGGAGGGGAAGAGGAATCAAGAATCGGGGGAATAATAGGAAAGAATATGTTGGGGGAAGGTGATCAAAAGCACAACTTTTTTGAGGAGCTATGGGGAAATGAAACAAAAGAATAAATAGGGGAGAATATAGTTAGTCATAATTGTGAAGCAAGTTACTCTGATGAAGATCTCATTTTTCAAATTTATAGGGAAGTCAAATTTATTTTTAAAAAGAACCATTCCCCAATTAATAAATGATCAAAAGATAGGATCTATTCCCAAAGGACTATAAAATCATGCATACCCTTTGACCTAACAATACCACTACTAAGCATATATCACAAAAGAGATTTAAAAAAAAAAAGGAAGAGAACTTACATATACAAAAATATTTATAGCAGCTCTTTTCTCAGGGCAAAGACTGAGAAATCTTTGAGATTCTCAATCTCAAATCAAGAGAAATGTCCATCAATTGGGGAATGGCTGAATAAACTGTGGTATTTGATTATGATAGAATATTATTGTTTTATAAAAAATTTTGAGCAGAATACTCCAAAAAAACCTAGAAAATCATCCATGAGCTCATGTAAAGTGAAATTTACTGTGTACAAAGTAATAGCAATGTTGTGGGATGATCATCTGTGAATGACTGCTATTCTCGGCAATATAATAATCCATGACTACTCTGATGCACTCATGATGAAAAATGCTATCCATATCCAGAGAAAGAAGGAATTGTGTCTGAATACAGATTGAAGCATACTTTCTTAACTTTATTTTTCTTGAGTCTTTTCTTGGGGGTGGAGGGATTGGGTAGAGGGGATTTATGTTTTCTTTTGTAATATAACTTTCATAGAAATTAACTTTACATGTGCCTTCTCAGTGGGGGAGAGTGTGAGGAGGAAGAATCTGAAATTCAAAGTTCTAAAAAGTAAATGTAAAAAATTGTTTTACATGTAACAGGGGGCATTTTTCAATTGCCCCTCTGAATGAACATAGAACAATTAGGGAAAAATAGGAATTGAGATAAAATAGTGGTCAGAGAATATCTGAAGAAAGATAGTAAGATAGAGATTTGGCCCTTGGGAAATATAAAAACTTTTATGTTATAGTTTCACCAAAACAAGGACAAGTTCTGGGACTGGATGGGTTGGATAAGAGCCTCTGGCTCAGCCACAGGAACTTTCACTTCTCAGATAGTATGAGTCAGACATCTGAATTAGTGAAGATTGAGGGAAGCTCTGCTGAAAAAGAATGCCAGATCCAAATGTGCTTTTGAAACAGGTCCTGGTAGAAAGAACCAGCACACACCCAGTAAGTGCAGAAGCAGTAGAGCAGAGATACTTCTGGCTGAAGGTACTTATAGAAGGGTTTGGCATTTTAAGACAAAAGGAAGAAACTAAAGGTGGACTTAAGGCCACAAGCACCATCCTTCCCATCCCAGGACTAGAGCTGATTATACTAACAAGCTGTTATTAAACCCAAAAAATGAGTAGGCAAAGGACAAAGAATCCAAGCATAGAAAGATACTATGGGAATAGGGAAGACCAGGGTTCATCTTCAGATGATACCAAATTAAAACAAAAAATTCCTCTCCTACTCCAAAGACTCACATCAAATGATCACCTGTCCAAAACGAATTCATAGAAGAAATCAAAAAAGAAATTCAACAAAGAAAGAAAAAATAAAGTAAAAAGTACATAGCTGAGAACAACAACAAAAGTCTCTACAATAATAGAGGACCTTGTATTTAGAAATGTCCATCTTTGCTGCCTTGTAGGTTTTCTTGAAAATTTATTGTTTCATATTTTGAATCCTCCCTTAGATTCTGCTGTACACATGATAATGTTTTGGTTTTCTTTTTTTCCTTTATATTTTGCTTGTTTTAAATACATTTTTTTAAAAGAATAGCTTTTTATTTTCAAGATATATGCAGATAGTTGTCAACATTCACCCTTGCAAAAACCTTGTGTTCCAAATTTTTCTCCCTTCCTTCCCTTCTCCCTTCCCCTAAACAGCAAGTAAAGCAATATATGTTAACCAAGGGCAGTTCTTCTATATATATATTTCCATAATAAATACATTTTAACAAGGAAAAAAATAAAAAACAAAAACAAAAAGGGGGGATAACACTGGAGGAAACTCATAGAAGAGATGGTTTTGAGTTCTATCTGGAAAGAAGCCAAAGGTTGTATGGATAGGAGAGTAAGGAGAGAGAACATTATAAGTTTGGGAGATAGCCAATACAAAAATCATTGAGATAGGAATTAACAGGACTGTCATCAGCAGGGTCCAAGTACCACTAGGTCATAGGATACACAGAGGCGCATAGAGTATGAAAAGAACAGAAAGATAGCAAGAGGCCAATAAAAAAACCTCAGTATGTGAATCTATAAGATACAGGGACTCGGGAGTTTAAAAGCTCATTTTAAATTCTTTCTCTCAGAATGAAAAAAATTCATGAATGTGGTGGTTTTCTACATGTACCATAGATTTATAATTGTCATTAGATTGAAATCAGTGCAAGGGTCTTTACAACAATGTTATTGGGCCACAGCTTACAGAAAGTTTTAGGTTTAATTATCAGGGTAACAAATCTATGATAACAACAGGTCTTACTGGAAAGACCATATTAAATTTATTCTCAAAATGTTTGCACTGTCACAAAGATGTCCAGATTGTTAAAGGCTCCATGTCAACTGTCTTGCACAGGTGAATTCGATCTCATAACTACAAAAAGTTGCATGTCGCTCTTTCAATATGCGATTATTTTCTCTTGGAGTTATTACTGAAAGAATGAGGTGCTGAATTGGGAGTGGAACATTGAATTTCTGGCATTACAGTGGCTTTATTGGACTAAGAGCAGCAGTGATAATAATAAATAGATTTAGAGGGAAAAAACTTTTCTGGGTGGTAGTCACAGTGAGGCAATGCTGTTACTTTCATACAATTTTAGGGCACTGTTCAGACTGTAATAGCTTTTGGACACCTGCATGTTGTGGTGTAAGATGTACTACAATATTGTTTGTGACACCCCTCAAATGCCAATTTACTGGGCTGCAGATTGCTCCCTGAGCCCAATAAATCTTTACAAGCCCATCAAGAGCAGCTCAGCACTCCTCTGCTTTTTTCTATTCTTATTGCTAAAATGGTCCTCTAAATTCAGTTATTAGCAATATTTCTATGCCATTAGTTCAAGCTCTTGTAAAATTTTTTGTTATAGCTGTGATACTCCAAGCCTGTTATTTTTTCCTGTTACAATGAAAACTAGAAACAAATCTGAGTTACCTTTGCTCAATGTGAACCAACTCTATCATAGAATATGAGGTCTTGCAAATATTTTCTAACTCTCGTCTCTTCCACTTTTAAAACCTATCTCACAAAATTTATCTCTATGCCTTTCATACTCAAAAGCCTAAATATAGTTTAGTGATTGGGCCTGATGAGGCTCTTGAGTTCCTAAGGAAACAATCCCGCAATTTTTTTTCTTGTTAATATGATTCCCACTTTGCTCTTCCATCTCAGAGCTTTCATTCTTTTCTTACCTTCCTCTCTAATTTAATTTCTTCTAGACTAAGCAAACTTTCTTAGTTTGATACTATAGGTCACATAGGAATTTGATTTTTTTTCAGTGCCACCTTTTTATATTTAATATATTACTAATATACTATAATATTGCTCATTTCCATTTAAGAAACTAGTCAAGCCACAGGACATGGGCAAAAGCTTTCAGATCTTTTGTAAAAAAAGACACATTCTAAATGTCATGGCATTAGAGGCAAATCTGTGATTTTATCATGTTAAAGAGACTCCCTCTCTATCCAAGAAGATGGACAACTATTCTTTCTAGTCTTAGGGAATTGCCTGGAATAGTGTAGGGTGTAGTTTCTTGCCTCAGGTATGGCACATACATCTATTGTGTGTCCTCAGAGGGACTTAGACTCTGATCTTTCTGACTCAGAGGCAAAGCTCCAATTAATTATACCATGTTGCCTTTTATCATTGCTACTATCATTTTATATTAACAATTCAGATAAATCTAGTATAATTTTATCAAAAAGGTAGGATTCTTAATCAAGTAAAATGTAAGTTATTTACTTAACTTTTCTGTTTCCTCACATGAAAAATAAAGGGTTGATCTAAGTCATTCTGAGATATATCAGACGATGGAACAGCTCAGAAGTAATGAGATATCTGATACACAAATAAGCTTCAGAATGTTTTCTCACCACCTCCTTTAGATAGATGAGCTCACACATTTTAGTCTCTAATTCTCTGGTACAATTTTATTTACTACTCAACTTGTGATCTACTGCTATATGTGGTCAAGTGAGCTTCAGGCTACTCTAAGTTATAGGACAAGTTGCAATCAGCATTGATGGAGAGAATTCCCATTACTGGCATCTCCACAAAAACAATTGAAATCACAGATGCTCAGAATATTGGCATATAAAGGCTATTTAGGGAACGAGTCAGTGCACATTCCAAAACAAAGTCCATTTTGTTCAACTGCCTAGGGACCTGTATATCACTACCTACTTCCCAACAGGTATAGATATTTCCTCCCTTCTATTTCCATTGCCTTAGTTAGCTTCCAGTTAGGTCCATTTAGGGCAGATGGATAGACTTCTGGACCTGTAGACAGGAAAATTCATCTTCTCTACTTCAAATCTGTCCTCAGACAGTTACGTGACTCTGGATAATTCATTTAATCCCACTTGCTGCCTCATTTATAAAATGAGGAGAAGGAAATGGCAAACACTCCAGTATCTTTGCCAACAAAACCCCCAAATGGGGTCACAGAGAAGACATGACTGAAAAGCAACTGAATAACAGACCCACTTTGCTATACTCTGACCATAATGACTACCTATTAGGAAAAGTTCTTCCTTTACTTAAAAATTCTAAAAACTATTAGATTAGGATCTTAGAATCCATCTAAATAGATACTCCATACTTAAAAATACTAATGACTTTAATTGAAACATCTTAGTGACTCATGTCTATTCTTACTTTTATGTTTCTCAGTCTTACCATTTATTTGAATGCTATTTATTTTTATTATTGTATATTATACTTATATGAAGATGCCACTGAATTTTTTGAGAATAGGTTTCTCTGCAGGGCTGGTTCAATAGTAGGAAAACTATCAATATAATTGGCCATATTAATAACCAAATTAACAAAAACCATATGATCATCTCAATAGATGCAGAAAAAGCATTTGACAAAATTCAGCATCCATTCCTATTAAAAACACTTGAGAGTATAGGAATAAATGGACTTTTCCTTAAAATAATCAGCAGCATCTATTTAAAACCATCAGTAAGCATCATATGTAATGGAGACAAACTGCAACCATTCCCAATAAGATCTGGCATGAAACAAGGTTGCCCACTATCACCGTTACTATTTAATATTGTATTAGAAACGCTAGCTATAGCAATAAGAGCTGAGAAAGAGATTAAAGGAATAAGAATAGGCAATGAGGAAGCCAAATTATCACTCTTTGCCGATGACATGATGGTATACTTAGAGAACCCCAGAGATTCTGCTAAAAAGTTATTAGAAATAATCCACAACTTTAGCAAAGTTGCTGGTTATAAAATAAACCCACATAAGTCATCAGCATTCTTATATATCACTAACAAAATCCAACAGTCAGAGTTACAAAGAGAAATTCCATTTAAAGTAACTACTGATAATATAAAATATTTAGGAATCTATCTGCCAAGGGAAAATCAGAAACTTTATGAGCAAAATTACAGACCACTTTTCACACAAATTAAGTCTGATCTAACCAATTGGAAAAATATTAAATGCTCTTGGATAGGGCGAGCAAATATAATAAAGATGACAATATTACCTAAACTAATCTATTTATTTAGCGCTATACCAATCAGACTCCCAAAAAACTATTTTAATGACCTAGAAAAAATAACAACAAAGTTCATATGGAAAAACAAAAGGTCAAGAATTTCAAGGGAATTAATGAAAAAAAAATCAAATGATGGTGGCTTAGCTGTACCAGATCTAAAATTATATTATAGAGCAGCAGTTACCAAAACTATTTGGTATTGGCTAAGGAATAGATTAGTTGATCAGTGGAATAGATTAGGTTCAAGGGATAAAACAGTCAACAAATATAGCAACCTAGTCTTTGACAAACCCAAAGATCCCAGCTTTTGGGATAAGAACTTACTGTTTGATAAAAATTGCTGGGAAAATTGGAAACTAATATGGCAGAAACTAGGCATTGATCCATACTTAACGCCGTACACCAAGATAAGGTCAAAATGGGTTCATGACCTAGGCATAAAGAATGAAATTATTAATAAATTAGAGGAACATAGGATAGTTTACCTCTCAGACCTGTGGAAGGGGAAGGTCTTTATGACCAAAGCAGAACTAGAGATCATTACTGATCACAAAATAGAAAATTTCGATTATACCAAACTGAAAAGTTTTTGTACAAACAAAACTAATGCAGACAAGATTAGAAGGGAAGCAATAAACTGGGAAAATATTTTTACAGTCAAAGGTTCTGATAAAGGCCTCATTTCCAAAATATATAGAGAATTAACTCTAATTTATAAAAAATCAAGCCATTCTCCAATTGAAAAATGGTCAAAGGATATGAACAGACAATTCTCAGATGAAGAAATTGAAACTATTTCTAGTCATATGAAAAGATGCTCCAAGTCATTATTAATCAGAGAAATGCAAATTAAGACAACTCTAAGATACCACTACACACCTGTCAGATTGGCTAAGATGACAGGAAAAAATAATGATGATTGTTGGAGGGGATGCGGGAAAACTGGGACATTGATGCATTGTTGGTGGAGTTGTGAACGAATCCAACCATTTTGGAGAGTAGTTTGGAACTATGCTCAAAAAGTTATCAAACTGTGCATACCCTTTGATCCAGCAGTGTTACTGCTGGGATTATATCCCAAAGAGATTATAAAGAAGGGAAAGGGACCTGTATGTGCACGAATGTTTGTGGCAGCCCTTTTTGTAGTGGCTAGAAACTGGAAACTGAATGGATGTCCATCAGTTGGAGAATGGCTGAATAAATTGTGGTATATGAATATTATGGAATATTACTGTTCTGTAAGAAATGACCAACAGGATGATTTCAGAAAGGCCTGGAGAGACTTACACGAACTGATGCTGAGTGAAATGAGCAGGACCAGGAGATCATTATATACTTCAACAACAATACTACATGATGACCAGTTCTGATGGACCTGGCCATCCTCAGCAACGAGATCAACCAAATCATTTCCAATGGAGCAGTAATGAACTGAACCAGCTACACCCAGAGAAAGAACTCTGGGTGATGACTAAAAACCATTACATTGAACTCCCAATCCTTAAATTTATGCCCACCTGCATTTTTGATTTCCTTCACAAGCTAATTGTACAATATTTCAGAGTCTGATTCTTTTTGTACAGCAAAATAACGGTTTGGTCATGTATACTTATTGTGTATCTAATTTATATTTTAATATATTAAACATCTACTGGTCATCCTGCCATCTGGGGGAGGGGGTGGGGGGTAAGAGGTGAAAAATTGGAACAAGAGGTTTGGCAATTGTTAATGCTGTAAAGTTACCCATGTATATATCCTGTAAATAAAAGGCTATTAAATTAAAAAAAAAAATAACAACAAAGTTCATATGGAAAAACAAAAGGTCAAGAATTTCAAGGGAATTGAGGAAGAAAAAATCAAATGAAGGTGGCTTAGCTGTACCAGATCTAAAACTATATTATAGAGCAGCAGTTACCAAAACTATTTGGTATTGGCTAAGAATAGATTAGTTGATCAGTGAATAGATTAGGTTCAAGGGATAAAACAGTCAACAAATAAGCAACCTAGTCTTTGACAAACCCAAAGATCCCATCTTTGGGATAAGAACTTACTGTTTGATAAAAATTGCTGGGAAAATTGGAAACTAATATGGCAGAAACTAGGCATTGATCCATACTTAACGCCGTACACCAAGATAAGGTCAAAATGGATTCATGACCTAGGCATAAAGAATGAAATTATTAATAAATTAGAGGAACACAGGATGGTTTACCTCTCAGACCTGTGGAAGGGGAAGGTCTTTATGACCAAAGAAGACCTAGAGATCATTACTGATCACAAAATAGAAAATTTCGATTATACCAAACTGAAAAGTTTTTGTACAAACAAAACTAATAGCAGACAAGATTAGAAGGAAGCAATAAACTGGGAAAATATTTTTACAGTCAAAGGTTCTGATAAAGGCCTCATTTCCAAAATATATAGAAATTAACTCTAATTTATAAAAATCAAGTCATTCTCCAGTTGAAAAATGGTCAAAGGATATGAACAGACAATTCTCAGATGAAGAAATTGAAACTATTTCTAGTCATATGAAAAGATGCTCCAAGTCATTATTAATCAGAGAAATGCAAATTAAGACAACTCTAAGATACACTACACACCTGTCAGATTAGCTAAGATGACAGGAAAAAATAATGATGATTGTTGGAGGGATGCGGAAAACTGGGACATTGATGCATTGTTGGTGGAGTTGTGATAAATCCAACCATTTTGGAGAGTAGTTTGGAACTATGCTCAAAAGTTATCAAACTGTGCATACCCTTTGATCCAGCAGTGTTACTACTGGGATTATATCCCAAAGAGATCATAAAGAAGGAAAGGGACCTGTATATGCATGAATGTTTGTGGCAGCCCTTTTGTAGTGGCTAAAACTGGAAACTGAATGGATGTCCATCAGTTGGAGAATAAGCTGAATAAATTGTGGTATATGAATATTATGGAATATTACTGTTCTGTAAGAAATGACCAACAGGATAATTTCAGAAAGGCCTGAGAGACTTCAATGAACTGATGCTGAGTGAAATGAGCTAGGACCAGGAGATCATTATATACATCAACAACAATACTATATGATGACCAGTTCTGATGGACCAGGCCATCCTCAGCAAAGAGATCAACCAAATCATTTCTAATGGAGCAGTAATGAACTGAACTAGCTATGCCCAGAAAAAGAACTCTGGGAGATGACTAAAAACCATTACATTGAATTCCCAATCCCTATATTTATGCACACCTGACTTTCTGATTTCCTTCACAAGCTAATTGTACAATATTTCAGAGTCTGATTCTTTTTGTACAGCAAAATAACATTTTCATCATGTATACTTATTGTGTATCTAATTTATATTTTAATATATTTAACATTTACTGGTCATCCTGCCATCTAGGGAGGGGGGGGAGTAAGAGGTGAAAAATTGGAATAAGAGGTTTGGCAATTGTTAATGCTGTAAAGTTACCCATGTATATATCCTGTAAATAAAAGGCTGTTAAATTAAAAAAAAAAAAAAAAAAAGAAAGAAACGCTAGCTTTGGCAATAAGAGCTGAGAAAGAGATTAAAGGAATAAGAATAGGCAATGAAGAAACCAAATTATCACTCTTTGCTGATGACATGATGGTATACTTGGAGAACCCCAGAGATTCTACTAAAAAGTTATTAGAAATAATCCACAACTTTAGCAAAGTTGCTGGTTATAAAATAAACCCACATAAGTCATCAACATTCTTATATACCTAACAAAATCCAACAGTCAGAGTTACAAGAGAAATTCCATTTAAAGTAACTACTGATAATATAAAATATTTAGGAATCTATCTGCCAAAGGGAAAATCAGAAACTTTATGAGCAAAATTACAGACACTTTTCACACAAATTAAGTCTGATCTAACCAATTGGAAAATATTAAATGCTCTTGGATAGGACGAGTCAAATATAATAAAGATGACAATATTACCTAAACTAATCTACTTGTTTAGCCTATACCAATCAGACTCCCAAAAAACTATTTTAATAACCTAAAAAAAAAAAAAAAAAATTCATATAGAAAAACAAAAGGTCAAGAATTTCAAGGAATTAATGGAAAAAAATCAAATGAAAGGTGGCTTAGCTGTACCAGATCTAAAATTATATTAAGCAGCAGTTACCAAAACCATTTAGCATTGGCTAAAGACTAGATTAGTTGATCAGTGAATAGTTGAGGTCAAGGGACAAAACAGTCAACAACTATAGCAACCTAGTCTTTGACAAACCCAAAGACCCAACTTTTGGGATAAGAACTACTGTTTGATAAAAATTGCTGGGAAAATTGGAAACTAATATGGCAGAAACTAGGCATTGATCCACACTTAACACCGTACACCAAGATAAGGTCAAAATGGGTTCATGACCTAGGCATAAAGAATGAAATTATTAATAAATTAGAGGAACACGGGATGGTTTACCTCTCAGACCTGTGGAAGGGGAAGGACTTTATGACCAAAGAAGACCTAGAGATCATTACTGATCACAAAATCGAAAATTTCGACTATACCAAACTGAAAAGTTTTTGTACAAACAAAACTAATGCAGAAAAGATTAGAAGGGAAGCAATAAACTGGGAAAATATTTTTATAGTCAAAGGTTCTGATAAAGGCCTCATTTCCAAAATATATAGAGAATTAACTCTAATTTATAAAAAATCAAGTCATTCTCCAATTGAAAAATGTCAAAGGATATGAAAAGACAATTCTCAGATGAAGAAATTGAAACTATTTCTAGTCATATGAAATGATGCTCCAAGTCATTATTAATCAGAGAAATGCAAATTAAGACAACTCTAAGATACCACTACACACCTGTCAGATTGACTAGAATGACAGGAAAAAATAATGATGATTGTTGGAGGGGATGCGGGAAAACTGGAACATTGATCTAATGTGGAGTTGTGAATGAATTCAACCATTCTGGAGAGCAATTTGGAACTATGCTCAAAAAGTTATCAAACTGTGCATACCCGTTGATCCAGCAGTGTTACTACTGGGCTTATATCCCAAAGAGATCATAAAGAAGGGAAAGGGACCTGTATGTGCATGAATGTTTGTGGCAGTCCTTTTTGTAGTGGCTAGAAACTGGAAACTGAGTGGATGCCCATCAGTTGGAGAATGGCTGAATAAATTGTGGTATATGAATATTATGGAATATTATTGTTCTGTAAGAAATGACCAATAGGATGATTTCAGAAAGACCTGGAGAGTCTTACACAAACTGATGCTGAGTGAAATGAGCTGGACCAGGAGATCATTATATACTTCAACAACAATACTATATGATGACCAGTTCTGATGGACCTGGCCATCCTCACAGGAGATCAACCAAATCATTTCCAATGGAGCAGTAATGAACTGAACCAGCTACACCCAGAGAAAGAACTCTGGGTGATGACTAAAAACCATTACATTGAATTCCTAATCCCTATATTTATGCCCACCTGCATTTTTGATTTCCTTCACAAGCTAATTGTACAATATTTCAGAGTCTGATTCTTTTTGTACAGCAAAATAACGTTTTGGTCATGTATACTTATTGTGTATCTAATTTATATTTTAATATATTTAACATCTACTGGTCATCCAGCCATCTGGGGGAGAATGGTGGGGGTAAGAGGTGAAAAATTGGAACAAGAGGTTTGGCAATTGTTAATGCTGTAAAGTTACTTATACATATAACCTGTAAATAAAAAGCTATTAAAAAAAAAAAGAGAGAGAATAGGTTTCTATGTCTCTCAGTCTGGAAGTGCCATGACCACTTATTACCTGATCCCACTAGTGATTGCATGGGAGATTTATCTCACTTTGCTAACCCAGAACTGGCTGGTTTCTCTGTTGACAGTTGATCTTCCTCTGCTCATACATGGTTGCTAGATAATCTGAACACCTGAATAAGGTAGCCTGTTGTAGCCTAGCACTCCAGATCTCAAGCAATGCACCAAATTTAGCTTCCCCAGCAACAGGAATTACAGTTCTAGGTCCCCGCACACTTTGAGATGATTTCTGTAAAGATTCAAACACAAATGATAAGTTTGTTCATCGTGACTAGATGACCTAGTTTTATTTCTCTGCCATAATATAACTTGCATAGGTTCATAATTTTATCAATGTAATAATTTCTTTATTAACCCACATCTGAGAACTAAATCATTTTAACAGAATATTTCCACAGGCTGAATGAATCCCTTGAAAATTATTTACATAAGAAATATCCTTTTTATTCAGTTGAAAGGCAGATTTAAGTAATAAGATATAGTTAAATTCAACTCTCTCCTTACATCATATACATTCTGAATCTTTGTGTAAAGAGATAAATATGCTTACATCCATCTTAGAAGTTCTCTTTAAATTGCCAAGCATTTTACCAAGAGCAGATTAAGAGATTGCTTCTAGACACCTCCTGAGACATTCCAAAATACACAAATGAGTTTAAACTAGAAGCTTTCCATGGAAATTGGAAAAAAACACAGCAAAGGGTGACCTTATCCTTTAATTCAGAATTAATCTGAACCTCTGGATCTGACTTACTTAATCTCCTGGATAACTGTAGATGACCTAAAAGTATGACTATACAGAAGACCTTGAAGCTTTTTTCTAGAGTCTGTAGCTAGAAATTGTGGGATTAGATCTACCTAAACATTTCTTCAAGAAGATAAAAGAATAGTGAAGTACTGAAAGCAATTTGGTTTACCCAACAAAACAAGTAATTATTATGGAATTACTTTTTAAAAATTACTTTTTTAAGTTACTTTTTAAAATTATTTTTACTTTTAACTTTTTAAAAATTATTACACTAATTTATATTTGAAGAATATAGAAATCCTATGTAATTAAAGCACATTGTTGGAAAGCAACATAGCTTTAGAGATAAACAACAAACCTTAGAATCAGGATAAACCCAGGTGGCTTCCAAATCTTGATAAAGATCTATACTGGCTTTGTTACACCATTCAAGTATCTTAATCTCCTGGTGTCACAGAGCAAATTTCTAGGACTATAAATTGCAGACTAGTTATCAATCTGCCTTTCTGTGCAGAGTTATTATCTAAGAACTATCTACATCAATGAAATCAATGGTCTAGTTCCTATTTCCCCCCCCAAAAAAACCCCATACTATTGCATTGTATAATTAATAATACTTCACTTACATTCAGCAGGGCAATATCACAATTTTGTGGCCAAAATATATCTAAATGCCTCCTCTCTAAGCATATGTTATACAATTTTTTTTCCATGACCAAGTACAAGTCATTCTATCAAATGAGATAGAGGACGCAAAGATGACAAAAGTATTATCCTTGTCCTCTATCCTTGTCCCACAGCTTATAATCTGGGGGGGGGAGGTGAATTCAACATATCCAATGATAACTATACCAAATAAAGATTATAAGTGAAGTGCTATAAGAATTGTCAGTGGCACAGTGGATAGAGCTCTGAACATGGAGTTAGAAAGATATGAGTTCAAGTCTCATATACTCATATACTCATATACTCATATATTCAAGTCTCAGATACTTAGTAGCCGTATTATCCTTGCAAGTCCTGTTTGACTTGATTTCCTTCTCTGACACATTTTAGAGATGGAGAAATGACAAACCATTCCAATATCTTTGCCAAAAAACCCTAAATGGGATCATGCAGAATTAGACAACTGAAATGATTCAAGAAAAATAAAGAAATGGGAGTCAATAGTTAACACTTCTAAGTAAGGTGATTGGAAAGATGTCAGAGAAAACAGAATTTGACATCCATTGCACATGATTCAGAGGATTGCAGTGAATAGAAATGGGAGGAGGAAAGACATCCATGTGAAGAGAATGGTATGGAAAATACAAACATGGACAGGAAATTGAAAAGTTTGTTTGAAGAATGAGGAAACTTTCCTTAATTGTAGCACAGGTTCCTTGTAGATATAGTGGGGAGAGGATTGAAAGGGGAACCCTAGAACATTAAGGTAGAAGACTGTAAATGTGAGTTTTCATTATATAAGCTATCATATATGTACATATATATATAAACATATGCATGATATGTTAGCATTGTGTGATAACTGTATCCTATAGATAGTGAGACAGAAGCACTTTTTTAATCTAAAAAAAAATTATTGAATCCTTTATCAAAGGAATGGCAAGCAAAACAGTCCATTAGGGAGATTGGTCTTCCAGAACTGATTGTATGGGTCAGAGGGGGCATAGGTGTTTGGGGAGCAACATGTTGAAGAATACAGAAACAAGGAAAACAGTTTAGTGACCACAACAATCTATACCCATGAGGTCACCGACATCTGACCAAGATAACAGCAATGAAAAAGAGCTTTGAATGAGTTTATGAATGAAGAGGTTACACTTGTCAACTATTTTTAACAGTTAGAAACCAGAAAGGAAGGGGAGGAAGGCTCTTATCTAAAGAACCAGATTGGAAGCTCTATTTGATTGGAAGCGGTTCTTGAAAACCTAGGACTGTGCATAGCTAAGATGTACATAACACAGAGGCTACCATTACACAGGGAACATTGTACCCAATAAATACTTTTTCTTGGTAAAGGAGATGCCTCTCTAAGAATGGCACCCCCAGGCTGTACTACTGGCTCATTTTCAAAGGACTTTCTTTGATGCTACAAAAAGCTCTTTTTTCCTGGATATCATCTCACATTGGAAGGACTCTCTGTTCCTATGGCCTGTCCCTCTGATTGGATGGTTAATTCCTTCTGAAACTCATTTTCAGGAAGGTTCTCAGGACAATCATAGCTTCATTTCTCTCTAGGTTACACTGCTGACATTTCCATAGAGCATTCTCTACCATGCACTTGCTCATAATCTCTTCACCATCACCCACCTCCCCATTTTCAGCTCCTCTGTCATGTGCTATCTTCCACTGGAATGTAAGCTCCATGAAAACAGGAACTGTATCTGTTCATTTTTGTACTCCTAGCCCTCAGGCCAGAGACTGGCCTGTGGTAAGTGCTTAGAGTTTGTTGATTTGACAGGCAAAGGGATATGCCAATTTTAAAAATTATTGTTACTGTGCTTTCCTTTTCCTGCTGAAGGCCCATGCACTAAAGTTAAATTAAACTGGCCCCAATCCAGTGGGTTAGTGAAAAGGAACAATTTCCTTACAATACCTAAGTAATGGAGAAATAGATTCCATTTCCCAGGGCTGTCAGTTTTTTTACTTTTAACAAAGCTTAAGAAACAGGCAGAGAAGTCATATCAAAAATACTTAAAAGAAGGGGGGAAAATCTCTGCTAGGTGCTTGCTAATCTTCAACTCAAACAGGGTCTTCCTTTCAGTTTCAAAACTGAGCAACTCAGAACCTGTGGCAGATCTTTGAGCCACTCACTACTGTAAACAAAAGAAAGCATTTCCATACATGGAACATAATTCTAAATTAAGGAGAATTATAAAGGAAAAGCAATGAATTCTCTCATTGAATTTTTTTTAAAGATTGCTTTGTAAAAAGGACATATGAAAGAAGATGCTATCTACATACAGAGAAAATACTGATAAATAGTAGCTTTAGAATGATTTTATAAATACTTATTTGTGTCTGATGGAAGGCATCTCTATAGTAAGGGGAAGGAGAGAAGAAAAAAAAAGAAATTTGCATGATAACTATTACATATTTAAAAGGAATAGCAAGTTGTACATCATGTGCAATCTTTTAGTTATACAATGTTATGAAAATGCTTGTTTTGTCCCATAAATTAAAATTTTATTAAATATAAATTAAAAAAAATAAAGATTGCTTTCTTGTTTGTACCCCAAGAGACATTCAGAAACATCTTTAGGTCCTAATACCCATATTTTCTTCTCCACATAGAATGTCAGGCAGGAAAAGATAAATTCCCAATTATTAGTAACTTGTGACAAATATCTATATTCATGGAGAGATATATGTGTGCATATGTATATCTACACACATATTTATGCTTTATGTAAGTATATTTTAGCCCAAATTGATCTTTGTGCATTCACACAAATACATATATTTCAATATTTGTATAGTGCTGTCCAAGAACACTTTGTGTAGCATCTACTCAGAACTTGAGCTCAGAACTCATACACATGCATACTGTGCATCTACATGCATACTGTGCATCTTGTATATCTACATATATTTTGTATATCAATGTATGTATATTGTACATCAGTGCTGACCAAAGACCATTTTGCATAATATGTGGGTTAGAGAAGATGTTTCCTACCTAAAATCTCTTAGGTTTCTAATTATACTTCCCACAGAAGGCATCAAGGCCCCCCAAAGAAAAGAAACTCCTCTCAATATTCAGATTCCTGCAGGAGGATATAGCAGCTCAAAGAGAAAGTCAAGAAAAGCTCGAAAGGAACAAGCATTTACCAAGTGCCCACTATGTACCAGGGACTGCACCCAGTAATTTACAAATATGATGTCATTTGAGCTTCACAAGAGCCATCATCCATTTAAATACCTAAATATAAGGTAGGCAGAAAACTTTTCTTTGACATGAGGTATTACTATATGTAGTGAGCTGAATATCAAAGAAAATGAAGCTGTCTGGATCTTAAAGACAGAGATCAATGATCCTTCAGTGAAATTCAAAATAAATACCCAATTAGAAGGAAGAAGGTATCGCACATGATTGTAGCCTCTCCAAATTTATCTGATTAAACAAGCCGTTGCTTCTTAAAATTGGGGGAAGAAAAGTGAAGGCATTCTCTGATCATCACTGTTTTGTGGAGATATTTAACCGATAGGGAACAGTTAACATCAAGTATGCAAAAGAAAAAAAGAGTATTTGAACTAACTCAAACATTTCATCATCTCCTCTCCACATGGAGAGTCTGGCAACCAAGAGCAATATTATATTAGAGTACAAGATAATTTGCAAGGCTACATTTGTTGTTTGCTGATTACAACTAAGTATTCAACAAAGTAAAAGCAGAATGAAGTCTTAAAGATCTGGCCTTGAATTAATTGTCTGACATAAATCCATCTATATCATAGAGATTCCATAAGATATGACCATGAACATTTCATTAGAAACTGGACAGTGAATATCAATACCACCCATTGAACATGCTTAATAACATTTAAGTTAATTAATTTCAAGGCCTTAAAAAAATTCACACTTTTTTGTCTGTCTCTCTTTTGAAATCCCATAGAGATCATTTGGTTCAATAATTCATTGAATTTGAAAGTTGAAAGTTGAAGTTGTAAGAGCAGTAAACCGTAGTTGGGAGAGGGAATATGTATGTGGGGAATTCATAGATTCATTTAAATATTAAAGTGTTTAATAGTGGGAAAACCACTTGCTCTGCAGCCAGAAGTTCTGAGCTCAAATTTTGCTTGTCACTACTACTACTTATGTGACCTTCTCAAAGACAACTACACTCTAAGGTCCTTTTCAATCCTAATTTATCAAACAAGGATTTGGAGATGTCACTTAATTTCTCATCTATGGAACATATGAAACTAAGAGTGCCTATGGATTAGCAAGCAAAATCCTCCCTCAAGATAGATGAATGATATCAATAGCATTTTACTTTTTTTAATTCTTGAGCACACAAATTTTGCACACTAGAAAGACTCTATATCCCCATAGTATGAGTAATGAGTGACCGGCAAAAAAGGATTGTGGGGGAAAATTCTTTTCACCTGTTCCCCCAGGGCAGAATGACATCTGTTCCTTAATATGTGTGTGTGTTTGTGTATGTGTGTATGTGATAGCTAGATATATGCATGTATATGTTCAATATAAAGCAGCATATGACAATTGAAAGAACTCCTAATGGAGGAACTTAATACCTTGGCTGATAGTCTTTATTCCGTTTTCTACTTGTTTCACCTAGGAAAGGTAACAATCTCCTAAAGCTTACACAAAGTGCAGATAATAGTTCTAACTCTGCCCTTACCTACCTCTTAAAATTGTTGTAAGAATTACAGAGTGTGATTTAGAATTAATCTCTATGATCATCTAGTTCCAACACACATAAAAGGAATCCTTATGATAACATATGTCAAATGACCATCCAGGCTCCGTTTATAGACTTTTAAAGGGCATTTGTAAAAATACTTTGTAAATTATGAGCCATCATACAAATGAATCTTAATTTGTCCATTTTTTTCAGCTACCAAATTCTCTCAAGCCTCAAAAATTCCAAACTAAAGCTACTAATTGAAGCACTAGTCTGAACAGAGAGCAGAAAGTCCCCAACCAAAATCCCAAAATTTGGGAATAACTAGGAAATCAAATAGAAAAAGGTCATTTACCTTAAGTTGGGAGTCACTTGAAAGAGATGTAACCCCTGTCTGTTGTAGAGGCCACTTCTGTAAGCCCAAAGTTCTGGATTTCTACTTTTTTCAAAAAGAAAAATCTATATCTAAAATGCCAAGAGATTTTACCACCAGAACCCAGAGGCTTTAAGTGAATATATTAAAATGAGAGATCCATTCCATTTTTCTAACCAGCCAACACCTTTAACTAGAAACATAATTGATTCATTTCCAAAATTCCTAAATTTCTCCTCAGCACAAATCCCAAGCATTTCAGAAAGGATGTAAAGGAGAAGGGAAAAGTCCCTGACAGGAAGAAATCTTTCCAAGTAGAGATGTTTCCTGCAGTTCCCACTTGTTAAGCAAAGGGACTTTTCCAGTAACAACTGATGCAATTAGAAAGTTCTTTGAACCACTTTGAAATGTAAATAGAGCCTTAAGAGTGACACCAAATAAGTGCTTAATCTCCTACCAGAGACATGAAAGACCATGGATTCTGGTGCAAGAAGGTAGCAAAATGGAATGATAATAACAGAGTCCCACATTTATCTAGTATCTGTTCTTTCCAAAGTACTATCACTTATTTGTATTAGCCAGTGGGAATCTCATAAAAAGCACAGTAGCACAGAGGCGATATCAGTGGCTAACATTTACATCACACTTTTAGATCTGCAAAGCGCTTTACAAAAATGATTTCATATGATCCTTATCACTTACTCCCAAGTATGGGCTCTTTCCAAATGAGGATCAGTAGAAAAAAGTGGTCCTAAAACCACTAATAACCTATTCTACATGGAGTACCCAAATTAGGTATTAATTCCTTTGGCTTTAAGGAATTGCCTCCTTTTAAAATAATAACTGAAAAATAACCATAATATAGATTATTTAGATTTATGTTTATACTGTTCTATATAGTCCCACTTCTAGGTATATACTGGGCAAGGTCTCAGGTACAGCTCAATACTTCCCACTCTAAGTGAAAGGGAAAGAAATTTCAGCACAGACGAAATCGAGAAACTGAGACTATTGGTGTACCCAAATTTGGGTAAATAGGATAAGAAGCTAGAAGAAGTAAACTGTAAAAGTTGGGGTCACTATGCACAAAGACTCCAACAATGGCAAAACAGATATAGAAATAACAAAAACAATGAAAACGGAATGCTGTGAAATTATAATGAATGACTAAGACTGACATTAAAGAAAGGATATGAAAAGGTACCTCCTTTCCCTCTATGCAGAGGTAGGGAACACTACACATCTTAATTCATATATTGATGAGTTTGCCCCCTCTTTTTCATTATTATGCACTAAATGTTCTTAACTAGTGAGATCCAAAAACTTGCCTTTTTAATATATTTGTTTTAATAACATTGGTTTCCTTGGTTTCATCATTCTGAGAAAGGAATCTATAGGCACTGTGTTGTAGATTTTGTGGCTTTGTAAAGTTTCTGAAACTTTCTGTATTTGTTTCTTCATTAGGAAAATAAAGTTCCCAGAATTAGTCCCCAACCTCATTTAAAAAGGTTGGAGATAAATAAAATGTGTTCTCTAAAGAGGGAGGTCACTTTTACATGAGCCCTTCATTTTTGCACTGCCTTTTAAATGAATACCAATAATGTCCTTCAGAAAAGATTATAGGTGTCTAACCTGAACTAATGACTACTGCCGGGAGGGCTCATTAGCAAATTCATAAAGTAGAATCCTGTTTATGCTTCCATTGTTGAGGTTAATCATTTGCATTTTAAGAGAGTATGATTGAAAATCAAAACACCTTCTAAACCCAAAGGAATAAATTTTTAGTGGGTGAAAATTTATACATATCTTAATAGAAGATGGAGATATTTTTGAAAAGGGGCTTTGCCTGGAAGACCTCATTTTCCCTCAAGAGGCAGTTGGGTGTGTATTCCACCCAGGTCAGTCAGGTTATTAGGGACAGGTGATCACTGATTACTCATCTCTGCCACAGGAAAGGGAATAGTAGAGGGCTTGGAAGGTGTGTCTCACACACACACTTTGTTTTCTCCCATCTGTGTCTAAGATTTCCAGCCGCTTATCAGACTGGTTCACTGGTTCGACTTTATTCATAGAAAGACACAGCTCAAGGGAACAGAATGACAATACTCCAGGAGTTTCTCCTCAGTCACCAAAGTACAGAGGGGCACTGCTCTGCCCCAGGGAGACCTCACCTGGCTCTCTTGTCGGTTAGCAGGGTCACTCCTCTCTACCTTTGCAGAAGGAAGGTCAGCTTAGGAGAGAGCAGTCTTGAAGCGCTCCCTCCCTTCCCCGTCCCCACCTTTTATAGACTCACTGACCAGTTTCTGCATGGAAGAGGACTCAGTCAGAGATATTGGGAGCAGCTTAGCTAGCCAGCTCTCATCTTCTTGATTGTGGTAATGTGGCTGCTACAGGCAGTTCTAGGAACTTTACCAAGTGCTATCAACATCAACATGTTCATGACTAAGAACAGGATCTGGAGAGTTAAACACCATACTAAGACTCCAGACTTAGGAGACAGCTGTGGCGAGGTTTTCAGTGAGAGACAAAAAAGCTGGAAGAGAGTTTGTGGGGAAAGTAGTCTTTGCCCCTACTAAGATAATGTTAAAAACTGCTTCCATTTTTAAATCAATAGCACTTGATAACTCTGCCTGCCTCCTCCCCTTCCCCAACACTGGGAATGGTGCAAAGTAATCCAGTCAGTCAACATTATAGTAAACGTCTACTATGACTGGTATTGTTAACTAAGAGCCTATGAAATTATATTTTTATATATTTTATAACTGTTTCAATATAATTGGTTTCCTTGTAATCCTATGTATTTTATTTATGCATTTATACTGATTATTCTGATAAGGGGTCTATATACTTCAGGAGACTATTAGAGAGGGTCTATGACACAAGAATCCCTGAACCAAGAGCAGGATATTGTTCAAGGGGGGAAAATTAAATCATCTCTAACCCTCAAAAAAACAAAGGAGACATAACAAGCACACAGATATTATTAAAGCTTTTTATTTTCAAAAGCTATGCATGGATAATTTAAGCTTTGTGTTCCAACTTTCTGCCCCCCTTCTTTCCAACCCCTCTCCTAAGATGGAAAGTAATCCAATATATCTTAAACTTGGTAAAAATTAAATATAAGTTAAAAAAATTAATAGCCATGAAAGGAAGGAACAGGAAAGGCTTAAGGTAGTGGGTGGCAAATCAGCTTTCCCAGCACCTAGCACAGCGTCTGGCACATAGTAGTTGCATAATAAATCTTGTTGATTGATTGGTTGATTAACCTAAAAGGAAGCTAAGGATAGTAAGGTACAGAAAAAGCTGAGGATTTTAAGAGGTGAGGAAGGAGTGCAGTCAGGTATGAGAGGACAACCTGTGAGAAGGCACAAATATGAACAAGGGGATGTCAACTCAGTTTAGCCAAAATATGTTATGCCTTAAGAACAATAGGAAATAAGACTGAAAGGTCAGTGGAGAGCTTAAAATCCAAGCCTTTGGAGCTGAAGTAGCAACTGGGAGCCAGTGAAGGTCCTTGGGCATAATATAATCAGACCTGTGTTTAAAGAATCTATTGGTGAGGGGAAAGAAGGACCAGTTTTCTCTGTTGCTTCTTTAGCCCCCTATCTCCTCAATAATCATAACTACAAAGACCCAGAAAATAGAGTTTTTACTGCCAGTATCTCTGGTACCAAGTAATGATTTAGAATCAATAATAAATATAGTTTAACAGTAAAGAAGATATATTTTTACTATAGCCTTATCCCCCTTACATATTGTAGTTAAAGTGGAATGTTTACCATCTGGTTGACCAGATCTTACCATCTACCTTGCCATTGAATTCAAAGGACCATTGGGTTTTTCCATCTGTTCAGCAGCTGGGCCTCCCAATGTGTTGTCTCCCTCTCTTGGAATCTTTAAAAACAAAAACTGTCTTTATTTTCTATTTCTATCCTCATTACTTAGACCAGTCTTTTTGTACAGATAAAAGACTGAATAAATTTTTTTTCTCATTAACTCAAGTATGAGAGGGGCAGGTGGGTGGTACAGTAGACAGAGTACAGGGTTTGGAGTAAGGAAGACCTGCTTTCAAATCCAGACACAGACATTTACTAATTATGTGACCTTGTTTATCTCAGTTTCCGTATCTGTAGAATGAGATGGAGAAAAAAATGACAGATCACTCTAGTATTTTTGCCAAGAAAACCCCAAAAGGAATCTGAAAAAGTCACGTTTGACTGAAAAATGACTAAATGAACAACAACAACAAAAGAAGTAGAACCAAGAGTGAACAGTGAGGAAAGCCAAGGAAGGAGAAACTACATAGGAATACAGAGTAGTTGATACTTCAGAAATTACAGAGATATCCAACAGAGTGAAGATTGAAAAAAATCCATCAGGTTTAGTGGATAAGAGTGATTAGTCATCTTGGAAAGAGTAGTTTCATTTAAGTGGTGAGGTCAGAAACCAAATTACTGGGAGTTGAGTGGTAGAGTGAAGAAATAAAGATACTGTACTTAACTAGAAATCCAGCTGTAAAAAGGAATAGTATTGGATAGTTGCTTGAGGGGATTTTGGCCTCCAGTAAAGATTTCTTTGGAATAAGAAAGATTAGGGCTACTGTGAGCAGTAGGGAAGGAGTTGATAAATAAGGTGAGATTGAAAATGAGAGGACAAGAAAGAATGATTAAAGGGGGAAGATCCAAGAGAAGATGAGAGTTAATTAGGATGAGTTTGCAAGAAATAATGAAGAATGTCTTCATTACACCAAATTAAGCTAGAAGAGGTCTACTAATTGGATTAGCAAGAGCTTTTAAATGGAAAATATCTTTTCATTAGGTTCTCATATTAGATATTTTTAAGTTACAGTGATTTACATTTTTTCTTCTTTTTTTTTCTCCACAATATCAGAACAAGGTCTAACTCAAGGTCAATGAAAATTAAAGATAGTTGTTGTCTAATAAAGGCTTGCCTATAATGGCTGACTTCTACTAACTTAGTTTGCCAATAGTGACTAAGGTGAGGGAGTTACCTTTCATTGGGGGAAATCATAGAATTTCAGGATCCCTTTTTCCTTTTGCTTGGTCCTTTAATAGACAAATCACTGTACCTTCTGAATGGCACTCAAATCTAAAATCATGACCATTTATAGGCATTAAAGAGCCCTGAGACTGATATTGGGGGAAATCAAAGGATTTCAGGATCCACAAGAAGTGAAGTGGATGGTGGATATACAGAATATGATTTTTGTAAGGAAGCATTCATGAAACCAGTTTCAAGACCTGCTAGGATAGAGTGGGGAAGACAATTGGTGGAGAGAGAATCAATCCTTTTACTGTTATTTCCAAGAATACATTGAAGGAACTGAGAAACTGAGATGACCTCTAGCTGTAACTGGGAAGATGTTAGGCTGAATCAAGCAGGAGAAAGAGAGGGTGTATCAGTAAACGTATAAAGATATCTTCAAATCCAGGACTCTTGGAAGACATCATAGTATCACAGATGTACAAGCTCAAAGAACCTACATGACTTTGCAATATCCATAAGTATAATCAGATCTCCATGCTTCTTAATGAAATCAGGCTTAGGAGAAACTGGAAAATGACCTTTAAAGTATAGTAGAAAGGACCATGGATTTGAAATCTGGGAACCTCAGATCAAATCCTAATGCTCAATTTGCTACTTAGGACCCCAGATCAAATCTTAGTTCTCACTTACTACCTATGCTTCCTGGAATAAATCACTTCAAAAAAAAATCAGACTATTGAGTCTCTCTAAGATTCTTCTGATTATAATAATACTTGTATTACCTAAGTGATATGTTGTTTTAAGGAACTGAAAAAAATGCAAAAATAATTTATGTAAAAATGTAGAAAATAAAAATGGAGCATATTTTGTGCCCAAAGAGAACTACACATTTGGTATGGAAATCATAAATGGGCTGCATGATCACAATGCAGTATTTTCACTTTTGTTGTTGTTTGTTTGCTTATTTTTTCTTTCCTCTTTTTTTTCCCTTTTTAACCTGATTTTTCTTGTGCAGCATGATAAATGTGGAAATATGTTTAAAAGAATTGTACATATTTTAACCTATATGGATTGCTTGCTCTCTGGGGCAGAGAGAAATGGAAAGAGGAAGAAAAATTTAGAACACAAAGTTTTGCAGGGGTAAATGTTAATCATCTTTGCATGCATTTTTTAAACTTATTTTTGGTGAGGCATTTGGGATTAAGTGACTTGCCTAGGAACATAAACCTAGTAAATGCTAAGTGTTTGAAGTCAAATTTGAATCAGATCCTTATGACTTCAGGGTTGATATTCTGTCCATTGTGCCACCTAGCTGCCCCTCTTTTATTTTGAAAAATAAAAAGCTATAATTATAAAAAAATAAAATAAAGATGTAAACTCTAAGATTTGAGCACAATGGCCCAAGATCTTATCAAGCTCCAAATTCATCCCCTTTTCTACTATTCTTTTTCTTTGCCTTTTCTTCTCATTTAATCCTCATAACTATGAAATAAGAGGATCAAGAACAGTCCGACATGACTGAAAATGACTGACTGAATGGTGAGGGGAAAGAGTAATGGCCATCATACAAGGTGACAATAGTGAGAGCTCCCTAAGTGTAACAACATCAGAAACTCTCTTTAATCATACAATGACTACTGTCATGATAACAGTGGACCAGATTAAAATGGGCCTCATGCTTTTATGGACTGAACTGCCTGACTAGAAAGCTCTAATAAGAAAAAAGTGTAGAGGGACTGAGGAAAGGGTAATCAGGGGTAATGGAGAATAGCAAAGCTCACCAAAAAAATGAAGAAGTAGAAGAATAAGTAAAAAAGGAGATTGTCTTGCTTCTCTCACAACAGTAAACACTTATCAGACATCTCCGTGTACAGACTTAATGATGGGGATCAAGGTTACCAGATGTGTTTTAAGGACATTTCTTGCCAGGCATGAAATAAAATTGTATTTCCTTATCAAAATGATAGCAGGAGATAATGATAATTTAATTTCAGGCCATTTATTTATTAATTGTCTGTAGACTGGGAAATCATGTCTGTAACAAAGAGCTTCACACAACAAAGTCTGCAAGTAGAGAGCTTTTTCACGGGCATCTCAGCGGTGCTCAGAGAGCTCAAGTGAATTACTGGAAACAATGGATGCTGAGAACAAAAGAAAAATGATTGGAGAGAATAGAAGCTGATAGCGCTGAAATAAAACCTTCCATCCAGTCAGGCCTGTGTGTAACTGCATGTCTTTGCATATTTCCCCAAGGAAAGAAGTAACAAATGGTTTTGGCAGCAGAGACACATTTTAAGGCAGAAAAATAAAAGGATCATGTATCAAACCAAATTGTGTTGGCTTAGAGATGTATTAAATCTTTGCATGATCTTGCTTTTCCAGCAAGATTTTTTTTTTTAAATTTCTTCATTTATTTTAATAGCCCTTTTGTCCACTTCCCCATTCCCCGCTACTCTTCCAACCTATCCCCACCTTCCCTTCAAAAATGGAACTTTTTCCCTTTACTTGGTCCTTTAATAGACAAATTACTGTACCTTCTGAATGGCACTCAAAGCCAAAATCATGACCGCTTATAGGCATTAAAGAGCCCTGAGACTGAAATTTACCTTTGTACTAAACTGGGAAAATATTCTTCTTTCCACCATCACTTTTGATGCTTCAGTTTTCATGCCATTTAAATTTCACTGAGTTTTATTCTGGGACCATTCTGTTCTTAGTTTTATTGCCCAATCATCCTAGTACTCTCTAAAGTTCATTTGTTACTGTCAGGGCACAATTGGAAGCACTGTTCAAAAGTGGTCCCAATTCTCCCACCCCAGCTAAAGTAACTGAAGCCTATGTCAGCAGAGAGCTGGCAAGTGCCTCAATTCTCAAATTTTACACGATATAAATGGAAATCCATGCACAGACTTGAATATATACAAAACATGGCTATAATATAAATCTATTCATTTTCCTAGCCCCATCAAACTACATCTCTCTCTATTATACCTATCTAAATTTGTCTATATCTATATAGAGGGAAGGAAGGAAAGAGGGAGGGAAGGAGGGAAACAGAAGGGGGGGGTTGAAGGAGAGGGTGAGAGACAGACAGACAGAGAGACAGAGACAGAAACACAGAGAGACAGAGACAGAGACACAGAGACAGAGAGAGACACAGAGAGACAGAGACAGAGACAGAGACTGGAGATTGGCAGGCCAGTTTTGTCTCCTTAGTTGAAGCTCTTTAAGAGTAAAGACTTTCATGTTTTTGCATCTTAGCTTCTACCACTATGGCTAGCACATAGTAGGTGCTTAGTAAATGCTTGTTGATCATCATGTCTAAACTGGGTGAGGCTTCATTATGAATGGAGGACAGTTGTAGAGACTGAAGAATCTATTCTAGTGTTCATTTTATTACACATTGTCCCACATAACCAAATCACTATAATAAATCCAGGTATAATTATCAAAAAGGACTTAATGTTTCTTTAGTCACTGAAATATGTTTTCTTGTTCAAATAAATACCATTTCAATAGGACAAGACTTTTAGCACTATGCGCAATCTATTTTATTGAAATAAAACAAAAAGAAAAGAATAAGAAAACATTTCAGTCTTAGATAAATTTAAGATAGGATTCAATCAATCAATCAACAAACATTTCACAAATACTGTGTACTGGGCACTGGAAATATAAAAGCAAAAATGAAATAGTTCTTGCCCTCAAAGACTGCATTCTATCAAGATGCAAAGAGCTTTCTATCTCTGACTCTAACACTGCCTCTGCCTCTGCCTCTCTCTGTCTGTTTCTGTCTCTCTACCCCCTTTTCCCTCTCCTTCTCACTCTCTCCCTCCCTTCCTCCCTATTTCCCTTTCTCTCCTCCCCCTCTCTCTGTCCATTCATTCATCTGTCTGTCACTGTTTCTGTCTCTTTCCCCCTATCTCTTGTCTGTCTAGCTCTTTCATCAACACAGATATATCTCATGCTGAGGAGACAATATATGTACAAGTATAAACATATAAAATAAATACAAAGTTTTGGGGGCAGGGAGCAGACAGTACTAGTATCTTGAAATGGGAAATATATGCTTTTTCATTCATTCCTATATACAAAAAACCTGACCCCACTCAAATTAGCTTTACAGTTTTATTATTCATTACTCTCCTTCACCTACAGAGTTCATTTATACTCCATCTCCCATATCCATGTGTGTTTTTGGCCATTTTTTCATTCATTCCTTTTTTCATTATTTCATCATTGGGAAAACTTTTCACAGATACAGACCTGCCACTCTTCTGTAGTGAGGACTTAGGGAGTTGGCAGAAATAAGAAAATTGACAAGCCTGCGGTCATACTGCTAATCAGAAGCAAGATTTGAACCTTGACAAATTCTTCTGATTCCAAGGTAGTCTCTGTGTTCATTATGTCAAGCTAAAGATAAGTAGAATATACAATATTACATGACAGTGCATCAGAGTATTACAAAATAAGGTATTATGTGAGGTTTCAGGGAAAACACAACTGACTATAAGTGAGAGAACTTTTCAGAAAAAGGCTTCTTGGAAGAGGTTTAGATTTTTAAGGTTCAAGTCGAGCTTCAAAGCAGGACTTTTCAAACTTTTTTTTTTCCATTTGTGACCCCTTTTTGCTCAAGAAATTTTTGATATGATCCTGGGCATTATACAATTGTACAAAATAGGTGTACAAATCAGACATTTACTGATAATGATCCCCACATTCAGTTATGAGATTTGATATGGGATTGTGAACCACATTTTAAGAAGCTGAGCTTTAAAGGATAGGTAGGAATTCATTGGACAAAGACGTAGAAGATGGATATTCGAAATATAAGGGGAAAATATTCAACAAAGGCAATTACTCAAGAAAGCCCAGGGAATGTCAGGGGACAGGGAATGGAATAATTCAATTAGGTGGGTGCCTGCAATATGTAGAGTAGAGTGGCATGAAATAGTAGGATAGTGCCATATCATGGAAGACCTTAACTGAGAAGCAAAGGAGTTTGAATTTCACTCAGAAGGTAGACATAATTTTTGTATGTTTTTGTCAGCAAAAGAGAAATCTAACCAGATTCATACATGAGATTTTTTTTCAAAGTAATAATATGCCCAGTTTCATTTTTCCCCAACAACTATAAAACTTTTCTATTTTGCAACACAGGAATAGAAGAGATCAAGAAATGCAGGATACAGTTTTTAAAAAGAGTTCCAATTTCATGCAGGGTATGTTGGCAGAATCTTTGAAACTCATAAAGATGCTCCATTTGAAGATAACAAACCCAGTCCCAAAATATATCATGCCTACCCATCAAGCCCTATGGTAAAGTCACCTTCTATTCAATTAAAGCGAAAGCTTCAAAGAGAAATTCTCTATCAATATCTGCCAGAACAAAGTCATTGTATTGTAACTATATTGAATTCACACCTTCCCAGGAAGGAGGTCAAGCTGATAACTGGAATGTCAAAAGAAAGAAAGGAAAATTCTGGTTTAAATAATGCCATTGAAAAGGTAAGCCTACAATTATTATCATTTTCCTTGTCCCTTTATTTACTTCAAAGGCTCTTCTCTCTCTTCTCTCCTCCCTTTGCCCCTCTACTTGAATCTGTTCATTTTTGCCCCTTTCCCCCCAAGAATCTCCACACTCCCTCTGTGGATTCAAGGTTCCTGTCCCAGAGCCAAGAGAACACCATACATATTTTCATTTTGGTCAATACTTTGCTGAACACCTCATGTGAATAAGGATACTTTTCAATGTATCTAAATGAAACAGCATTTCCTTACTCTTTTGATTCCATGGACCCATTTGGCAAACTGGTAAAGCCTCTGGGATCCTACTCAGAATATTACTAAAGGCACACAAAAGAAGCACCCAAGGAAGAGCTTTTATAGTGGAGAGAAAATGGGTAGGGCTTGGAAAGGAAGAGCAGCACTTGAACCTCACTCACATTTAAATTGGTTGAAGATTCAAATAAATATACACACACTCAACTGGACATAGAAACTTATTTTACCTTGAAGGGAAGTAGGAAGGAAAAAGGGGATTGAGGGAAATGCATATAAAGGAAAATAGTGATCAGAAGCAATACACAGTTTCCAGGAGAAACAGAAAATTGAGAGAAAGACAGAGAGACAGAGATAAACAGAGTCACAGAGATATAGTGACCGAGACAGAGACAGACACAGAGAGAAACAGAGAGAAACATTCTTCAAATAGAGAAACATATCCAGAGTTAAAATAAAAGGCTAAAGCAAAATCCATTATCTCTCAATTGAAGTAAAAAGTGCAAGAGTAGCATCCATAATTTCCGATAAAGCAAAAGTAAAAGTAGACCTAAATAAAAGAGTTAATCAGTGAAACTACATATTGAAAAAGAAAAAAAAAAAAGGTACCCCAGACAGTGAAGTACTTGAAATATTAAAAACATACACATCAAATGACATAGCATCCAAATTCTTAAAGGAAAAGTTAAATTAATTATAGAAAGAAATATCTAGAAAAACTACTAGTAAAAAAAAAATAATAATAAAAATAAACCTATACTATTGGAGGAACCTGAACTTTCTCCTCTCAAATTTAGATAATCTAATCATAAAATAAATAAGAAAGAATTTAAGCTAAATGGAATGTTAGAAAAATGAAATATGAGAGCTACCTGGAGAAAATTGAACGGGAATAGTAAGGAATATATCTTTTAAAAGCAGAATTATTAAGATAACCTTCTTTAAGTCATAATGCAATAAAAATTATCTTCCATCAATAACCATAAAAACATTTAAAAATTAACTTGGAGACTAATTCAATCCTAAAAAAAAAGTATGGATCAAAGAATACATCATAGAATAAATAAATAATGGCAACTATAAGACAAAATACCAAAATTTGTAGCATATAGGCAAAAGACTACTTATGGGAAATTTTATATTCCTTAATTTATACATCAATAAAAGGAAGAAAGGCAGATAGATCAGTGAAATGGACATGTAATTTTTTTTAATCAAAAAAAGAATAAACTAAAAATCTTCAATTAAACACCCAAACTGAAAATATGAAAAGATGAAATTAAAGAAGAGATTAAGAAAATTGAAAATAAAAACACCATTGACTTAATAAATAAAACTAGAAACTAATTTATGAAAAAAAGATTAACTACTGATTAATTTAATTTTTAAAAAGAAAAATAAAACAAATTATTTGTATAAAAATGAAATAGATGAATGAATGAATCATCAAGAAAGATGAAATTAAAACTTAATTTGGGAACTAATTTGTCCAATCTGTGCCAATATAAACTGACAATCTAACTGAAATAGATGGATATATACAAAAAGTTTAATTTGCTGGATTAATAGAAAAGTAGCTAGAATACTTAAATAAGTCTATTCTAGAAAAAAAAATTAAACAAATGGTCTCCCTAAGAAAAAATCCAAAGACAAGAGAATTTACAAGTGAATTCTATTACAATTCCTAATATCTATGAACTATATGGAAAAAGAGCTAAAGAAGAAATCCTACAAATTCCTTGTATGACACAACTCTAGTTTTGATCTGAACCTACCAAGACCAAAAACAAAGAAAAAAAATTTAGATACATTTCTTTAATGGACATCAACACAAAAATTTTAAGTGACATACTATTAGTGAGGAGATTACAGCAATATACCACCAGACAGATGTATATCAGGTATTCAAGGCTGGTTCAAAACTATAAGCATATCTGAACGTATCAATAACAAAAACAACCAGAGATTAGATGTATAATTAACTTTTTGAAAAGTTCCTATCTAAAACATTAGACATCATAGAGAATAAAAGGAGGCTTTCTTAAAATAAGTAATATTTACCTAAAACAAAAGCAAGCATTATCTGTGAACCTTTTTAATAAAATCAATGCATTATCACTACTATTATTCAGCATTATATTAGAAATGGTAGCTATATATACCAACAATAACAACACAAGAAAAAGAAATTGAAAACATAAAAATAAGCAATAAGAAAAAAAAAAACTATCACTTCATAGATAATATAATGGTGTAGAAAACCCCAGAGAATCAACTAAAAACTAATTGAAACAATTAACTTTAATAAAGTTGCAGGATATATAACAAATCCACATATATCATCAGCATTTCTATCTATTATCAACAAAATCTATCAGGAAAAGATAGAAAAAGAAATCCCATTTGAAATAACTGCAGAAAATAGGAAACATTTGGGTGTTTATCTAACTAGGTAAACCAAAGGATTATATGAATACAATTACAAAACACTTTTCACACAAATAAAGACAGATCTAAAAACAATTAGAGAAATTATTATTGCTCATAAGTAGACCTGATCTAATTTAATAAAAAATGATAATTCAAACTAAGTTGCTTTACTTATTTAAAGCCATATCAATCAAATTACCAAAAATATTTTATACACTCAGAAAAAAAAAAAAAGATATCAAAATTCTTCTGGAAGAAGAAAAGTCAAGAATTTGTTTTTAAGGATTTGTTTTTAAAAACTGTTAGGTATAACAGTTTCAGATTTCAAACTATATTACAAAGTGATCATCATGAAAACAGGTTAAGCAGCTAAGCAGTACAGTAGGTAGAACCCTGGGCTTGAAATTAGGAAGATTCATTTTCATATGTTCAAATCTGACCTCCAACATTTACTATGTGATCTTGGGCAAATCACTTGATTCTGTTTGCCTCAGTTCCTCATCTGTAAAGTGAACTGGAGAAGAAAATGGCAAACCACTCCAGCCAAGAAAATCCTAAATAGGTTCACAAAGAATTTGATACAACAAAACCAATGCTACCAAAATTAGAAGAAAAGCAGGAAACAGGGACGAGGGATTTTTCAACAAGTTCCTCTGATAAAGGCTTCATTTTCCAAATATTCAGGAAACCAAGCCAAATTTATTAAAATAAAAACTATTTCCTAATTTATAGTCAAAGGATATGAATGGACAGTTTTCAGAGAAAGACGTCAAAGTTAGAAATAATCCTGTGAAAAATGCTCTAAATTATCAGACTGGTTAATATCATAAAAAAGGAAAACAATCAATACTGAAAGGGATATAGAAAACTAGGGACAATAATGTTGGTGGAGTTGTGAACTAGTCCAACCATTCTACAAAAACAATTTGGAGCTATGCCCAAAGGGATAAAAATTCTTTAGATCATTTGACTCAGAAATATTGCTACTGGGTCCAAAGAGATAAAAATAAAGCAAGAAGAGCTATTTGTACAAAAATATTTGTAGCAGGAAAAGAATTGTTCATCAAATGGGGGCATGATCAGAATAGTTATTGTGATCAAGACAATGATTTAACAATACCAAATGGCTTATGATGAAAAATGTTCTCTATCCCTAAAGAGAGAACTGATAAAATCTGGATGCAGATTAAAATAATTTTAATTTTTCTTGATTTTTGTTGTTTGTGTATACAGTTTCTTTGAATTTTGCTTTTGTGTTTTGGAGGGGTTTTTTTTGCAACATGGCAAATATGAAAATATGCTTTGCATGGCTTCACATGTATAATGAATATCATGCTTTTTGCCTTCTCCAGGGGAAGAGAAAAATAAGAACATTTGGAGCTCAAACTTTTTAGAAATCAATGTTTAACATTTAAATAAATAAAAATATATTTGGATGCACATAACAAAATGTATGCAATGATGAAGGAAACCAGTTATATTGAAATAAAGTTATCAAACTTTTTAAAAATAGGTTCATGGACCCAAAGATGAAAAGCCCTACCTTAGAGACGCATCCTATGTATGTGTAATTTGCCCCACAATACACCTGATAATTAATTTTATATCCATTACTTGAAGAGCTCTAGTAAAGGGAGATAGTGCTACCTTTGAAGGCAGCTACTAGAAGATAGCTCTTCTGCCTTCCCTCTGCATGTTTACTCTTTTCCTGGTCAAATTTCCCCATTTTTTCCTCTTCTTTCTTGTCTGGTTCATACCAGATAAGAAAGACCAGTCACTATCTAGGTGTCCTCCTCTAGAAGCTTTACAATTTACCACCAATTTTATTTAAATGTAGAGTCTATATAAGAACACTCAAAATGAGATCTCAGACCAGGGCAGAGTACAAGATTATTATCAATCCAGTCCTCAACCTTCTGGATCTCTTCACACACGCTGAAAGCTGTTGTGACTTGTTCATCCCATTCTCTCTTCACCCAGTTATATGCAGATTTTTGTCAAATTGTATAATTGTTTTCCCTCAATTATCCATTTCCCTAAACTCAAACAACTTCAGGTCTTTTCTTCCCCTTTCCCCTCGTTAGCTTTCACTTCATTTTAAGATGAAGATTTACATTGGTACCAGGTGTTTGTCTCCTTGCAGCTATTTTCATTTACCTTTTGAGAGTACACTTAGGCTCTGTCAAATTATTTGCTTTCCCTTTTTTTTCTTCTAAGCAGTCACTATCCAATTTGAAAACAAAAGGACTCCCACTAAGAAATCTCAAAGACTACATTACATCCAACTTGTTGAGTCTTCCTGCTCTGTCTCAAACTCTTTAATACTGAGTGTTCACAGTTCTTGGTTTGCCCATGGAGTCTAAATAAAGCATTGATTTTGACTTCTAAAAACTTACATTGAAAGCTACTATGGTGCACATATACCTATCTTATCAGGAGCTTAGAGATAAAATGATGCTTAGAGGTCAAGTCTAATATTCATTTTCCCTCCAGAGGAATTAGATTGCTGACCAGGGTCTCATAGCTAGTGAGTTTCTGAGATGGAATTTGAACACAGATTTTTCTAATTCTAATTAACCCTATATACTATGCAATGATGATATATAATAATATATAATGACATTTAATAATAAGCTAGCATTCATAAAGTACTTGAAAGTTTGAAAAGTGCCTTTACATTTGTTATCTCAGCTATCTGACAACAACTCTGAGAAGGAGATGCCATTATTATTCCCATTTTACAGATGAGGAAACTGAGGCAGGAACAGGATTCTGTCAATAAACATTTATTAGATACCTACTGTACTCCAGGTATAGTGCTAAACATGGGGGATCCAAAAAAAAAAAAAAAAAAAGGTTTACAAAAGTACTCCCTGCTCTCAAAGGGTAGTTTAATGGGGGAGAAAAGGTGGAAACAATTATATATAAACCATATACCAAATAAATGAGAAATAATTAACAGAGGGCAAGCATTAGAATTTAGAGGGATTCAGAAGACTTCTTGTCGAAGGGATTTTAGCTGGAACTTGATGGAAGCCAGGAGGAAGAAATAAGGGGAATGGGCTAGAATAGAAAGGGATTTATGGTGGCCAGACTAACCAATAGGCTATTGCAATGTCCCAGGTATGAGTTGATAATGGTCTGCACCAGATAATGGAAGTGTCAGAAGAGAGAAAGGAGAATATGCAAGAGGTTATAAGGTAAAACTGAAAGGCCTTGGCGATAGTTTGGATGTGAAAGGTGGAAAAAGAACAAGAATGACACCGTGGTTGCCAGTCTCAGGGACTGGGAGCTGGCAGTCACTCTCAACAGTGGTAGAGAAATTTGGAAGGGGAAAGGGCTTTGTGGGGAGACATAAGGAGTTCCATTTTGGACATGCTCACTTGAAGATATTCACAGTTCAAAATGTCTGATAGGCAACTGGAGATGTCAGATTGGAGGTTTAAGAGAGAAGTTAGAGTGGATATGTGACTTACACAGGTCACATAGGCTCATTAAATGTCCAAAGCCACATTTAAAGCCTGGTCTTTCTGCCTCCACGTTCATTCCTCTTTGTCTTCTGTATCACAACAAGCAACCACTTTGATAATTCATATTTTGCTTCATGCTTGTTTAATGGAATTAGAAAGTTCCATAACATAAAGAATTATATTAAAAGCACCATTAGACAGCTTTTAACATTGGGAAATTTTTCTTAACTTCAAGCCTTAATTTGTCTGTTAGCTTTTAGAAAGTGATTACTCAGCTAACAAATTCAAGGACTGGGATTCAAATTCCAGTTTCCTCTCTCCATACTGAGAACTCTTTCCATTCTACCTGGAAAATGGTATGTCTCATGTTCATATTTACCTGAAGAATTTTATTTTTTAAGAAAAGTATTTATTAAAAAAATGAATCATAAAAATGTAATTTGTTTTCATCAAATTAAATAAACTAAAACTCTATGTCAAACAAGCTAATTCTAGTGAATAATACAACAATCCACCTTTTAAAACCAAAATAACATTTCACAGTATAAAATCTAAAAGAATTTTGGAGAACTAAGGTACTCCTCTAGATAAGTGGTTAGTTGGTTGGTTGGTTGGTTGTGATCCATTCTTATGGCACACCAGAATGACATCCCTATGTTAGAGTCAAGTTACAGTGAGTCCAACTGTGTCTGATCAGATCAATGTAAGCTTGGAAAGCTCTGCCACGGATAGGACACAAATAGTCCCTATGAATATTTTGGGGGATTCTCTCACATGTATCTTCTCAGCTAATTCAATTCTTTGCTTATAGAGCACAGCACTTTCTCCGATGAGGGGCGTACCTTGGTGGGTGGTCCTATGCCGATGACTCCCATTTCATAAAATCAATTCTAAAGTTCTTAAGAAAGACTTTGAGAGTTTCTTGTATCACCTTTTCTGACCATCTTTTGAGCAAGTGCCCTATGTAAGTTCTCCATAATTTTTTTTGGGGGGGGGGCAACTGTGTGTACATTTGGCATTTAAACAATGGAATTATGCTCTCTGCAGTAAAGTTGGAATAGTTGACAGTTTAGTTTGAAAAAGGGCCTCAGTGTCTGGTATCGTATCCAGCCAGGTGATCATCGAAATCTTCCTAAAATAATTTAAATGGAAGTGATTCTTGGCATAGCACTGGTGGAGGGCACAATGGCTCTGTAGACCTCAGTCTCGTAGTCAGTCTAATTCCTCCCCTCTCCCACACTTTCCTTTGGAGCCTCCTAAACACTGAGTTAGTTCTGGCAATGTGTGTGTCAACCTGGTAATTAATGGGGATATTCCTGGAAAGTATCCTGCCCAGGTAAGTGAACTCATCCACAGCATTCACACCATTCAAACTGGCTCTAACCGATGGTTCTACATATGCATGGTGTGGTACACACACTCTGCAAATTCACCTGCCTCTGAAGTTGTCTCAGGAGGGCGGGGACATTTTTTTGCATGGCAGGAGATAAAAAGAGGAGTTTAAATCATCATCATCAACAGCAACAATAAGCATTGATTAAACACCTGGGTCACACCACCGGTAAGTAGATTTGCATTCACGAAACTGAGTCTCTTCCTAAATCCAAGCCCAGCACTCCATTCACTGGGCTAACTAGCTGCCAAGAAAATTAGGATCAGAAAGTCCAAAAAAATCCTGCTTTCTAAGGACCAGACAGGTGTGAGAGAAACAGCAAGCAAGGTCCAAGAGAAAAACTCTTGAATTTAGGATTGTTCAAGATGTAATGCAAGATAGTGAGTTAATAATAGAATCTCTCAAAGTCTTCTCTTACCCCACAGGCAATGATTGTTCTGAAATATTTTTAGGTACTTTTTGTCAATGTTGATGCTAAAACCTATGATTTCTTCGGTGTGGAAACTTCCTCAATCTTAGACAGTTACTCAAGACTCAGAGAGATTAAAAGACAGGCCCATGGTTACAAATTTAATTAATACGTTAAAATTGATCTTCTTGACTCTAAAGTCAGTGTTCCTTCCACTATGACATGCATGTTATAAGTGCGAAAACCCCTTCTGACTCCTAATCCATGGTGCTATTAGAACAGGATTTAAGGAGCTGAGTTTAAAACCCACCTCTGAGCCTTAATTTCTCTGTGATCACAGGAAAATAAATCACTTCTCTTTGAGCCTCAGTTTCTTCAGCAGTAGCTGAAGTTAATAATAGCACCTACCTCACTGGGTGATTGAGGATCAAATAAAATAATGGATATAAAGTACCTTGCAATCCTCACAGATCTATATCAATTTGAACTAGTCTTATTACTATAATCTGCCCCTTTTCTTTATTCCCCAATCCAAATGCTTTAGCCATGTAATCTCATTCCTTTGGTGACCTTCTCTCTGACTTCATACTATTTTCTCTCCCCTCTAATCATTCCGAAATGTCATTAATAAAATAGTGCCATCGGAGAGTACTGGATAATCTAGCCACACGCCTACATTCCAGATAAGCTATTTGAGAAATATTGATCCAATATTGAGACATCTCCAAAGAGACGGGTCTATTAAATTTCAAGCATGGCAACACATGCAAAAATGATGGGCACCATCTATTGGTGAAACTTTAAAACAAATACAAAATTTACTAATTTAATTATTTATGTACATAAAAATAGTCAATAAATTTTTGTGAAATGTCTCCCATGTGCCAGGCTGTATGCTAAGCACTGAGGATTTAAAAGTGCCATATAAAAACCAGCTAGGGAAGGGGTGGTACCAGGTAGCTGGATTGAAAGTGACAGGGTGACTTCTCAGGGTACCCTCCTCAAATTGAGGATATGGGAGGAGCTCTGATGACCACCACCACCCCCAACCCCTGAATTAAAGGGGAGGAAAGGTCCAAGGGATAGGAGATATTGAGGAGATATGAATTCAGAGTTGCACGTTGTAGGTTGATAAATTTGGGGAGATCATGAAATTTAGGAGAGTTGGGGTGATAGGAAAAATCCATTTATTTAATCAACTATTCAACACATATTTGTTTAAGATTTCTGTCATATAAGGCACCATCTTAGGTCTGAAGGAGACACAAAGATAAAATCAAACAAAGCTCTTCTCCTCTAAGAGCCTAAAATTTGCAGAGATGGGAAGAGATGGTTAGGGGAGACTATAAACACGGATAACTATAATCCACATTATTACACAATAAGAACAATAGAAAGTAAAAAACCCAAAGCGATATGTGAAATGGGTTTGGGGAGAAGAGAATAATTACATAAGAGGAGGAAAGGAATCAAGAGTTTAAAGTAGAGATATAAAAGTGGGGTGCATAACTCCTATAAGCCTAATCAGATTAAAATGCAATTGAGGTGTTTGCCAAAATAAGTAAAAATACAATGCAATATAAATAATGTTGATGTGTGATTTTCTAAGTCAATATGCTGCCCTCAGCGATCTGTTTCTGTTTGAGTTTGACACAAGCAATTTGAAGGACAAGTAGAAATTCAGAAAGGAATGAGGAGCAATAAGGTCATTTCAAGCCTAGGGAATAGTGGGAACAAAAACAATGATACAAGGCAAAAAAATACAAAGAATGTCCTGAGAGTACAGAGTGGTGCATTTGGCCATTAGAGAGAACAGAAGGAAAAGACAGGAATTGGGCTTAGAATTATGGAACCAGAAAGCTGAGGTCCTTAAATGCCAGATCAAGCTGTTGGTTCTAGTGAAGATTTCTTTGTTAAATATGAATCAGACTTGATGGCTGCTGAGTTCCTTTTTAACTTTAAAATTCTGAAAGTCGACCACTCCAATATGTTTGCCAAGAAATTCCCAATTGGAGTCATAAAGAATTGAATATAAGTGAAATCAATTGGTAAGTTGTTGTGACCAATACAATCTTGCCTAACATCATATTATTAAGCATTTTAAACCTTAAAGTATTATATAAATGCTAGCTATATTATTGTTATTATGATATAGCACACATTGGGAATATTTTTTATTAGAAGTAAGGAGACATATTAAGGATTATGGTAGCAAAAAACTGAAGCCATTCCTATGAATATATTAGTGATGAATTTCTTAAGTAACCTTCAAAAGTAGTTAGGGTTTTAATTTGTTGGGGGGAGGCATTTATGGAGTATCTCAATCTGCTTTTACGTTGAAAAAGAAAAAAGTAAACCTTTCATATTCAAGACTAAACTGAGGGAAATCAAGAATCCCATTAGCTATACAAATGAAGTTCCTGGTTCCAGTGAATCTCAGCAAGTGGACTTTCTCATTCTTTGTCATAAGGACTACAGCTTTATAATTCTATAATCCCCAGTTCCACCTTTTGAAGAGAACATCTTCAATGTCTCCATTCCTAGACGTCTGGTATTACATTTGAACATATTATTAAGACATGGCTGTTGCTTCTCTCCCTCAAAGTGGAAATCACCATAACCATTTAAAATCACACTCCACTGAATGCTGGTGACTAAAAGATGAGATTCAAAGCCTGGCTCAGCAGGAAACAAGAAATTCCTGAACCATCCCCTTTTCCAAACTCCCTTCATTCTCATTTCTGTGATGTGTAAGTTGACTGTTCACTGAAGAAATAAAAAATAGATACTTGTTTTTCCCACCTAATAATCATGGAATAGTTAAAAAAAAAAAAAGGCAATAGATGGAGTAGGGGACTAGAGTATTGATCTCAGCTCTACTATTAACTAAGTCTGATCTTGGAAATAAACTACAGATCCCTAAAGCTCAGTGCCTTCATCTATGAAATGAAAAAGCAAGTTGCCATGATTTCCAAGGCCCCTAAAATTCTATGATTATGCTGCTAATTGCTGTCAGGGGGTACATTGAAGCACTCTGACAAGATTATTAGATCTTGTCCTGAGAACATGGGAATGGCTGAGTCTCCTTGCCTGGGAATACTTACAGTTCTCTGAAACCAGCCCTCTTTCTCTTTAATAACAGGGACAAAGAGAAATGCAGTATAATATTTCTGGATTACCCATTAGACACAGAGCTTCATACCAGACAGAAGAAGCCAGTCTCTCTTTTCTGTGAATCTAATAGCATAGTATCAGAGTCATGCTTCAGTAAGAATTCTGTATTTTGGGGGGAAATCTCCTGTGATATATTCTAATCCCCACACCACTGCCAAATTCATTTTCATTGCAGGTTGTTCTGAAGATACATCGTTTTCCAGTTCAAAAATTGCTGGTGTATCACCATTGCCTACCAAATAAAGTCCTGATCCCTTAATATTCTAGTCTCTCAATGATGTAGCTCTAACTATCTTCCCACCTTTCTTATATTCCATGCTGAATCCTATTAGATGGGTCACCATGACCATCTTGCATTCCACAAATTCTTCTCACTTTCCTGACTAGCTATTGCTATTTCATCTGCCTAGAATGCTATCCCCAAATTTCCATATCTTGAAACTCATAATTTTAAGCTCTCTTAAGCTTTCTCAATTTTTTAATTTTTCAATTTTTAAGCTACTCAAGAGTAGCTACTTCATCTAGCAAACTTTTTCTGATCTTTTTCTTCCTTTCTATAATCCTAATAACTAATTGATGTAATGGACGCAGAAGATAGACTGAGGAAGACCTGCATTCAAATATTTTCTCAAAAAACTTACCTAGCCACATGACTTAGGGAAAGCCATTTAAATCTCTTTGTCTTAATTTACTCATCTGCAAAATGGAGATAATAGTGTTGCTGTTGTTGTTCACTTAGTCTTTGTGACTCCATTTGGGGGATTCTTAGCCAGCCTATTGAAGTAGTTTGCCCCACTTCTTTTTCTAGCTAATTTTTACAGATAAGGAAACTGAAGCAGTGTTAAATGACTTGCCCAGGCTGATAAAACCTTTAAGTGTCTGAAATCAGATTTAAACTCATCTGATGCTCTATCTATTGGGCCATCTACTGCCCTTGGGGATAATAATAGCACCTATTTATAGAATCATTGTAGGTATTGAATCAAAGTATATGTGTAAAGCACTTTACATTATTACGGTTACTACATTATTATAAACTAAGCTTTGTTACAATTATCTCACATATTCTTATCACATTCTACTTAATTTTCTTATCCATGTGAAAGATTAATATTCCCCATGGAACAATAGGAACATAACATTATATGTGTAATGGGAGATGGCCAATGTGCACAATTCCTACAAACCTAGTCAATGTGAATCAGAGTATTCAGCTGTTACAGTTTCCCATATGGAAGATGCTGGAGAGCTTGCCTCTGAGAGAGTGAGATTTTGGAGAATATATAAATATTTCATAGATGGGCTATAATTATGGCAACAAAATTAGAGCATCTTCAAAAGGCCTTAATCAGCTTCGACTTCTCTCCTAGTTGGACTTCTGTGTTTGGTTTACCTCCTATGACAAAAAGCACCTGAACTGATAAAATGTTATAGCGGAGAGAGGTCAAAAGTCTTCAAGACTACCCATTGATTCCTTACATATGGACCTTTGCCTACTTAGTATGTTGTTTGTTCCTTAGTTTTAGGAAAGGAGATTAATCTGGAGATAGTTCTTTGTGGGTTTTGAAATATCAAGAGGACAACTATTCAAACATACAAAAGTCCAAGAGTTTGGAAATCCAAAGAATCTGGATGTTGAGTCCCTGCTGGGTTTTGTAGCCAGTGCAGTATTAATGCTTTGATGGTCCAGCAGCCTTTGAAACCCATTCCAGAGGGAACTGAAGATTCATCTGGAAGTAGTGCTCTATCTAATCATGAACTTGGTCAAATCAATGCTATGTAGAAATTGAGCTAAGCTTGAGCCCATTCTCCACAGAAACTGAAGAAGGATTGAGGATTTTGTTTCCTCAAACTTTTGGGGAAAATATTTATATTTTTGTTTCCTTTGTAAATATCAATTGACTTTAAATGGAACTTGGATATTAGTCACTAACAGCAAATAGTAGAGGGAACACAGCTGTAACTGGAGTATCATTTACTACAAAAAAGACCTATTACCTTGAAGGAGGGACATAGAATAGTGTCTCTACATATTGGGATTGGGGGTGAGAAAGATGAGTATGAGATTAGGACTTATTCCTAAGCATGAGCACACAGGTGCAGTCAGTATAGATTAGTGAAGTGTGATAAAAGATTGTAAGATCAACTTGTCTCATGAGTCACATATATATGTGTATATATATATATATATACACATATATATATATATGCATCATATTATATATCACAGATTTATGATTTTCTTGGTGAAAAGTAGCCAGTGGTTCTCCATTTTTTCAAGGGTAAAGTCTTAACTTTTAAGGTCTTCCACAGTCTTTCTTTTCAGCTTCAGAGTTCATTATGCATCTTCTCAAGCTCTATATTCCAGCCAGATTTATAGTTCTTATTCCCAATTAGATGCACCCTCTCTCTTGTACAGAACTTAACTATACTTTTTTCCCTTACTTCTGTCATGTGCTCATTTTATAATTGAAAAAACATCAGCTTCATTTTATAGCATTTTTCCTCCATATTGTTCAAAGATACTGTAAGCTTTTCTTTGTTAAGTTTTTTCTATGCCTGTAATTCAGAAAGAGCTGTGATTATGAAATTGGTCAGAAAACTCTAGAACACAGCAATTAAACTACTTGCCCAAGGTCACTGAAATTATTAAAATTCAGGTATCTTGGCTCTAAGTCTTTGGAGTAGACACACTCAACAAATGAACCAGGAAAGCTGGTTTCGCTAACAAATGAATCAAGCAGTTTGACTTACATTATCAATGGCGACAGCATCTAGGCTTTATGCTTTGGATCCAATCCCCATAAATTTGAATCTTAAGAGATGACTGGCAAAGAAGGCTTGGTCTTATGTCAGCTTTTATTTCATGAAGCAAGCGTATTGTACTGGGGGTATTCAGACCTCCGAATCTTGGAAGCATTCACAGTTTGTCTTGGAGTTATGCGGACAGGGCATTCTACAGCCCTTTGTCTTTGAAAAGTGAAATGAATGTGACAGAATGCCCAGTCTGCACCGACCCATTCATTTTCAGAGGAAGATTCTGCTCTCCTGCCAAGAGATTCAGTTAGTCTTTCTGAGAAACAAAGGAAGAAATGAGTGCTATTGAACACAACTATTTTTTATAGCCTTCCCCTTCCCCTTTTTTTCTTGAAGTAAGAAAAGGGAAGATATGAATAAAGTCAGGGCAAGAGGAGGGCTACCCCACTGGAGAGGAATGTCTATTTGGTATTCTGCAGTTTGCCTTTAAGTCAGTGTTTAGAACATTGAAGATATTTTCCCAGGACCCTAATATTCTCTATGGAGGTTCAGTTTCTAGACTAACTGAAGAAATTTTACTTAATCCAGAGCATTCCTAAAGCAAAGCACTCTCCTGTTAGTACTAGAGAAACAAATCTAATCTACAATCATTTAGCAAAGGACACTAAATTCTAACTTTGACTGGAGTACATCATCTCTTCCATATCCCAGGCACTGGGACCGGGATTTCTCTTTCTTCTCCCACTCAGCAAACTTAAAAGGAAAGATTGGAACGAGAACAGAAGTAAAAAAAAAAAAAAAAGTGAAAAGCTGGTGAGGAAACTGTCTATCATTCAATATAAACCCTTGGAGACAATTCTTGTATTGAGCCAACTCTCTGTCAACCCCATTGCACTATTACACGATGTCGGCATTGCAGAGTTATAAATTACAAAATCTATGGGTAGAAAATAAATACAATGGGGAAATGATAAATATAAAAGGGATTGAAGAGGTCAAAGAAAGTTTCTTGGTGAAGGAGCATTTTAATTTGGATAGAAATTGGATGGAATTGGATAGAAATTCAACAAGCAGAAAGAGAAAATGAGGGAATTCACAGCCTTAGGGAACAATGGCACAGAGATGTGAATTCAGAAATATACAGATGTAAAGAACTGTCCAGTTGAGTTGGAGTATAGAATGCAAGAAAGGGAGTATTACAAGAAGTCTGGAAAGGTAAAGCAGTGCCAGGTTGCAGAAGGTCTTGAATATCAGTCAAACAGAGTTGTGTTATCCTTCATTGGTAAGCAGAAGTGAGCCGCTGGAGACTTTTGGGTTGAAAAGTGAAATGACTGAATCAATTAATAAGAAGGTTATTCGTGTTGCAGTTTGAAGGATGGACTAGAGAAGGGGAAAATGGAAGCAATGGACAAAACTCAGCCTTTTGGTTTCTCCCATATTTTTTAAGGCTTCTTGAGGGTTTCCACAACTAATTACAATGAAAATTTTGTAGTGTAGATAAGTGCTAGAGTTGGATTCAGAAAGTCTAAGTTCAAATCATATCTTAGACACATTCTGTAGGATAATGGACAAGCTACTCTTCCTTTAGCGCCTCAGTTTCCTTATTTGGGAAATAGAAATAATACTTGTCTTGCCCATCTCAGAAGTTGTTGTGAAGTAAACACTATTCAAAAAAATAAGCTCATTTTGTGGGAGGGCTAAAAATTCATCCTCCTCTACAGTCCATCTTTCCTCAATCTATCATATCAATCTCTAGCTCATATCACTATCTATAAAGTATATATAAGTGAGAATAGCAAGTCTTCAAATACAGATGGAATAAAGTAAAATTCCTCTTGATTTTAGATATTACAGGTTACATGCTTTGGAAAGAGTACTATACTTTGAATCAGAAAACCTCAGTTTTAATCTCAGCTCTGCCATTTACTAGCTTTGTTACTATGCTTGTCACTTGACTTCTGGGAATCCCTAAGGTTCCTTGTCTGTAAAGAAAAGATATCAATTCTTAGACTACCTACTTCTGAGAAAAGTATTTTGTAGCCTGTAAAGCACTTTATACAGAGAAAGAGGAAGAGGAAAGATAATAAGGATTGAAAATTCATCCACAAGAGTCTTAAGAAAATGGAAGTGAGAGCAAGAAGGGAGACATGGACAACTTATTGTCTCCTTGCTATGATAAGTCTTTTAGGATATATCATATTCTATATTATATATATCATAGACTTTGTCCTGCATGTTGGGGAGGAACAGAGCTTTTCAAGGTGTGGATTCCAGATGTTACTGGGCTTTACAATGTGGCAAAGGGAAGAGATGAGAAGTGGAAAATCCAAAGTTTGGCCAAGTGAAAAGGGAATTCCCCATCATTGCCAAGCTGATTCGGCCATTCTCACATGAGAGACTCAGGCAACTGTATTATTTTTATAAATAAAATCATTACCAGATTTGTGATTTTACTGGGGTCGGGAACTTCAAGAGGGGAAGTTCTTCTGTCAATAGAGATCAGCAGCTACTATGCAACTTATAGTCAAGTATTAACTGAAAGTTATGACTTCCTATATAACCTGTATGACTCAGAGGAAGGATTCAATTCCAGGTCAACCTCACTCCAAGACCAGTTCTCTATGCACTAGGCTTTGCTGCCTCATCTGCCTCTTGCCATGTGACACCCAACAAATTGTCCTGTGATAACCTAACTTTGACTCCTCTTTCTGTCTCTCTTTGTCTCTCTCTCCCTCAGCTTTTCTCTCTCTATCTCTGTCTCTTTCTATCTCTGTCTCTGTCATTTCCTGTCTCTGTTTCTGTTTGTCTCTCTCGGTCTCTCTGTATCTGTTTTTCTTTCTGTCTCTGTCCCTGTATCTGCCTGTCTCTCCATCTCTCATTGTCTCTCTGCTTCTCTCTGTGTCTCTGTCTGACTTTGTCTCTCTGTCTCTGTATCTCTCTCTCCCTCTCTCTGTCTCTCTGTGTGTATTTCTGTCTGTGTGTGTGTGTCTCTGTCTCTGTCTCTGTCTCTCTCTCTTTCTCTCTCTCTCTCTCTCTTTCTTTTTCCTCTCTCTCTCTCTCTCTCTCTCTCTCTCTCTCTCTTTTTCTCTTTCTCTTTTGATTCTTTCTTTCTCTCCCTTCCCCATAATTATCTGGAATTATTTACATAGTTTAGAAAATAGATATATATTTTTCTGACATGATATGAAGTGAAAAAGATGTACTGGCATATTTTCCAATGCTATGTGCTCTAAACACAATTCCCACAATAACACTATATTGTCTTTTAAATGACATATTCATACTGGCCCAAATAGACTTTAGAAGCCATAAGCTTTCAAGGGCTTCCAAACTGAGATTCAGCAGTCCCTCACGCAATATAATTTTAATTACTAAATACCTCTCTCCAGCTATGTTCCACCTTAACTTCTGAGGATTCAAGGTGACCCCCCACCCCGATTCCTTGCCTTAGACAGTGATTTTACTCATTCTTACTCCCTCTTTCTTCTCTTTCAGGAAGTCCAGTCATAAACATACACTTCAGAGTCATTGGTATTGACTAAGAAACATTGCGGCTGAGCAGAAAGAGAGCAGCATTGCACTATTAGCTGCCAAGGATTTCAAACAGAGCATTAGCTTTCAAACACTTGAACTAGTACACAAACCACTTAAAGCAATCCTTGAGCAGCCTTACTATTCTCCACAGCACAGCTGATAAAACATGTTTCTATACTTTTAAAAACACATTCTTGGGTACCCACCACCTTTTGGAAGACTTACCACAGTTTGTTTCCCTAAGGAGTGCTAATGGAGGAATATCTGAGAGGAAAATGCATGATGTGATGGAAAGAGTAGTAGCTCTTAAATCGAAGGATGAGGGTTCAAATGCCACTTTACTACTTATTATAACATTTAACCTGTTTAGATCTCAGTTTCTTCTTCCTCCTCTTTTTCTTCCTCTTCTTCTTTGTCTTCTTCTTCTCCTCTTCTTCCTCCTCTTCCTTCTCCTCCTCCTCCTGCTCCTCCTTTTCCTTCTTCTTCTCCTTCTTCTTCTCTTCCTCCTCCTCCTCCTTCTCCTTTTTCCTTCTTCATGAAGGACCTGGACTCAATGGCTTCCAAGGCTGCCCATGATTCTAGGAGTAATTCACTTCAACAATCATTTGTTAAATTTCCATCATGTTCAAAACGTGGTCCTAAATGCTGAAGATACAAATATAAAAATGAATCTATTTCTGTCCTCCAGAAGCATTAATTCTACTAGCATGCATTGAGCACATACTATATACTAAGTGACATAGCAAATATATTTTACGTTTTTGTCTATACCAAAAGAAAATTCAGTAAAAAGCTACAAATGATGAATGAGAGATGAATGAGAGTGTACTCATTAAGTACACTCCAATGTGAAAAGCACTGGAGATACAAATAAAAAGAGAAAATAAACCCTGCTCCCAAAGGACTCAAAAGGCATGGAAGAGTGGTACATAGCTTGGACCAAGAAGTTATGAGACCATCCTTCCAGTCCTGGTTTTGTCAGACTAACTATGTGACCTTTGAACAGTTAAACTTCTCTGAGGCTCAGTTTCTGCATCTGTTAAATGGAGGCAATGATACATATTCCACCTGTAAATAATGACTGTAGAATTGCTGTGCAAAGGAAAAAGAACATTTGTTCAAATTTAAAATACTAATGTTAGTTTTACTAGAATTATCCGTCTGGTTTATAAATGTACAACTCCATGGAGAGCTGGAGAAATTGTGGTAGATGCAGAAAATAATAATTAAAAAAACATATTTGAAAAGCAAAGAAAAATAGCTCACATGTATTTATCACTTTGCAGTTAAAAACATTTTCCTCACAGCAACCTAAGAATAAGATAACACTAACATTAGCATGTGTTTTTTATAGATGATAAATCAGAAGGTTGCAAGAGCCCAGGATGTTGTGAATAAGTCAGGCTGCTCACTCTTCCTGTATTTCTATGTTCATTCTCCTTTAGGAAAACATTCCTCAGATAAGCAGGCTGATTTCAGAAAAGCCTGGAAAAACTTATATGAATTGATGCTAAGTGAAGTGAGCAGAACCAAGAGAACATTGTCCATAGTAATAACAAGATTATGTGATAATCAATTCTGATGGACTCTTTTAAACAATTATGTGATTTTAGGCAATTCCAATGGACTTATGATGAAGAAAGCCATCTACATCTAGAGAAAGAACTACTGAAACTGAATGTGGATCACAACATAGGATTTTCACCTTTTAGTTGTTATTGTTGTTTGCTTGCTTGTTTTTCTTTCTCATGTTTTTCCTTATGCATTATGACAAATGTAGAAATATGTTTAGAAGAATCCCATGTTAATCCATATTGAATTACTTGCTACTTAGGGAAGGGGAGAGAGAAGGAGGGAGGGGAAATTGAAACATAAGGTTTTATAGGGGTGTGTGTTGAAAACTATCTTCACGTGTATTTTGAAAAATAAAAGTCTATTATTATTTTTAAAATGAAATGCAAATGGAAATCATTCCATATGAAATGAGCAGAGTTATTTCTCTGTTTCTTGATATGTAGCAGAAAATACACTTTGAGACAGATCTGGGTCTGTCTCTCACCTCTGACACAGAGCTATGTGAGAGACTTCAAATCTCTGGCCTTCAGTTTCCATTCTTGTAAACTGAAGAATACTAGTTTTTCTACTATCTCCATGGAATGGTTGCAAAGAAATTGTTTTAGAGGGCAGAGCCAAGATGCTAGAGTACACGCAGGGTCTCACTTGAGTTCTAACCCCAAATGCCTCCAAAATCCTTTAAATAATGATTATAAACAAATTCTAGAGTGGCAGGACCTACAAAGAAATGGAGGGAAAAAAAACATTTCTAGCCCCAAACAACTCAGAAGTTCAGCAGGAAAGGTCTGTTGCATCAGGATGAGAGAGGAGCACAGTCCAGAATGGGCCATAGCAGTAACATCATTGACTAGACCACAGCAAACTGGAAGCTTCTGTTTGCCTGAGTCAGTGACAGAATGGCAGTGTGCAGACATCTCAGCCCACAGATGGTAAGGGAATCAGTCAACGGGTCAGAAGGAGATACAGTGGGTTCCTTTGCTGCAACCAGGGGCAGGACTCTGTTGCATTGCCTGGTCTTGGATCTGGGCTTAGTCTCAGTGCAAAGGAGAACATTGGTACAGCAGTGCTTGCAGCCACAAAGGAACGGGCACCTGGTGGGAAAGAGTGCTTCTAGTCACTCACAAACCAGTGCTCAGCACAGGAGAGTATTAAACACACCTCTGCCTCTTAAAAGAGCCCAAACTCTACAGGACCCCATAGTTACCTCTGAAAAAACCTCTGCACAAAAACACTGATACTTGGGACAGGGCACCCTCCATTTGGGAAGAAGAGTCCCAATTTCATAGCGTTAAAAGTCAAGAAATATTCTAGAAAATAAGCAAATAACAGGGAAAATATTCTGACTATAGAAAGTTATTATGGTGATAAGAAAGATCAAATACACATTCAGAAGACAACAAAGACAACATTCTCATTCAAATCCATGAAGAAAAACATAGACTGGTCTTTGGCCATTAAAGAGCTCAAAAAGGATTTTTTTAATGAAGTGAAAGAAGTAGAAGAAAAATTGGGAAGAGAAATAAGAGTGATGCAAGAAAATCATGAATTAAAATAAAGCCAACAGCTTAGTAAATGAGGTACAACAAAATGATGAAGAAAATAACACCTTAAAAAATGGAATAGACCAAATAGTAAAAGAGGTAGAAAGATTCAGTGAAGAGAAGGATGTATTGAAAAGTAGAATTAGCTAAATGGGGAAAAAAAAAACATACAAAAATACACTGAAAAGAAAACTACTTAAAAAGTCAATTTGGCCAAGTGGAAAAAGAGGCACAAAAGCTCACTGAAGAATTCCTTAAATTAGAATTGGGCAAGTGGAAGCTAACGGCTTTATAAAACATCAAGAAACAATCAAGCAAAATCAAAAGAATGAATAAATACAAGAAAATGTGAAATATCTCATTGGAAAAAAAACTGACCTAGAAAATAAATCCAGGAGAGATAATTTTAAAACTCTCCAGGATACCTGAAAGCCAGGAATAATTTAAAAATTTTTGAACAATCCAAATTTCATGATCAACAAAAGGGCCCAGACATCATCTTTCAAGAAATTATTGGGGCAGCTAGATGGCCCAATGAATAGAGCTCCCATTCTGAAATCAGGAGGATCTGAATTCAAATCTGTCCTCATACACTTAACATTTCCTAGCTATATGGTCCTGGGCAAGTCACTTAATGCCAATTGCCTCACAAAAAATAAATAAGTAAATAAATATACAAAATGTTAAAGAGAAAAAAGCCCTGATATTCTATAACCAGAGGATAAAGTAAAAATTGAAAGAATTTACCTCCAAAAAGAGATCCCAAAATGAAAATTTCCAAGAATATTATAAGATAATTCTAGACTTCTCAGATCAAGGAAAAGATACTGAAAGCAAACAAACAAACAAACAAACAAAAAACAATTGGAGTGTCAAGTGTGGTGTAACCACAGTCAGAATTTAGCAGTTTCTACATTGTGGAAGGCAAAAGAACTAGGAATATAACCCAGCAAAACTTAGTATAATCCTTCAGGGGAAAAGATGAAAATTCAGTGTCATAGAGAACTTTCAAGCATTCTTGTGAAAAGACCAGAGCTGAATGGAAAATGTGATTTTCAATAAAAGATGCAAAAGAAGTATAAAAAAGTAAACAAGAAAGGGAAATCATAAGGCACTCACTAAGTTTAGATTTCTTATATTCCCACACGGGAAAAATATACTTTTAACTCTAAAAATCTTTCTCATTATTAGGGCAACTAGAAGGAGCAAACATAGACAGAAAGTAAAGGTGTGAATAGGATGTGATGGTATGATTATATTTTAAAAAATTAAAGTAAGGGATGAGAAAGAAGAATACATTGTGGGAAGGAGAAAGGAAGAGATAGAATAGTATTAATTATCCAGAAAAACAAAAATCCTCAAATAGATTTTACAGTGGAGGGAGAAATGTGAGAAGCAGGGAGGGGAACATGACCTTACTCTCATAAGAATTGGCTAAAAGGGGGAATAATAAATACATTCAGTTGGGTATAGAAATCTATCTTATCATATGGGAAATTAAGAAGGAAAGGTGATAGGAGAAGGGGAGGAAGGAAGCTGATAGAAGGGAGAGCTATTTAAGGGAGAGAAAAGTCAGAGCAAAACACTTTTGAGAATGACAGGATAAAGGAGAGAGAGAGTAGGATAAGCAGGAGAAAATAGGATGGAGGGAAATACATAGTTGGTAATCATTACTGTGGGAAAAAATTACAATGAGTTTCTCTGATAAAGATTTCATTTCTCAAATATATAGAAATCTGAATCAAATATAGAAATAAGAGTTATTTCTCAACTGATAAGTGATCAAAGGATATGAAGAAGTTTTCAGAGTTTTCAGTAATCAAAGCTTTCTTTGACACATAAAAATGATCTAAACCCACTACTTATGAGAAAAACGTAATTTAAAACAACTCTGAGCTATCTCACATTTGTCAGTTTAGCTAATATGACAGAAAAGGAAAATGAAAGATTTTGGAGGGTATGTAGGAAAATTAAAATCCTAATTTACTAATGGTAAAGTTGTACACTGATTCAACCATTATGGAAAGCAATTTGGAACTATGTTCAAAAGATTAAAAAACCATGCAAATCCTTTGCCCAAGTAATATCAACCACTTGGATTATATCCCAAAGATATTTTTTTAAAAGGAAGATACATATAAAATATTTATAGTATTTCTTTTGGTAATAACAAATATTTGGAAACTGATAAGTTTCAATTGGGGAATGGCTGAACAATTTGTATATGATTATGAGGAAATACTATTATTCTTTAAGAAATGATGAGCAGGATGTTATCAGAAAAAAAAAAAAAAACATGGAAAGATTTACATGAGCCGATTCAAGGAGAAATGAATAGAAACAGGAGGACATTACACACAATAACAGCAATACTGTTTGATGATGTAGTATGAATAATTTAGCTATTCTCAGAAATACTATGATCCAAGACAATTTTGTAGTACTTATGAGGAAAGGAGCTGTCCATTTCCAGAGAAAGGACTGTTAAAACCTGAGTGCAAATCAAATACTTTTTGTTAATTTTTATTTTTTCTCTATTTTCTTTCACAGAATGACTTACATGCAAATATATTTTGCATGACTACACATATATAACATGTCAAATTGCTTGCCTTCTAATGAAGGGGGGTAAAGGAGGGAGGAAGATAACTTAGAACTCAACATTTGAAAAAAATGTTAAAATAGTTTTTACATTTAATCAGGAAAAATAAAATATTGAATAAGATTTTAAAATAGTATCAATGGTAATTCATGCAATCCTATGTCATCAATGTGCTAAAAGGACTGTATTAAAATCCATTGTCTCATTCATGCTAAAAAGAAAACCCAATTGAGCTTGATGCATTTACATAAAAATGAAACCTGAAGACAAATAAAGATATTTTTTCTGCATTAAAAAAAGGAAATTGCTTTAAAAAGTTAATGTACTATAAATATATGACATCTAGTGTGTGCTGGAAGGAGGATACAGATTTTCTGACTGCAAGTCCAGGGATTTTTCAACTATAACACATGGAATATAAATATATCACAATGGCAAAGCAAAAAAAAAAAAAAATAATAAGGAAAATAGATGGAAGATAAGTATCTCATATGGGAGAAATGTTGAGTAATATATTATTAAAATCAGGAAAATTTAAAAAGAGTTATTACATGAAAGAATGAGTGATTTAAATAGATTTGGGGAAAAAATTCCCTGGAAAAGTGTTGTTAAGGGGAAAAAATAGAATTACTCAATTTATAGATTCTAGATATCCCTTTAGGTTTGATTTACTGCCCCACTTTGCATTTCTGAGAAAGTGTAACTACGTAGCCTAAAAAGGTTGTGGATTTTTATTTTCTGGAATTCTTTTAAAACATCTAATAAGAAGCTGATTTGTTCAGGATATAGTAGAAGCAATAGCTGAATAAATTCTAGGAAGTTCTCTCTGATCTTTGTGATTTTTCCCACCATCACCAGTGGTAGTGGAATGAATTTTTTTTAAGTTTACTATATTTGACATTGTAAGGACTTGCAGCCTCAATAAAATTTTACTATATCTCCTCACAACACAAAGTGCTCTCCATCCACTAAATCGAACCAAAGGGACCATTTGTCTTGGAACACATGAACCAATCTTCTTTGGGAAAAATGCATCTTTCACTCTCCTATTTCATGAGCAAATTATGTGTTGTATCTAACTTAGAATGTGATTTCAAAGTGCACTTTGAATCTTTGATTAATATCCACTTGTCAAAATGGCACTAATTATTATAAGACCAGAGATGTTAAAAACAATTTCATGATGTAAAGAGCATATACTCTCTGATCATAGTTCCCCAGAAATGCAAAGTGGGAGAGTAAATCAATCCTAGAGGGATAAGTAGAAGCTATAACTTGAGTATCTATTTTTTTTTTGTCAAAACATCATATCTTAAGAATAATACTTTCTTCTAAATAAGAACAAATTTTTGTGAAACTGAAAACTATGTAGCTTTAACTGGCTCACACAATAAAATACAGAATGATTTTACATAAATCTGCTTTTATAATAAAAGGACAAGATATAGATTCAAAGAATCTCAAAAATGTAAGGGAGAATGAATCTCCAAAGGTATTTAGTTTGACCTCCCCTAGAAGAAGAATGCCTTCTATCTTATCTCCAATGTGATTATTCATTCTCAGAACATCTCTAAGGAGAAAGAACCCACTACCTTCGAAAATATTCCATTTGGAGACAGTTTTCATTGTTTTGACTTTTTCCCTTACCTCAAGGTCACATTGGTTTATTTGCCATTCCCCCACTTTGCTCCTATTTATCCTCTTTGGGACCCAAGAGAAAAGGTCTAATCTTGCTTTCAGAAGCTAACATCTTCAGTCCCTTCAACTAATCCCTTTTAGTGAACATTATCCAAATCTCTTACTATTCTTGTGACTCTGCTTTAAATAAATCACCTTGTTCAATACTTGATACTTGAAAATGAAAACATTCTGGCATATCCAGACCAACACAAAAAATAGAGAAACTATTGCTTCCCTAATTTTGGGTAAGATAGTATGTCATTTACTGTGGCATTAGTCTTGAATTTTTCTGTTACAATATTTGCTCATGTTGAACTTAAAATTTATTAAAGGCCCTAGACAATTTTCACTGAAATATTTCTTTAATCTGATATCTATGAAGTCAATCTTGTGAAGCTCCATGCAGAAATTTATATTTATCCCTATGTATATAAAACAATTTATAAATTTTAAAGTCAACTACTTAATCCACAAGCCTTTATTAAGTGCTTACTGTGTACCAGGCACTGTGTGATGTATTAAAAATACAAAGAAAGAGAAATAGGCCCTACCATCAAGAAGCATATTCTAATGTGAGGAGTAACATTTAAATAGCTGCATGTATACAACATATAAACATACAGTTTATAATAGATGGAAGGGAATCTCAGAGCAAAAAAGAAATGGTGAAAGGACAAGAAATGCCTCCTGCAGAAACTGACAATTGAACTGAGACTAGAGGAAAGCCAAGAAAATTAAAGACAGAAATGAGAAGACAGCATTCCAGGAATGGGGAATACAAATGCATAGCAATGGGAGAAATTAAATGTCATTATAAAAAATGTTTAATTACAGCTTTTTTATTTACAAAGCATATGCATGGATAATTTTTCAACACTGACTCTTGCAAAGCCTTTGGTTCCAAATTATCCCCTCCTTCCCTCCACCTCCTCCCCTAGATGACAGGTAGTCCAATACATGTCAAATATGTTAAATCTGTAGTTATATATATATATATATATATATATATATATATATATATATGTATATTATGTATACATATTTATACAGTTATCTTGCTATATAAAAAAAATCCCATCAAGAAGGAAAAAATAAATGGGAAAGAAAACAAAATGCAAGTAAACAACAACAGAAAGAATGATAATGCTATGTTGTGGTCTACACTCAGTTCCCAGGGTTCTCTCTCTGGGTGTAGATGACTCTCTTCATTACTAGACAATTGGAACTGGTTTGAATCATCTCAGTTGTTTGAAGAGAGCCATGTCCATCAGAATTGATCATCATATAATCTTGTTGTTGTTTACACTGGTCTCCTGGTTCTACTCACTTCACTTAGCATCAGTTCATGTAAGTCTCTTCAGGACTTTCTGAAATCATCCTCATGTTCATTTCTTACAGAACAATAATATTCCATAACATTCATATATCACAATTTATTCAGCCATTCTCTAACTGATGGGCATCTACTCAGTTTCCAGTTTCCTGCCACTACAAAAAATTAATTGGAAACTAAATAATCTCATCCTAAATAATGAATGGGTGAAACAGCAAATCATAGACATAATCAATGATTTTATCAAGAGAATGAGAATATTGAGACAATATTTACAGCCAAAGCAGTAATAAGGGGAAATTTTATATCTTTAGATGCTTAGTTTATTAGTTGAATAAAACAGAGAAAGAGAAGATCAGTGAATTGAGCTTGCAATTAAAAAAGCTAGAAAAAGAACAAAGTAAAAACACCCAATCAAATACCAAACTTAAAATTCTAAAAATAAAAGGAAAGATGAACAAAATTAAAAGTTAAAAAAAAAAAACCAACTAAGAGTTAGTTTTATGAAAAAAAAAAAAAACTACCACAAAATAGATAAACCTTTAATTAATTTGATTAGAAAAAGGAACAAGGAAAATCAAATTGTTAGTCTCAAAAGTGAAAAAAAAGAGAACTTTTCATCAATGAAGAGGAAATTAAAGTAATAATTAGGAGTTATTTTGCCCAACTTTATGTCAATAAATTTGATAACCTAAGTGAAATGGAGGAATACCTACAAAAATATAGTTTGATCATTTTTGCATAGGTTCCATAAACTGCTGAGAAGAAAATGTACTTCTTTCTGTTCCATTCAATTTTTTCCAAAGATCTATTATACCTAACTTTTCTAGAATTCTATTTACCTCTTTAACTTTTTTCTTAGTTCAGTTCTGAATTTTAGGGAATTATTTTCTTCATTTATTTCTTTTTGTAATTGTCCAATTGAATTTTTAAATGAGTTGTTTTGCTCTATGGAATTTTTTTTCCATTTCACAAATTCTGGTTTTTAAGGAGTTTTTTTTTTTTTTTTTTTTTCCATTTCACAAATTTTGTTTTTCTGGGACTTGTTTTCTTTTTCTATTTTATCAAATCTATTTTTTAATGAATTATACATATATGCCTTTTCCATTTTCTTGCAAAGTTTTTATTTCCTTTCCCCTTTTTTCTTCTAGCTCTCTTTTAAAATCCTTTTTAATTTCTTCTAGCAGAGCCTTGTATGATGGGGACTAGTTTATATCACCTTTTGGGGCTTCATCTGGAGATGATCAGGGTTTGAAATTTGTTCTTTTTCACTATAAAAACTGTATAGTCAGAGTTATCTTTGCTTTTTTACTCTTTTTTTTTTTTTAAGTTAAGATCTGCTTTTAGGATAGGGGAGGTTTTCCAAGCTTCCTCTAAGTGTTGGATCAATGCTAACTCACACCCAGTGCTGGGTGGGCGTGACCTGGTCCTGTGAGATTCTGGCATTTTGGGGTTCATTCTTTACCTTTTGTGCTTGTGTTGGATGTTTTATAATTTCTCTGCTGATCTACTGGCTTGCAGCCATGACAGAGGGGCCAATACTGCTGTAGATTCCTGTAGATTCTTCCCCGTAGATTCTCCATCCCATGGAGTCCACTCCCCAGGAATTTGTGTTGTCTGCACTGGCGTTGTGCTCAGCTGCTTGGGCTGGCTACCTCCCTTTGTTTCCAATTGAAACATACCTTTGCTTGCAATCTTCAAAATTATCTTCTGCTGGTAATTTGTTGCACTCCCAATATTTGTGGATTCTGCTGGCCCAAAAGCTAATTTAGAGGCCGGATTTGCTAATTAGTCTGAGGATTATAGGAGAAGGTCAGAAAGAAATGTGTGTCTTCTCCTCCATCTTGGCTCTGTCCCCACTAAGATAAATCTTTAAGGCTTTTTTGAGCCTCAAGCAAGATAATATGATTAAATGTCATTTGTAAGAAAAAGCAAGAACAATGTAGTTAGACTGTAGGTTTTGTAGAGGAGACTAAAGTACAGCAAAATGCTAGCTATTGTTTCATCCTTTTTTATTTAATTTAGCTAAGTCCAGCTCCTGACATCTTTGGAGTTACTGACTATGATATATAAAGTGTTTACTATTCCTCCAAGTTACATATCATTTGTATATTTGAAAAGCATATCCTCTATGTCTTCATCAAAATTGCTAATAATAGTGTTTAAAAGAAGGGTGGCCCACTGGTTGAGATAAATTCCAAGTGGACATAGACCTACATATGATTACTCTTTGAAATCTAAGACCAAAATTCTCCCAATGGAGAAAATTAATCAGAAGATAACGTCAAACAGTTCTCAAAAAAATTGAAAACTTTTAACTACTATGTGAAAGAATGCTCAAAATCAAAAATAATCATAGAAATTCAACCCTAAGATTTTATCTCATATCCAATAAAATGACAAGGTGACAAAAAGATAAAAAAAGTCAATGCTGGAAGAGGTATAGAAAGACACACTAGTGCATTATTGATGGACTTATGAATTGGCACAATTATTCTGGAAAGCAAATTGGAATTATGCAAGTATAGTAACTGAAATGACCATACTCTTTCACAAAGAAATTCCATTGCTATGCATATATCCCAAGGTCATTGAAAAAAGGCTCCATATAAAGATAAATACAATCTCTAGATATACACCAACATATTTTATCAGCACATTTAGTGATAGAAAAGGACTGGAAACAAAAAGTAAATGGAATGGGGAATTGCTAAACAAATTATGGTATTTGAACATAATTGAATATTTTCGTGCTATAAAAATAAGTATAATAAATATAGAAAGTATTGAAAGACTTGTATGAACTATTGTATAGTAAAGTGAGCAGAGATAGCTAAACATTATGACTACAATAGTGTAAATGGGGGGAAAAGACAACTACAAAACAACAAAAGTGAATTACACAAAATAAAGAACAATTCTGGCCCCTTTTCTCACCAAGTATATTTCTTAGATTGAACTTCAGAATGCTCTCAGGAAATATTTTCATCAAGAAATTCATCATCCCATATATTTTATCAATTTTGGTATTTCCTCTGGCCTTCTGATAAAAAAGACCAGAATATGGGCAATGAACTCTTTTCAAAGGCTCCTTTTAAAGAAGAACCCAAGACCACCTGTGTTTCCTTTACCCATCAGCTGCTGGTTTTGGACTTCATTCTATCATGACCTCTGTTAGAACTTCTCTTACCTCCACTTTTCTTTTTCAGCTTCTTTGTGTGTGTGTATTGTTTTTACTCATTCAATTGTAAGCTCTTTAGGGACAGGGACTGTGTTTCTGTTTCAGATTTATAATATTAGTGGTTATCGTAGAGTCAGGCACAAAGGAGGTACTTAATAAATGTTCATTGACTATATGAGAAGATACTTGCTTATTTACAAGTCAAGATTCACAGATATGACTCATAGTGTAGGATATCAGATGTTTTTGATGAGTATTTTTTTTTAATATTTTCCCCTCTTCTTCCTATTTTTCTTTTCTTAATATTTATTTTATAAGGGACAGCTTCCTAAAAAGGAAGACAGGGATATGGGATAAGTCCAGAAAATGCAAAGCAAAAGATATCAATTTAAAAATTATTTTAAAATGCCTCCTTTTAAGACTGAATAATTTAATCAGTATTGATTTCAAATAGTTGTCATCTATTATACAGCAAGCAAGATTACTGAAGTAATTACTGAAGATTACTTACTGAAGCAGATTTTATTTATCTATATGCAAAGCAGTCCTTGCAGGTCTTGAATTCAGGTGCTGTTCAACCATATCCTCATTAATCATAGGTTTTCATTTTCTTTCTTGCTATTTTAAATCAATTCTCAAAATGAGCCTGTTTTTGGAGGCATCCAGGAGATGCTAAATGTTGGTCACCTGCAATGGTATGTTTCATGATTTCTAATATTTACTTGTAAAATCTGCTTCAAGGGATAAATCTAGGGTCCCTCAATATGGCCTTACTGTCATTTCTTATGCAAATGTCCTGGTCCAGAATCACTATCCCTGAAAAAAAGTAAACTCCCTGGGAAGAAAGATGTCTTATTTATTTATTTATTTATTTATTTATTTATTTATTTATTTGTATTTGTTTCATTAACACCTGACACAGTACCTGACACAAAATAAGTATGTAAATACTCCCGTACTTTTTCATTAAACCCCTTCAATTCTGCTTATCAAACTGCATGGCCTCTTTGAAGGTTTCTGTCAACATATTATTGATTGAGTCCACATATCTACCACTCATGGAGAACCTTTTGGTATTGCTCTTCATTTCTGCCATTTCTTAGTTTTCCTTAGAAGATAGTTCTTACATTCTTATAAGTCTAGTGTCATAGACATTATGCCAGCCTTTTCTATTGCTATGAGAAATGGTGATTATTTCCAGAAATATTTTTATGAGTTTTTATTGATTTATCATACAATCCTCTAAGGTTTTTTTTTTTCATTTTTCTCATATTATTATATATCACTGATGTATGATTGTCTGCATAAAAATACTCCTTCTATTTGGAAAGATCCCAAACTTCCTTGAAAGTTTTTAATGTTAGATGTTGTGTGTGAAGGGCTGTGATTGAAAAAAAAAAATTATCATTCTTTAGCCAACTTTCAAGTGATGAGCTACTCCAGGATTAGCTCCTAGTCCTTAGGTGACAGTTATGGAATCTGGGATGGGACTTAAAACCTCTTGTGCTTGACAGGAGCTGCAGGAACTTTCCTTTTGCTCCTCTCCCTGCAAACATCATTACCATTGCCATCATAGCTGACATCATTATTAAGTAGCTCATGTTTTTAACAGGAAAGAAAATTAGCAAACTCACTCATCAAGATCCTATTTACACTTGTCAGCTTTAATCATTTATATATTTGAACTAAATTATTCTCCTTTAACTTGTACCTGTAATCAAGTTATATTTTAGAACTTCTACCAGTCTTGCATCTCATAGATATTGATGTTTTCCTATATCAAAGGGCAAAGCTTTAACCTAGTGAATGTTTTTCTTTTATAACAGAACCATAAGAATCTTTAATTCACTGATTTTCTAATATCCTAAAAGATCTAAGGGGGTCTTGAGTTATAAATTGAAGGAACTTGAAGATACCTTAGATATTCTCCATTTACACTAGTTAACTAATTTCACAGCTAAACCATGGCATAAATGAATATCAACATGTGACTATTTCATTAATTAATATCCTCCAAATTAATCATATTGATGTCTCATTATTTAGAACAGTAAAACCTTTAATGTCACCATTACCACATCATTCTAAATGGGAAATAATTTTTAAGAACTATCTGATGCTATTCACTTTAAGCCAATTATTGATTTTACATGAAATACACATAAATATGAACATTTTGTTGGGTTTATAGTTTTGGCAGAAATCAAATACATCAAGTTATTTTTTAAAACTGTATATTTTGATTGTATTATGAAGTAGATATTCCCAAAAATATATGTAAATGTATACATATGCATATTATATATATGTGTGTGTGTGTGTGTGTGTGTGTGTGTGTGTGTGTTTGTGTGTGTGTGTGTGTGTGTGTGGATACAAAAATAGATATGTTTAAGGAAAGCTGTTAACGGGACTAAATGAGGTCCTAATTAGAAATTCTAAACTGAGATTTAGAAAAAATCTGGGGTTTGAATCTTGCTTCTTGACATTCATTAGTTATCAGTGATTATCAGTAAGTCACATAACACTTCTAGACCTCAGTTTCCTCATCTACAAAATGATAATCCTCACAATCATAAAATCACTTTGAGATTCAAATGAGGTATTATTTACTAAAAATATTGTTTAAAAATACTTATTTACCATGTGTCTAAATTAAATCATTTATCTAAAGTGTTTCCAGACTTTGAATGACTATATACATATCAATTATAATAACACCATTATGGTATCATTTATGTAAACTACTTTAAAAATACTCATTGAAATATTTTTTATAGACTTGCTCCAAATATGAACTGGTCACCAAAAGAGGTGAAAAATGTCTTACTGTTCTTTAACCATAAAATCATTAGCTTATTTACTTGTCTCTTCCTTTCTTCTCCATTCATAATCCTAGCTCCCAATTGGTGCGTCTAAGCCAATAAACTATGTGCTCATCACCTAGCACCTCCCATTTTCCTCCACTCAATATCATCTTCTGCCAAGCATCTAAGAAAGCTTTACATCTGCCTATTTTCCCAAAATGCCCTCTCCATCTCACATGTCATTTCCCATACACTCTTCATTCTTCTCTTGCCTCTAACCAAAAAATGTTGGAAATGAAAATATATGACTATTTGGCATGTTTATAATGAGACATTGCATGTCTATTAGAATAGCCTCAATTATAGATTACAACCTGTCTAACGTCTGTTGAAAGAAATGCAATTAGTTTCTGGAGGTCTAAAGTCAAATAGATTGTCTTAGAAAGTAGTTTTAGAGCAAGTCACAGAGCTCTCTACTCGGTAATTTAAATGACTGACCATTCAATTTATGAGTATTCCCTGCAATAAAATCCAGCCTGAACTTAATAATAGCACATTTTATGTGACAACGATGACAATTACAATCTATAGTTACTGTAGCCGCCCTTTGGTCCTGGGAAAGAAGATGGTATTAATTATACACACTTGCCATTTATCAGACTTAACGTGGCAGGCGATTGAGCTCAGAACCATCTCCAACTTGACTTCTACATTTACCATTTTCTAATCCACTGAAATGAGAATAATTAGAAGAGAGAAGAATGAATGGTTCACTTTTTTCTCTAGGCCAAGGAATCTGATTCTCCATGGGACTGCTTATACAGCAGAGCATCCTTTATTGTATTGGTTCTAGGCCATTCTATTTGAGAGATTGCCGGTATGTACTTTGTGAGGCTTTCCTACAAGAGGAAATAATTCACATGTCCTGATTTTAGAATATAAGTGAATATACTCTAGCTACACATAATATTTACACTTCTAATTAAGAGCTTATTTTTATTGTGGATTATTTGGGGAATTTAGAACACCAATTGGTACTGCTGGTTCATTTCAATGACATATTCTGAAATAAAGTTGGGTGTTTCCAGTGGTTTCACATCTTTGAAGGCCTATGATTCAAGAAAAAAAAAATAACATTCTCAAATAAAATCTTGTTATTTTCTATTTAATCATATTTTATTCCTGAGGACAGAATCTTATGGGATTAGGGACATTCTAAAATCAGGTGATCAATATGGATCTGAGACCTTGTTCATGTCTAAAACTAAATTACTTCAACCAAAATTTCCAGGTTGGCAACTTATTGGGCAAAAGCAAAACAAAGCAACAACATTTATTAATTTTCTAGGCTATGCTAGCCTATGCTAAGTAGGAGGACTTCAAATACAAACAAAAAAATATATACTTCAAGGAGTTTACATTCCAATGGAGAAAGACAACACATTAAAAGAGAGCTAAAAAGAGAAGGGAAGAAAAAAGAATGTTTGATTGCATGGTACAAGGTATTAAAGTCTATGGAGTAAGAAGGATAGTTAGTAAGGGAAGGAAGGATATCTGACTTGGGCCCATCCCCTTAGGCTAATGACCTTTGCATGATATTAGAAAATGTATGAATTAGAGGTTTTTATGGTTCTGTTATGAAAGAAAACCATTCACTAGGGTAAGGCCTTGCCCTTTGATATGTGAAAACATCAATATTTATGAGACACAAGACTCACAGAAATTCTAAAATATCACTTGATTACAGGCACAAGTTAAAGAAGGCCCTTTGTGATTCAAAGATTCTGTGCTTCTCAGATAATTCCTCCCTTCCTTCCTTTCCTCCCTCAGCTTTAACTTTTGCACTGACCTAAGAGTCATTTTACCACCTTAACAGAAGTCATGGGGGAAAAGGATTTGTATTCAATTAGTTTTCATCCACAAAACCACAATTATTTTTCATGCAGAATGAAACAATGAAAACCATGTTGATCTTGGATGACTTGACAAGAGAAATATTTTCATTTTACTTGGGGGAGCTATTTTTCCAATGCAAGCTATGACGGCACATAAGGCATATATATGCCATATGTCCATCTGGCTTGTCTCAATGTAGGAGACACAGCTCGTAGGTAGCATGGATAGCTATAATTGACCCTCATTCTGAGAAGAGAGAAGGACCAAAGTTCACTGTGTTTACTGCCAGCATTCGGGTACTCCAAGACTAAGCATGCCTTCTCCATCTCCCCAAAGGGCTATCAGGCTAAATTTATATCTATATGCTTCCCTCAAATATCTTGACCTAGAGGTATAGTCAGTAGTATTCTGGTAAGTGTTTAATAACTGGAACTCTGTGGGGAAAGGTGCACATGAGACATGTTTTAGTTTAATCTGCATTATTAAGATTTTCTCTAATGCTTTTCTTAAGTATAGGGAATCAGCAAAAACAACAAACCTCAAACCCTGATTAACCAATTTCCAAGGTATAACACTAAAAATTAATATTCAGCTCTCATGAGCCCATTTGAGCTGGCAAAAGCACAACTCTGAAATGTTTAAGTTGCTTCCCTTTCTATCTGATTTGTTCCTTTATTTTTTACTTAATTTGTATATTCTAATGACAAGCTATTTCAATTCAATTAGCAAAAATTCTTTCCCCTCCCTTAAAATAAAAATTCCAACATTAAATATGTTTATTTAAGCAAAACAAAGCCCCACATTGACCACTATCTATATATATTATATAGATAGATATACACACATATACATATACATATAGACATATACATATGTGGGGGGGGAGGGCAATTCTGTATTTCTCATCTCTGGTCACATGAAAACAAGAGATTAGACTTTAGATTACATGCAGCAGCATAGCTTTCTCCCAATAATACTGTTTGGATAAAAATTAAAAAAAAAAATCATCCCAAATGGTGAATAGTGAATAAACTTATTTATCCAAGCGAAATAGAAAACCAGAATTGGAGATCTGCAAATTATCTACTAGTTTCTAGAATTTCAAGCAAGTCCGGAGGCATGGTGATGACAGCAAAGAGCATTTAAGCTGCACAAAATGTGTTATAGACAGTGTTTCATTTGATCCTCAAAACAATTCTGGAAAATAAATGCTATTATTATCCTTATTTTGCAGATGGGGAAACTGAGGCAGACAGAAGTTAAATGGCTTGTCCAGGGTTACATATCTGGTAAGTACCTAAAGCTGGATGTGAGCTCAGTGCAGTATTCTATTCCTTGTACCACACCACCTACTAGCATCCCATATATTTTTGGCCATTTCCAAGTCTCTGGCTCCCACAAGTGTCTATCCCCATTAGTCTAGAACCAATGCCATAAATCTACTTCAGAGGTATATGGCAACATGCTTAGACTTCTCTCAACAATGAGTTGTCATGTTGTTGTGCCACAGCTCCCTTTTAATGTCCTGACCCAGTTTCCCAATTGTCCTATTCAGTTACTCTGCCTCAGGTTATAACCTTTCCCTCTTAATGTTTGATGAAATAAAGATCTACCTCTGTTGCTCTGCCCCAAAACTCCAGGCTATAATCATTCCCACTTAAATGGTTGATGAGATAAAGGTTTTATATCTTTAGGTTACAGACATCCCTTCTTAATGTTTGATGGGGTAAAGGTCTCTATCCATTTTAGACGTCATTAGAACATCAGTAATCTCTCCAGTACCTCCCATTATGTCATCCTAGGTGCCTCCCCCCATTATGTCATTGTTCTTGTTATCCTATAAAAAATTTTGCTGTCCAATATTCAGGGCTGTATTCTTTGAGACAATAGTCTCCTTCAGCCCTGGGACCAAACATAGATCATTTGGTCCCAGAAAATCTCTCCATTTAATAAACTATTGAATTGTTCTCTAATCTCTGTCTTGCTCAGTTTCTCTAGCATTACAATGTATCCTTCCACTTACTAAGTAGTACACAAAACACTCTAGGGCGAGTTACATATGTTGTTGATATGGTTGATAATGTTTTTGAATAAAAATTCAATAAAATCTGTTCCTTCAGTGTTGATAATTGTATGTATTGTGTTGACTCTGAAGAGATTGCACTGGCATAAAAGAAATCTAATTAATGGCTCCAAAATGTTATTCAAAGCATCAAACTCTACCATGACCCTCCATAAAGATATATCACTTTTTTTTAACCATAATCATGTTCACATCTTATTTTAGAAAAATAGCTTTTATTGACTAATTTTAAGATTCTAATTTTCCAAAACAAGCCTCTAAAATGTCCTAATTTCCTGAAATAGAAAGAGCAAGGAAAGTATAAATAGAAATATTACCCAGCGAATATCCTTTATTTTAAAAAGAAATCACTTTTCAAGTAACTTTCTTTAAAATCTGAGTTTAATTAAATCTGCAAGAAATAAGCTTTAGTGTGTTATTTGTATCTCACCTTTCTTGATTTCATATTCCATCGTGAATTTTTAAATGCCCCCCAAAGCAATCAGAGTGCTTTTCTTTATACCTGCAAAAAATGTCAGAAGATAATCTCCCTATCACCCAAACATCAGAAAATTTCTTAATAAACAAGAGACTAACTTCCTCCCTCAAGGCTTTTCCTGCCAAACTCACTGATTCCACTGAATGTTGTCAACTTTTGAAATACACAAACAGCCAAAATGGTTCTGAAAGGCAGAATTGGGATCTGACTTTTAAATGCCCAAATTGATCAGACACATTTTCCCCATTGCAAGGAAAAAAACAAGAAATTAGCTCTACTGTTCCATCAGACTTCAAATTGGCAGTTTTCACTCGAGATACAGCTAATTCCCAGTAAAGTATGGCAAGCTGCATGTATCCAGTTCTGCAACCATAAACCGAAGGGACAACAAAATCAATGTTATCGAACATTCTGACCAAAACTTTGAGGTATAATGTAGCAAAAACATCTCAACAGCCCCCAAAAATAGTCCCTGCTAGCCCCAAATCCAATTTTTAACCACATTAAAAAAGGAGGGAAGGGTGCAATTGACAGGCATCCATCATTTTTATCAGAAAAAAAAGATTAAATTTAATCTCAAAAGCCACTAAGTAGGTTTTTTTCCCCAAGCATGAATTATCATCCTCCTTTGTAAAACATTGTCAATCAAGTTTCACCTTTGCCTGTTTATATTCAATTCAGCTTAAAAAGTAACCTACCAATTAATTTCATCAAAATTAATTATGTCTATAGACATACCCCATTTCACATTTTTAGAAAGAGGAAAATATGTAAATGGAAGAGAATACTTTCATTAAACAGAATGTATTGGATATGGGGTCTGTTTAATTTTTTCATTTAATATGAGGCTGTGATATAGTATTATGAACATTAGACCTAAACCAAGAAACTCTGGGTTCTACTCTCCATTCTGCCACTTATTAGCTGTGTAGCTTGGGCAAAGCAGTTAACTTGTCAGAGCCTTAGTCTCTTCATCTGAAAAATGGGATTAATACTATGTCTCTGAGAGATATTTTATGATTCAAGTGTGATACCATAAATTTTTGTAAATGGTAGAGTGAGTTAAGTAGAAAACTCTCTTTTAACCTTGACTTAAAATCTTTTTTAAATGTATTCATCTACTGACTTGAGTAGGATCTACTGAGAATAATTTAAACTTAGATGGTTCAGAAGGCCCTTGCATAATTTGCAGTATCTCAAAGTGATCATGACTTTCAATGACCATTGTACAGTCCCAGAGAAATCAGAGCATAGATTTAAAACTGGAAAGAGATTTAGAAACCATCAAATACAAACCCCCTCATTTTACAGATGAGAAAACTTTCACCACCCCTCTGCAAATTTCCCATTTTTTCCCCTTTCTGATCCAGAACTGAAACTCCTAGAGCTATTATAATAACCACTGTCATTCTGATTTTTGTCTGGCCACTAGACCCAGATGGCTCTGGAGGGGAGAGTAAGGCAGGTGACCTTGCACAGCCTTTCCTCACTTAAATCCAATTCATTTCAATGTCACAGCATCACCTCCCTGATATCATGGTTCTCTTCGAGAATGAAGGACAAACAACAATAACAACTTTTTTCTCTCTCCCTATTCTTCTCTCCCTTCTTACCCAACCCCACACATATGATCCATAATTTCATCCTTGTAAGGAAATCCCCATGAGGAAACTTTCTCTAGTGATATTTATCATTCCATCATTACATATCAGAGTCTTGACTTGACCCTAGGACTCCCTGATTCAGAAGTTAAATTTCCATCTGCTACATCATACTTAATTTTTTTTCTCCTCATGATTGTCCTAGGAACAGGGGTGGTTGCAGCAAAATTTTCTCAATTGTATCTGCACAGATGTTGTTGTAGGTGCTTAAACTGTATTTATTATAATAACTTTCTGGAACAGAAAAAGGAAAGAATAGGAGACATGCAGAGGGGTGGTAAAAGGGATGAAGAGGGGGACAGTTAGGCTATAATTGTGTTGGCAATAAAGTCAATTATTGACTATCTGGAGAGTATTGGATGATACTCATCTTCTCATTGTCTTATTGGTTGATCAAACACTCTTTGAGATTAGTCCAAAGAGACCACAGCTGCTTTTAAAGCTCTCTATTAATGCAAACAATTATCATATAATCGGGAATATCTTAACAACAGCAGTTCAATGCCATGAGTAAAGAATCCATCCTTAAAAAGACTTTCAAAATCTTTAAAAAGAACATTCTAACATTCTCCACATTTTAAAAATGGTACCCTATCAAAGCTGCATTTCAAATCAAGAGGTGCATGGTACTTTAAGTGTTGATTTTCATGGTAGCAGAATAAATCATACCTTCCATGGACTTTTGACAGATTTTTCCATACATTCTGCTCTGCAAAAGCACAAGGAAGCTGATTTACAGTACTTTCCTAACTTTCCTAATCCTAAACTACACTATAGAAAAAATCTCTCCTTTCTCTATTTTCCCAAGAATATAAAATTCATTCCTCTTAAATATATATATATATATATATGTATGTGTTTATGTATGTATATATACATACATAAATATATATATAGAAAGAAAGAAACAGAAACAGAGACAAAGAAAGAGAGAGAAGAGAAAATAAGGACTAAAAATGCAAGAGACAATCATTTCAGAAAGTTAAGAGAATTTAAGTGCAAGAAAATTTTCAAGGACTTTGTTGTAAGAAAAAGTACTGCTTGTTGTGAATTTGTAATGATAACAACCAAAATTATTTTAGCTTTAATTTTTTAAAAATTATTTAGCTTTAATCTTTAGCTATAATACAGCTATATACTTTATAACAGTCAGAAAAGATATTGGGACTTGGTGCTTTGGTATAAGAATCTCATATTGTTAGGGTGTAGTATTATATTTGCCCCATGCTATAAGAAATTTCTGATCCAAGTTTCTGATTTTTAATTTCCCTAAGAAAAAATAATGTTATACAAAAGCAACATGAAGGAGAGAGTGAGCTCAGTAGAGTACAACTGCATTCATTTTGATTCCTGTTGGAACTTAATTGTCTTGCCATTCTTTGGCATGTAACTGAAGAATACTATCCTCATTATAAATATAATTTGTCATTTTTAGCTGCTTAATATTTTATTCTTCAATAAATATAGACTTATCTAAATAATGGATCTGCAGACTAATAATTGCAATGAAGAAGAACAATAAATACTAATTAAAGGCATTGATATTCCGATTGCTGGCAAGCTCTAAAATTGACTGCCCAGCTTTGTGGTTCTCCATGTTCTACTCATTCATCAACCATTTTGGTGTCTTGAAGGGGAGGAATGTTATGGTGATTTCACAGCCAATCTGTCCTCGCACTGTAATTGAAACAAAGAGGATGCACAACTGTGTTCATTCCAGAAATGAAAGTTAAAGATGACTTTTGAGCCTTGAAATATACTTTGGTATCAGTCCAATGTTCTGTACTTTCTCATAAGCCATTTAACCTTCTAAATATATTTTCTTTTAAAAATATCTATTTGTGCTCTGTCATAGAATATTGGTTTTTACTTGGTTTGGCTTGAAATAGGCACTTCAAGGACAGATAATCTTAGATAAAATTTTAAGGAGCCATAATTTTCAACTCTGCTATCTTCTATGGAGAGATATTATAGTAATGTCAGTTTCTGAGGCTCTGGTCCAGAGAAATACTCATACAAGCTCATTGTGGAAAGAACTTATGAAAGAAAGTGTTCCAGACTCTGTGCAAGTAGGGTTCCTTGAGATATAGGCATAAGACTAGCTATAGAATCAGGCAGTTCCCCTTAAACTTGATCCTACTTGATCTTCCATTTCTGTATCTTTGCATTGGAAGTTACCCTTTGCCTGGAATATATTCTATTCTTATCTTTCCCTCTCAAAAAGCCCTTCTTTCCTTTAGGACTCATATAAAGGACTATTTTCTAGAGAAAGTGGTTTCCTAATTTCTATAGTTGCTACTATTTTTGTACCCCAAATTATATGTATTGTAGTGTCTCCCTCACTTTAAGGCAAGCTCTTTGAGGAGATTTATATTTTGCTTTCATCTCTACATTCCCAGAACAGGGTCTGGCATATAGTAGCACATAATAAATATTCATTGGAGGAAGATGGTGTAGTGGATAGAGCACCAGCTCTGAAGTCAGGAATACGTGAGTTCACTGTGTGACACTGGGCAAGGCACTTACCCCCATTGCCTTGCAAATAATATTTATTTTAAAAATTAAATGGAACTGGAAAATATTTAATAAATAAATATTCATTGATTTATTTTGTATCTTCCAGACAAAGGTTGATGCCTAATGACTTATCACAGACCTAGATCTGAAGCTGCATAGAGATATTAAAAGACAGTTATGCTTTTTAATCCCAGAGCATCTCTTCCTTGGAGCTGCCTCTGTGATCAATTGATCAAACTCTGAGATGCTAATTAGCTGCTTATGGCTACCAGCCAACACAATGGATAGCATTGAATCTCTGCAATTGCATCACCATTAAGTTGGTCTGAAGGTTCTTGACAAGAAATGTTGAATTATGAGTCATCTAGATCATGGTGGCAGCTTAAATCAAGTCAGGTGACATACCTTTTCTGAACAGTGACAAACTAGTCCAAGCTATTACCCAAAGCCTTCATTCAAAAACCGTTGTAAAAAAAAAAATCCCTTTTGATTTGTGATGCTATTTACTATGTTTAGTATGCTTGGACAAGCACACAGATGTCAAATAAAATCAGAAAACAACTGCCAGGGAAGACCATTGTCATTATGTCTTGCATAATAGTAGGAACTTAATAATTGTTGGTTGTCAGAGTCAATCAGGCAGAACTGAAATCAAATTGTCTTGTGTACAACAGGATGATAGAATATTCTTACTGGAGTCCCTCCCATACCCCTACTTCCCGATGTTGAGTTCAAATAGCATAGGAAACCACAAGAAAATAGCTGGGGTAGCCAGGTTGGTAATGGAAAGAAACAGGCCAAAAAGCATAGTGAAAGTAGAAATCTATGGGTAGTATTTATGTTCAGAAGAATAATGAACAATCACAGATCTGACAGCTTGAAGAGAAAAAGGATTTAGGGATTCACTAAGTGGCCATTCTAGAGAGAAGTATTAGAGATCCATTAGCTAGAAGCTCCATGGAGTCCATCTATAGAGAAGCAAGAGATGAGAGCCACCACAGGGATCATACAGCAATTGAGACCAGACTAAATTGGATCCACTCTCTAAGTGTTATTAACTAAGGCCAGATGGACAAGTGGCACTGATGGCTAAGGTCATTGCCAAAATCCAAGAGAAACCAAGTTTACCAACTGTCAGTGCTGGGAGGTCTGGCCAAGGGGAGGTACAAGCCTAGCCAAATGTCAGAGCCCAAGCCAGTTCATATCCTAACATGAATCCAGAAAGTAAAGATGAAGAGGAGTTCAATAGAAGAAAGGGGAGAGATCTAAAAATAGCATGAAGATCACAGTGAAATCAGGAACTGCAAAGGTAGCTCACTGCCAAGGTGAGTTATCCAGCAAGGAGACTACGTTAAGATAAGAAACTGTAGCTCAATACCCTTGAACATTATAAATCTATAAAATCAAGAGACAAAATGTTTAATCTAGGTGATAACTGCCTTTGTGAAGTGACTTTAATTAAGTTGCTTCCTGTTTTTAAGAATGTCACTGTATATCTTTCAGGTTCCTCATTGCTTAGCTTTAAGACAAGATGCTTACTTTAGGCTAATGTATGATTTAAGCAGCTTTCTTACTAATCTATAACTTTTCACAAATTTGGCAAAGCTGTTTATCTTCTGCATATCTTCTTGAGCATATAGGAGGTATCATTAAGGATAACTGTCTTTGGGACCTTAAAAGTTGTTCCCAGTTTGACCCAAGGACAGTCTTTAAATATATACAGTGTGAAAAAGATAACTAGTCACATTTCAAGCTTTTTAGGAAAACCCATACTGAAAGAGAAATCAATATCAGCAATGTCATCTCAACCTAAAGTAAAAGCAAAATACGCCATCAGCACATCTTGTTTATTATCTCATAAGTGTTAATGTAGAAGCATTGTAGAGATGGAGATTTTTTTTTTATTACAAACAGAACAACCTATATTCAAAGCTTCTAAAATCCAGAAACTTCTAAAAATTTGTCAGATTTTGATATTCTACAATGTACTGTTGTTCAGCCATTTTTCAATCATGTCTGACTCATTTGGAGTTTTCTAGGCAAAAGAAACACTGGAGTGATTCAGCATTTCCTTCTCCAATTCTCCAGGTCATTTTATAGATGAGAAACTGAGGCAAATAGAGTTAAATGTCATGCCAGGGTCACATGGCCAATTCAGTATCTGAGGCCAGATTTGAACTCACAAAAATGAGTTTTCTTTACTCTAGGTATAGCACTTTATCCATTGTTCCAATTGTAATATGATAGGGCCTTTAAAAAAAAAAAAAGTTTATCAAAAAGAGATGCTGGATGTTTTTACAGAGTTAGAGATCTTATGATAAATTAACACCAGAAATTTATTCTATCCCCAATTCAGATCCAAAGAGACCAGTTTTGTAAATGTGTGAACTTTTAAGTGTTTGTTCTTATCTGAAGAGAGTACAGGTAGAATTCACATGGTATCTTGTATGGAGAATGCTAGTATAGATCACATAAAAATACAGGAAGATTTAAATATGGCAAAAAGAATTATATTTCTCTAAATCAGCAATATTTTCACTATTGCATTTCATATTATCTAATTATAATGAATCTTGGTCTTGAAGAAGAAATTAGAAAATTCTGCATCATCCTTCTACCACCTGTCACCATCTTTGCAGAAGTGTAGAATTACGGTTATAAAATACTGCCTATATCATGGAACAAAGATAATTCATTGATTGGTTTTGCATAGATGCTCTTTTACTTTTTCTTTCAACCACAGTATTTTTAGAATCTTGAGTGCATTTTTAACTTATTAAAGTTTGTATTTTTTCTTACAAGGGATGATGATGCTGGGGAGGAACAAGAAGAGAGCTATATTGGAAAAATCAAGACATAAAAATAAAGAGATATAATTTCATTTTTTTCATTGTTTGTAATTTTAAGAAAGATATTTGTGATTCTAGAGAGAAAAACAAACTTCTGCTTTTGGTGAATTGAACTTTTCTCCAATAACCTGAGTGTTCTCTTAATATATGTCTTTCATTTTACGTCCTCCTTCCCACCCTACCCCTTCTTGGAACTGTGGAACTGTGGAATATCAGGAATCTTCCTTAAGAGAAATCCCCACCCTGCCATTTAACTTTGTTAAATTAGTATCCACTTGTGACATAGGTGTACCTACATGAAACCCTAACCTTCCCTACTAAGTGTTTGGACCTTTTCTGCCTTGTGCAGTTCCAATTGGTCTAAATAAGCATTTTGCATAAGCTGAATGCAAGGCCTGAGAATGTCTCTCATGTAAATCACTTTTCCCTTTATTTTTCCTTTTATCTTGAAGATCATCTCAGCCAAAGATGAAATTCTCTATATCCTGATCTCACTGGAGGACTTATTATATTTGGGTGACAACATAATCTTAATGTATTCTTTTATTCTGTGCCTTATCTCTTCTTTCACTATCCCTTGAGTTAAGTGTGTCCCTTGTTTTGCTTTAACTAAACATACTCATAAAAATCTATTGCTCTTAGTATTGTGTTTAATTATTCCCACCTACGCCACCCCCGAGCTCCCTGGAAGTCTCCCAGAATCTGCTGTGATGGATTCACCCAGGTACCTTCAAATTCAAAGATGTCCTAAACTCATGGGCCAGTTTCAAAATAGGACATAAAGTTAGCCATCACTAATGTTCAATCGATTTAGAAATTTTAGTTGAAAAGAAATTAAATTTCTATTATATGCAATTCAATGGGCCACGCCTTGGGGACATAAAAATACTTTAAATGGAGCATTTCTCATTATATATAATCTAAAAATTTATATATATATATACATACATATATGTATATGTATATATATGTAACATTTATTTCATAATGCATATAATAAATATATGTTCTATCTATAATTTAAATATGTCAATAACAATTGGTATATAGTTCACATTCTTAAAAAAAAAATAGAAAGAAATTATTCCCTGAGAGCTGAAGAAAGTCCAGAAGAAGACAATGACAATATCAAAAGGCCTCGAGGCCACAGCATATAAATATTAATTAGACAAATTGTAATTATTAGCCTAAGTTAGAAAAGACTTGAGGGAAGATATTAGGGTTTTTCTACTATTGGCAGGTGCCCATGTCTACATATCTCTATTGTGCCTGAATATCTTGGTTATGTGAATTAATTTTAGGAGCAATTACCCTTATTCTGGTATCCCTTAAATAAAGTACGTTTCTTTCATTAGATGCAGCAATTGATAACAAAATGCCCTTTCGACTCCCAGGACTAAATGTAAGGGCTAGTAGCCGCAGAATCAGAAATCAATGACCTCTGGGAAACCCTACTTTGTTACATGCCCATTATGGTGGATACCATAGAAGAAAAGTGCTGACATACTGAATTCTTACTAGAAATACTATTTTCTGTTGAAACTAAGTAATCATTTTTTCCTCATGAGAAATACTTGGCCTTTTATCACAATCAAGAAGAATATTGGCTATGTGCAATGTATGCTACTAAAAAGAGGAAGTGAAGATATGGGTCTGACTCTGCCTTGCTCCAATTTTAGTCATATATAAAATATTTTATTTTGTTTTGTTGTGTTTTCCCAAGTGGATGTGCTTTTTAGATATATAGGAAAGGAAGGAATAAGAGAACTGATAACAATTAACTAGCATGATCACTGATTTAGCACTTCAAGGAATGCCAAGCATTTTGAATTTTTTATATCTTTTGATCCTAAGAGCAACTGTAAGAGGTCAATGCTATTACTGTTCCCATTTTTACAGATGAGGAAACAGAAATATTAAGCAATTTGATCAGGGATATGTAACAAGGAGTCAAGATTTAAACTAAGTTATTCCTGCTTCAAACACAGAACTCTTGGTATAACATGAGTCTATCTAAGCCTCGCACTAAGTTTTCAATGTGCACATCAATTACACCAATAGAATATAAGTTTTTTGAAGGTAGAAATAGTTTTGTTGGAAGCAATAGTTTTGCTAAAATCATACCAAATTCCTTGGAAAAGACAATGACAAAAATAAGAATTAATAAAATAAGATAAGACATGAATAGGAAAATTTTGCTGATGAAAAGTGTTATGGAATGAATCTATAGCCCCATCTATCTCTCGTGCACTATCTGTATTTTTTTTAAATGATCATTTGTTTCTGTAACATCCAACTCTTTGTGACCTCATTTGGAGTTTTCTTGGCAAAGATATTATAGTGGTTTGCCATTTCCTTCTCCAGAAATAGACAGCAAGAAGCCTAGATGATGATTTGCCACTGAAGGGAGAAGAAATCCTCACTTCTCTTCATTTACCAGCCTTACTGATAACTAATAATTAGAAGTTAATCCTCAGGGCATCATGAATAAAAGGGGAAATAAATGACATCCTATTGGGCTTAGATCTCAGGAACCCAATTAGAAAATGACAAATCATTGGCGTTATCTGCAGATTAATGTTCAATCATAGTGTTTCAGGGCTTTAGCAGTTATAAAATCCAGCTATGAATACTCTAATCCTATTATGGATCACCTGAAAATATATCTAAATATCCAACTTCCTTTAGATTCCAAAAGTAAAAAAAAAAAAAAAAAAAAGTAAAGTGAAAAAACAAGTAGTAATTAGTCAAAACACCTTTTCATATCCTTTCCATGAGGAATAGAAGAAAGCCTGCTGGAGCATCTTTTGAAGAAATGCCAAGTAGAAGAACTTTTCATTTTTCAGACTATAGCAACAGACCCACAGAGACACAAACAAACCTGCAACTATCAAGAAAATACACATACATATCTCCACAGCCGGCCTTACAGTCTAGCAATATGTTTATAATGTTCAATAAAAATACATGAAAATTAATACATTCATCAGTTCTTAGATACAAAAAAGGCTTCAAATTGGAAACAAGATTCAGTTTGCATCCATTGAAGCTTTATTACATTGAAGACTTCTCTGTTACCCTCAATATACCTACCCACACTAATTTTTGAACCTTTCAAAAAAAAAACAAAAACAGTATGACATTTCCAGTTCTTTTCTCAAGAAGTTTTCTGAGAAAGGTTCAAAAAATAAAGGAGGGAAGTGAAACAATTTCCTAAAATTTGAAAAAGGAAATGAGAGTTTGACACCACCAATTGAGAATCAAGCTAAGACTAATTCATTACAGCACTAAAGGATCTGATACATATACCAGAAGACCATAGGATGACAAATTTGGAACTAGAAGAAGTCAGAAATCATCTAGCCTGAACTGCCTCTTAGTCTCTTTATATCATCCTCTCACAAGAAAAGATCCATTATGCAGGTCTGGGCTGGATCTCCAGCAGCCACTGTTGGGTGGCTCCCGTGTATTCCAACAATCTGATCCTATTATCTTGTAGATAAGATCAAGTAACTTGTCCAATTTCAAATAACTTGAAAGCATCAGAGATGGAATGGAATAAGTCATCTGTTGTCCTATAGCACACTGCCACTAATGTTTCCTAGGGAAATCATGTTCCACTGATGTCCTTGTGATGTCAAAAAAAAAAAAAATAAGTATGCTCCCCCACTAAGAGGAAGAAGGGGAAACTTGGGGAGGACATACATGAAAATCAAAAGGGATGGGCAGGAAGAAAGGTTCTGCAGCCTGTCTTGCTGGAAGGAATGTCCACTTCAGTATTTGAGCATCTGTAGAGAAGTTTAATGATGGGATATGATGGACCTTCCTAGCAGCATTCCTTAATTTTTGACATATTATCATTTGACCCCAAAGCCTGAACTTCATAGCACCTATGACCAATTAGCCACTGGCACCAGACATCATAGTCCTGGTAAGGTCGTTCCAAAAGAATTAAGAAACCAAGAAAAAAATCACTCAGAAAGGAGACACATTTTAATCAGGACACTATATCCTGATGAGGGGATAGTGATAGATTCAGAGCTAGACACAGGCTTAGAGATTATCTGATTTAACCTCCTTATTTTTGGAAAAGAGAGAACAGAGATCTAGGAAGCCAAATTAAACTGCATAAAGTTACATAGCAAATGAGTAAAAGAGCCAAGATTTAAATACAGATTCTGTTACTCTACATCGTATGCCATCTATATGCCATCTTTGTCTCTGAGGCAGCTAGGTGGCACAGTGGGCAAAGCACTGATCTAGGGGGAAGAAACCAGAATTCAATTCTTGCTTTTGCCACTTATTAGCAGTGTGACCTTGAACAAGTCGGTTGACCTCTGTCTGCTTCCATTTCCTCATCTGAAAAGTAGGGGTAATAGTAGCATTTACTTCATGAGTTGTTATAACAGTAAAATTGGATGAGTAAAATGATTTGCAAATCTTAAAATGTTACATAAATTATTATTGCTTCTTCTGCTATTATACTTGTGTTTCAGTTTCTTTAAGTGGATAATGTCTTACTCTGCATATAGCCACAAAACACCAGTCTAATCATATAGAGAAATAATACTTTTTTTCAGCTCATCTAGGTTGCAGTCTCTTATTGATCAGCTTTAGTCCTGCCTCATGGAAGTATTGGTAATGACATCTGATGGGAATAGGACTTAAAATTTAAAGAAATACAGACCAGGATTAGATTTAATAATCAGATAATCCAGACAAATCATTGGAACTATGAAATGTCACTGGATTAAACTGACAGGCTATAATTAAGATAATGACAAGTAACATTTATATAGTCCTTATTATAAAGTCCTTTCCATAAAGTGTCTTATTTGATGCTCACAGCAATATGTAAAATGGGTGTTTTTATTCCATTTTATAGATAAAGAACTGAATCACACAGAGGTTAATTTCCCAGACTTACAACACTAGTGTATGACAGGATTTGGAGGAGGTTTTTCTGCTTTCAGGTTCAGCACTCTATTAGTCAACATTGTTATTGAAGCAAAGGCATTGATGAAAACCAGATCCTCCTGCTCCTAGGGGCATCTCGGATTCATCTTCTAGGTCCTTTTTTTTTTTTTTTTTTTTTAATGAATCCAAGTTTCTTTTCTCAAGGGGAAGACTTCAACTGTCATAATAAATCCTACTGGATGCAGACAAGCTTTCCTACCCAGCACCTACCTCCCATAGTTATTTTGAGGATCAAATGAGATATTTATAAAATGTTTAGCACAATGTCTGACAAACTGGGTGTTTAATAAATGCTTGTTTACTGACTGCCTTAATAACCATGTTTTTTTTTCTTCTTCTTCTAAAAATTCAACTTTTCTAGGATACTACACTATGGAATAATGCAGACAAGGAAGGAAGGAAACAGTCATTTGTTAAATACATACTGTGTGTCAGGTAATATACTAAATAAAAAAGACAAAAAACAGGTCCTGCCTTTAAGAAGCTCACATTCTAATGAAAGAGGCAACATACAAATAACTGTGTACATATACAAGAGAATGAAGTTTAGAAAAAAAGAATGAATGACTTGGATAAGGAAAATGAATAAAGGTGAAAATGGAGGACACAAGTGGAAAAATAGAAAAATGTGAAAAACAAAGTAGATCTGATGGCAAGTTTCTTCAAGAAAAAGCCATCTCTAATTATCCACTGCCAGGCCCATGGTCACGTTTTGCATTTCATTAGACATTCTTAAAAACCATCAATGATACTGACAATGAAATATCGTTGTTCTCCAGTGCAAAGCATGATTAGCAAACCATTGACATCACTCCTTATAACTGGTCGTTAATTCAGAATCCCCTTAATTCAACTAGCCTCTTTGCATAGCTTAAGGATATCATTTTTCTTGGAATCAAAAATCTGGCAGCTCATTGATTTCTATAGGAATTTGGAGCTTAAAATAAGGAGTAAGTTGAATTCTATAAATATAAAAGCATGATGGTTGCTTTAATTGAATTTTTCAGACTGGTAAAATGTTATGGTTCTATTTTCTTTAAAAGTTTATTTGCATGATTTTACTGGTGGTATGTGGTTTACTTTAATCCAATTAATTGCTTCGACTACCTAATCGCTATATTAAATGTTTTTATTTCCCTGAATGTACCTTTTAAAGTTGTATCCAGTATCTAGCCATTATTAACCAAAACTTTTCAAACACCAGTATAAGAATCTTCAAAAGGAATTGAGTTGGGGGAGGATTTTTTTGTGTGCCTTTAAATAAATATAATTTGCCCTGCAAGGCACCATCATTATAAAGCACTTACAAGTTCTCTAGGCAGTCAGGTGGATCACGGTCCTGGCAAAACAGCCCGAACCCTACAATTTTGTAAATAATGGGTGCTTCAACCTGTGGAGATAAATGCTCTGGTATTATTCAGCTTCAGCTTTTGGCATGTTCAATTCCCTTTCCAAACTTATATTTTATTAACCCGCAGACTCTGTAACCTGCTTGTTCCCTAATTCCAAAAAAAATTTCTTTCCTGTACAAATACATCAGGAATAAGCTTAATATTCTATTGTTCATGGTTAGCACACACTGGCTGAGATTGCAAACCAGTCTGAGCCCTGTCTGAATGACTGTTACACAAGATCAGGTAGATTTAACCCCAAGCTGAAGCGCATCACAGTGGCCCCCATGGCAGCAGCTGAAATCAAGAGCAAGTAGTTTTTTTGTTTTGTTTTGTTTTCTTTTGTCTAACGATAATATCCCTGAACTTAATGTACTTTGACACAAAGAGCAAGATTCACAAAACTGGTTAAGTGACATTCATATCAACCTCCATTTCTGTAAGAGGTGTCTTTCTCCATATTTTAACTGCCCCATCACCCATCTACTGCACACATGTACGTGTCCCCCATGCTTCTGCCTTGGACCCTCTTTTTATATCTCCTTCACTCCCTCCTTTTTCTCCTCCTTCCCCTTCCTTTTTTCTCATGCTTATTCTATCTCTCTGTCTCTCTCTCTCTCCCTCTGTCTCTGTCTCTCTCTGTCTCTCTGTCTCTATCTCTCTTTGTCTCCGTCTCTTTGTCTCTCTGTCTATGTCTCTGTCTATCTCTGTCTCTGTGTCTCTGTCTCTGTGTGTTTCTGTCTGTCTGTCTCTATCTCTCTTTGTCTCTCTGTCTCTGTCTGTCTCTGTGTCTCTGTCTCTGTGTCTCTGTCTCTGTCTCTCTTTGTCTCTCTGTCTCTGTGTCTGTCTCTGTCTGCCTCTCTGTCTGTCTCTGTCTCTGTCTCTCTGTTTGTCTCTGTCTCTGTTTGTCTCTATTTCTGTCTCTGTCTCTGTCTGTCTCTCTGTCTCTTTGTCTCTGTCTCTGTCTCTCTCTCTCTCTTTGTCTCTCTGTCTCTGTGTGTCTCTGTCTCTCTCTCTCTCTCTCTCTCTCTCTGTCTCTCTTTCCTTCCCTTCCTCTTTCTCATGATGATTTTAGCAATTCCCATAACTCTCACATCCATATCTTCCATCTTAAAATCTCCTGAGTTCCACCCCCACTTGACAACTAGCTAGTGCAGCTATACAACCCATAGGCATCACAAATTCAACAATTCAAAAATCAAACAATTATATTTTCAAAAAAAATCTTATTTCCTAATGTCCTTATTTGTTTTAGGTATACTTCTTCCCTCTCAGGCACCCAGACCTCCAAGTCTAGAATCATGTTTGCCTCTTCCTTCTTCCTTATTCCTCAAATCCAACTAGATAGAAAGTTTTGCCTATTCTATACCTCAAACTCATATCATTTTCTTTATGTATCTCCCTTGTACAGGCCCTCCAATTCTTGGAATACCTCCTTTACTGGCCTTCCCCCTTCTAGTCTTTCTCTCTCTCTCCTCTCCTCTCCTCTCCTCTCCTCTCCTCTCCTCTCCTCTCCTCTCCTCTTCTCTTCTCTTCTCTCTCTCTCTCTCTCTCTCTCTCTCTCTCTCTCTCTCTCTCTCATATACATTCTGCTCAGTTGTCAAATAATCTTACAAGATACATGTCTGATCACATCAGTTCCCAGCTCAATACTGTAACTAGCTCCCTAATGACTTTAAGATAAACTATAATTCAGAGAAAGTAGGAAAGTACCTCAGCAACCATCTGGTCCAGCCCATAAACTAAAGGAAATCCACCTGTGACATACACATCAGAATGGTATTTCAAGTCTTTAATAACCTGCCAACTACCATTCTAGTCTTCCTTGACATTAATCCTTTGTATGCGTTCTTAATTAATGGTCAAAATGGACTCTTACTTCTCACCCCATATCTGATTTCCATTTCTAGCCACAGTGCATTTTCCAGAGACTCTCTCCTTTGTTTGGAATCCATTCTTCCCTCATCTCATCTTCCATTATCATGTACCATCATGTACCATCATCATGTGCTCTATAAATCCTTTTCTGTCTCGCCCCCAGCTACCTCCCTCCTCAAATTGCCCTATATTTGCTCATCCTATTAGACATTATAACTACTGCTCCAATACATCCCAACATCCTGAAGCCAGGAATGATATCTTGTATTCAGTAAGAACTTTATAAAGTTTCTAGAACTGAATTCTATACTTTTGTTTATTGGTTTAATAATTTATTAGTTTAAAAGAATTGAATTCATTGACTTCAACTACCAAATCTCCCCCCGATGACACTTGGTGACAAATGTCAGTTCTCTGTTGAGAAAAGCACAACTCAGTAGACAAAGTTGTTTTCCTCTTATTCGGAGATGAGAGTCAGCTGTTATTAGTTATGCCCATCAAATAAGTCATCATTTTCTTTTCTTTTCTTTTCTTTTATTTTATTTTATTTTTATTTAATAGCCTTTTATTTACAGGATATATGCATGGGTAACTTTACAGCATTAACAATTACCAAACCTCTTGTTCCAATTTTTCACCTCTTACTCCCCTACCCCCTCCCCTAGATGGCAGGATGACCAGTAGATGTTAAATATATTAAAATATAAATTAGATACACAATAAGTATACATGACCAAAATGTTATTTTGCTGTACAAAAAGAATCAGACTCTGAAATATTGTACAATTAGCTTGTGAAGGAAATCAAAAATTCAGGTGTGCATAAATATAAGGATTGGGAATTCAATGTAATGGTTTTTAGTCATCTCCCAGAGTTCTTTTTCTGGGCATAGCTGGTTCAGTTCATTACTGCTCCATTGGAAATGATTTGGTTGATCTCGTTGCTGAGGATGGCCTGGTCCATCAGAACTGGTCATCATATAGTATTGTTGTTGAAGTATATAATGATCTCCTGGTCCTGCTCATTTCACTCAGCATCAGTTCGTGTAAGTCTCTCCAGGCCTTTCTGAAATCATCCTGTTGGTCATTTCTTACAGAACAGTAATATTCCATAATATTCATATACCACAATTTATTCAGCCATTCTCCAACTGATGGACATCCATTCAGTTTCCAGTTTTTAGCCACTACAAAAAGGGCTGCCACAAACATTCGTGCACATACAGGTCCCTTTCCCTTCTTTATAATCTCTTTGGGATATAATCCCAGTAGTAACACTGCTGGATCAAAGGGTATGCACAGTTTGATAACTTTTTGAGCATAGTTCCAAACTACTCTCCAAAATGGTTGGATTCGTTCACAACTCCACCAACAATGCATCAATGTCCCAGTTTTCCCACATCCCCTCCAACAATCATCACTATTTTTCCTGTCATCTTAGCCAATCTGACAGGTGTGTAGTTGGTATCTTAGAGTTGTCTTAATTTGCATTTCTCTGATTAATAATGACTTGGAGCATCTTTTCATATGACTAGAAATAGTTTCAATTTCTTCATCTGAGAATTGTCTGTTCATATCCTTTGACCATTTTTCAATTGGAGAATGGCTTGATTTTTTATAAATTAGAGTTAATTCTCTATATATTTTGGAAATGAGGCCTTTATCAGAACCTTTGACTGTAAAAATATTTTCCCAGTTTATTGCTTCCCTTCTAATCTTGTCTGCATTAGTTTTGTTTGTACAAAAACTTTTCAGTTTGGTATAATCGAAATTTTCTATTTTGTGATCAGTAATGATCTCTAGTTCTGCTTTGGTCATAAAGACCTTCCCCTTCCACAGGTCTGAGAGGTAAACTATCCTATGTTCCTCTAATTTATTAATAATTTCATTCTTTATGCCTAGGTCATGAACCCATTTTGACCTTATCTTGGTGTACGGCGTTAAGTATGGATCAATGCCTAGTTTCTGCCATATTAGTTTCCAATTTTCCCAGCAATTTTTATCAAACAGTAAGTTCTTATCCCAAAAGCTGGGATCTTTGGGTTTGTCAAAGACTAGGTTGCTATATTTGTTGACTGTTTTATCCCTTGAACCTAATCTATTCCACTGATCAACTAATCTATTCCTTAGCCAATACCAAATAGTTTTGGTAACTGCTGCTCTATAATATAATTTTAGATCTGGTACAGGTAAGCCACCATCATTTGATTTTTTTTTCATTAATTCCCTTGAAATTCTTGACCTTTTGTTTTTCCATATGAACTTTGTTGTTATTTTTTCTAGGTCATTAAAATAGTTTTTTGGGAGTCTGATTGGTATAGCGCTAAATAAATAGATTAGTTTAGGTAATATTGTCATCTTTATTATATTTGCTCGCCCTATCCAAGAGCATTTAATATTTTTCCAATTGGTTAGATCAGACTTAATTTGTGTGAAAAGTGGTCTGTAATTTTGCTCATAAAGTTTCTGATTTTCCCTTGGCAGATAGATTCCTAAATATTTTATATTATCAGTAGTTACTTTAAATGGAATTTCTCTTTGTAACTCTGACTGTTGGATTTTGTTAGTGATATATAAGAATGCTGATGACTTATGTGGGTTTATTTTATAACCAGCAACTTTGCTAAAGTTGTGGATTATTTCTAATAACTTTTTAGCAGAATCTCTGGGGTTCTCTAAGTATACCATCATGTCATCGGCAAAGAGTGATAATTTGGCTTCCTCATTGCCTATTCTTATTCCTTTAATCTCTTTCTCAGCTCTTATTGCTATAGCTAGCGTTTCTAATACAATATTAAATAGTAACGGTGATAGTGGGCAACCTTGTTTCACTCCAGATCTTATTGGGAATGGTTGCAGTTTGTCTCCATTACATATGATGCTTACTGATGGTTTTAAATAGATGCTGCTGATTATTTTAAGGAAAAGTCCATTTATTCCTATACTCTCAAGTGTTTTTAATAGGAATGGATGTTGGATTTTATCAAATGCTTTTTCTGCATCTATTGAGATGATCATATGGTTTTTGTTAATTTGGTTATTAACATGGCCAATTATATTGATAGTTTTCCTAATATTGAACCAGCCCTGCATTCCTGGTATAAATCCTACTTGATCATAGTGTATTATCTTGGAGATGATTTTCTGTAGTCTTTTTGCTAATATCTTATTTAAGATTTTAGCATCAATATTCATTAGGGAGATTGGTCTATAATTTTCTTTCTCTGTTTTCAGCCTACCTGGTTTAGGTATCAGTACCATGTCTGTGTCATAGAAGGAATTTGGTAGGACTCCTTCATTCCCTATTTTATCAAATAATTTATATAGCATTGGGGCCAATTGTTCTTTAAATGTTTGGTAAAATTCACATGTAAATCCATCTGGTCCTGGGGATTTTTTCTTAGGGAGTTGTTTAATTGCCTGTTCTATTTCTTTTTCTGAAATGGGACTATTCAAGCAATTTACTTCCTCCTCTGTTAGTCTGGGAAGTCTATATTTTTGGAGGTAGTCATCCATTTCACTTAGGTTATCAAATTTATTGGCATAAAGTTGAGCAAAATAACTCCTTATTATTTCTCTAATTTCCTCTTCATTGGTGGAAAGTTCTCCCTTTTCATTTTTAAGACTACTAATTTCATTTTCCTCCCTCCTTTTTCTAATCAGATTTACCAAAGGCTTATCTATTTTATTGGCTTTTTCATAGAACCAACTCTTAGTTTTATTAATTAGTTCAATAGTTTTTTTACTTTCAATATTTTTAATTTCTCCTTTTAATTTTAGAATTTCCAATTTAGTATTTGACTGGGGGTTTTTAATTTGATCTTTTTTTAGTTTTTTTAGTTGCAAGCCCAATTGATTAATCTTTTCTTTCTCTGTTTTATTCAAGTAAGCCTCTAAGGATATAAAATTCCCTCTTATTACCGCTTTGGCTGCATCCCACAAATTTTGGTATGATGTCTCATCTTTGTCATTATCTTGAGTGAAATTATTAATTGTATCTATAATTTGCTGCTTCACCCAATCATTCTTTAAGATGAGATTGTTTAGTTTCCAATCACTTTTTGGTCTATCATTTTCAAGTATACTATATGTTAGTGAAACTCTCCTGGGAGAGTCCTTCCATCTAATTTACTTTCAACTCTTAAATTTTTGAGATTTTTGGCATTATTCTTTGGGGGTTTTGTTTAGATGCTATTTTTATTAACTAGAAATGCATTTCTTTTTCTGTTGTGTCTAATGTCACTATTCCTATTTATTCCTATTGGCTTAAGTAGGGAAAGTGATGCTAAAGAATAAAATTCCTATTTTTACCCTTATTTTAAAAGCACTGTTTCTTACAAAGAGAATGTTAGAATCTACACCATTTGAAAACAGCTATAAGTGTGCCTCAGGGGACCAACCAGGCTGGGTTTAGCACTAGGCTGTGGAGAAGGAAACATTATTCAAATACACATGATAGCAAACAACTTATTGGATGTTTATACTAACAAAATTCAGAGTGGACCTAAAGCTGATTTTTTTCCTCTCAGTCTCTGATGGAAAAACTTCATGAAGACTCACAATTAGGAAGGAATTCTTCAGGTCTTAAGAGTCCTATAGTTCATGTCTGACTCAGTCCTGCCAGGCCCACAAAACTATCTTCAATACTGAGTATCATTATACAAACAAACAGTCCTTTTATTTGGGAGGAATATAGTCTTCTCTCATCAGTTATCAACTGACTCATTGCCTAAATGTATCTCTGGAGCAAGTTCAGCCCTTCTTGGAAATTTAAGAAAAGGTTTTAAAATAGAGGGTTACAGTCAAGGATAGCTTCTGAATCACCTCTCCTGCTGAGATGCCTCAAAATCCCCAAGCCCTGCTCAGAGTAGCTACGTGGGGCTGGATTGGGGGGGGGTGTCTTTGCTGGTTCTGTAAAGCCCAGAAACCCCCAGGGTGTTTTTTCATCCACATTTCAGCCACCGATTTAGCCACAGAACAGATTTAGAAAGGTCATCTTGTCCAGCTGGATAAGAGCAGCTAGGTGGGTAGAGTACCATACCTTGAGTAGGGAAGAGCTGACTTCAGATACTTATCAATTGTGTGACCCTTGGCAAGTCACTGAACCCTGTTTGTCCCAGTTTCTTATCTATAAAATGGAATCACATTGGTAAAGGAAATAGCAAACCATCCCACTCTCTTTGCCAAGAAAACCGCAAATAGGATCATGAAGAATCAGATATAACTAAAACAAATGAACATAAAAGGCTTAGAGGAGCTGGTCAAGGTGGCCCAGATGAAAGTGCCAAAGGCAAGATTTCAATACAGACTTTCTAATTCCAGAACATTGGTTCGTTCCACAGTACTATTCTGTCTCTCTTTTTTAGGGAAGGGAACAAGCATTTATTTAGTACCTACTATGTACCAGGCACTATACTAAGTACTTTGCAGATATCTCATTTGATTTTGACAATAATCTTAGGAAGTAGATTCTATTATTAGCTCCATTTTACCGTTGAGGAAACTGAAGTGGAAGTTGAGCAGTTTGCCCAAAGCCATACAGCTAGTACAACTATCTCAGGCTGGATTTTAACTCAAGACTTCCTGACTCTAAGTCTATTGCTCCATCTTCTGTATCACCTAGATCCCCATGCCATCATCAAATAACAATAACTCTCATCTCTATGCAGTGACCATTAAAGCCCCAGATTTGTCACCAGCTCATTGTGATTGGCCAACTCTTCTCCCAAATATGGAATGAGATATTCTTTCTATGAGGTTAAGTCAATTTGCAAACGAATTTCAAATAACCAGAACAAAGCCAGGTTTCTATTGATTTTATGCTCAGAAGGTCCTGAAGGTCTTGAGTATGAATGTGGGTTGGGAATCTCTAGTTCTTGCCGTGCGGGATATGGACACACTTATTTTTATTTTAAGTTGGGTCATCTCGTACCTACGAGCTTCTCAGCTGTCCGTGGTGACCTTTCTTGCACTATGTTGTGAACATGCTGGAAATTCTGATTTTGACTATTTTTTTCTCCTTGAATTATACATGGGATATGTTGTAGGTTACTTCATCCCCTACCCTGCAAGGACATTTCCACTAAAATAACAAAGAATCCAGAAAATGCCTGGTTCAGTTATTGGTAAGAGGCTAAATTGAAATAACTGTCTGCGTGCTTGCTGGTATCTATTTGGTATATATGGAAGCCTGGGGCAACATTAGTGAGAATGGGAATGGAGGAGGTCCTAGGAGTCACATCTCTGCACAGAAGCCTCAAGGTTCTCTCCTACCATGGACTGCATGGGTAAATGAAAGCATTTAATAAGTCCTTACTTTATGCCAAACTATGCGTAGCATAAAGCAATCTCTAAGAATTAACAGCTTAATTGGGGAGCTTACACCAAAAGAAAATTAGCTTTGGAGTAGACAGAAGGACCTGGAAGTTCTAAAAGGGCAGTGGTGGAGGGACGGTCAAGGCCCAAGTGTCTTTAGAATAGGTCAATAGGCTAGATCAGAGTGATGGGGATTTATAGAGTTTACAGGGAGGGCAAATGGTAAGGTCTCAGGGCCCTCCAAATCACTAGGAGGACTAAAGGTGATGATTCCCATGTTATCTAAGTCTATGGGATGGAGGGATTGAAAGGAGCAGATAAGGAGATATTGTGACAGGTCTTCCTGCTACTCAAACATCCAGGAAAAGAATCTCCTCCTCTCCAACAATCTCCATTCACTCTTTTCAAGCTTCCTTTACCATATACGATAAATTTTGTTTATACAAGGTATGTGGGCTACAATCACACGTATACTATTATTCATCTATTGTACATATCAATTACATCTAGAGCACAAACCCTAGTTCTTAGGACCCATGATTTAAAATGTAAATTTCTTTCTTTCTTTCTTTCTTTTTTATTAAAGCTTTCTATTTACAAAACACATGCATGGGTAATTTTTCAGCATTGACCTTTGCAAAAATTTCTGTTCCAAATTATCGCCTTCTTCCCCCCACCCCCTCCCCCAGATGGCGGGTAGCCCCACACATGTTAAATATGTTACATTAAATCCAATATATGTATATATTTAAACAGTTATCTTGCTGTACAAGAAAAATAAGATCAAGAAAGAAAAAAAAACCTGAGAAAGAGAACAAAATGCAAGCAACAACAGAGAGAGTGAGAATGCTCAGTTCCCACAGTTCTCTCTCTGGGTGTATATGACTCTTCATCACTTGGTCTGAATTCTCTCATTGTTGAGGAGAGCCACGTCCATCAGAGTTGATCATTGTATAGTCTTGTTGTCGCCGTGTATAGTGATCTCCTGGTTCTGCTCATAAAATGTAAATTTCTTACCATTAGGGATGGTTTCATTTTGTTTTTGTTTTGTACCAAGAAAAGTCCTGGCATATAGTAGGCACTTAATAAATGATTATTGATTGAATGATTTCTTTACACCAAGAGGAGTTTCTAACAAGGCTTGGGGGGTAGGGGGGCTGAGGCAACTGAAGTTAAGTGACTTGCCCAGGGTCACACAGGTAGGAAGTAATTAAGTGTCTGAGGCCACACTTGAACTCAGGTCCTCCTGACTTCAGGGCTGGTGCTCTAATCACTGCACCACCGAGCTGCCCCAGGGGCTTATATATTTAAAAGTGGAAAGGCTGACCTCACAGAATTCATTTTATAAGTAAGGAAACTGATAAACAGAGAGATTAAGTTATTTGTCCATGGACACACAAGTTCCTGGTGACCAGAAGCAATTCTGAAGATATGGAGGTGTGCCTCACCTCCAACTTTGTCTGCCTCTTCTAAGTTGTCATAAGGCAGCTACTTAAAGAAACCAGTAACAACATCAGGCCCTAGTGTGTGCAAGCTCACTTTCCCTCCCTCTCTCTCCTTCTCTCTCTCTCTCTCTCTGTCTGTCTCTCTCTCTGTCTCTCTGTCTCTGTCTCTGTCTCTGTCTCTCTGTCTCTGTCTCTTTCTCTCTCTGTCTCTGTCTGTCTGTCTCTGTCTCTATCTCTTTCTCTCTCTGTCTCTGTCTGTCTGTCTGTCTGTCTCTCTCTCATTTTGTTAATCAGTTAGTTAATACACATTTATTGAGCACCTACTAAGTGTCATACTAAGTCCTAATATAATACAATAGAAAGGCAGATGGTCCCTTCTCTCAAGGAACACATTATCTATTCTGTAAATGTAATACAAGTGTGTTTATTAGGGTTGAGGAGCATTTTTAATTTAAAGGGGGAAAAACCATAGGTTCCATGTAAGGGGAATGATTCAGAGCCTAATTTACATTACTTAAAAAAATTCCAGTGGATCTAAAAAGTTATAATAGAGAAACATTATGTTTTAGAGTGAGATTCATCCTTAAACAATTACAGGGTCCCCAGATAACTTGTGTGACTTAGAATAAGAGTAGAGAATTAGAAACAATATTTTATTAATCTCCTATTGCCAGTTTTCTGTGTTAAATATTACAAGAAGGAATCACTTTTAATAAACTTGCCCCAAGCAATTATTCCTTTTCAAGGGCATAAAGCAAAAATCATCAGAAGTTGATATTATAAGTGCTCTTAGCAAGCCAAGATGTCCCATGAAGATAAGTTCCTAAATGAATAAAGAGAAAGAGTTCTGTCCTTGCCTCTGAAATTTTTAACAAAATAATAATAATAATAGAGCAAATCTTAGATGTAGGCTAAAGAATTTCTTTGAAGATTGGGTATAAAAAAGGTGGGAAAAGAAAGAAAACATAACAAAAGAAAGAATTCATCCAGAATTATGACCTGGAGTATAAAGGAATATGAAGTTAAGAATTTACACAGCTGAGACTAGCTAAGATGATAGAAAAGGAAGGAGCTCTACAATACAGCTCACTCCCACAACTACTTCAACTAAGATCTAGAGGAGCACTAGCCAGAGCAGTGATTTAAAAGACAGAGGGAAAATTACATTAAGTAATTTTTCTATTCCTGGACAGCATAGAGAGACAGGTTGAATTTGTGGATGCTGGAGGCAGAGTATGGGTAAGAAGGCTTAAAAGAGAACTTTCCAGCTTGGATGTATAAGTGCAACCTGCAGGAAGAGGGCAAGAAAAAGTCCTGGACCCTTTAATACTGTATAGGAAGTAGAACCAAGAGCCAAATCTCACCCTTTTTCCCTTCCACTGTAAAAGCTTTTTCTTGCCTCTTTTTGTGGGAGATAATTTACACCATTTCACTTTTCCCTTTCTCTTTCTCTGGGTAATCTTTCTCTCACCCCTTAATTTCGTTTTTTAGATATTATAATATTCAACTCACATCTGTGCCTTCTGTCTATATTCTTTCTAACTGCCATAATAATGAGAATGTTATAATGACTTACAAGTATCATCTTCCAATGTGGGAATCCATATCCAAAGGGTATAAAATCATACATATCCTTTGACCTAACAATTCCACTGCTAGGCATGAATCCCAAAGGAGGTTTGTTGATTTTTTTAAAAGGCAAACTGACCTATTTGTACAAAAATAATTATAGCAGCTTTCTCCTCAGGGCATCAACTGGGGAATAGCTGAAGAAATTGTGGTATGTGATTGTGACTGAATATTATTATTTTTGGGAAATGATGAGCAGGATACTCTCAGAAAAACCCAAAAAGTTTCTTATAAACTCAAGCAAAGTAAAATATAGTATATATAAAGTAATAGCAATGTTGTGGAATGATGTGAATGACTTTGCTATTCTCAGCAATACAATGATTCAAGACTACTCTGAAGTCCTTATGATAAAAGAACTGATTGTATCTGAATACAGACTGAAGCATTTTCCTCCCTCCCCCTCATCCTGTCCCATGTGTGTCTGTCTGTCTGTGTTTCTCTCTCTTTCTCTTTCACTTTCCCTTTCTCTCTCCCTGTATTTGTCTCTCTCTCTCTCTCTCTCTCTCTCTCTCTCTCTCTCTCTCTCTCTCTCTCTCTCTCTCTCATTTTTTTTTGAGGGGTGACATCCATGTTTTCTTGTACAGTATAACTTTTATGGGAATATTTTGCATAACTTCACCTGTGCTTTCTTAATGGAGGTTGGGGATAAGGGAGAGAATCTAGAACTCAAAGTTTTAAAAACAAATGTAAAAAGTATTTTAAATATAACTGGAGAAAAATAAAAATATTAGATAAAAATAAAATAAAAATATTTCACAAATGAAAAGAGAACTCTAGAGAAAAAAAAGAAAATAAATGAAAATTATGGAGTAATAGTTTGGATGGAGACTGAAAAACAGAATGGAGGAATAAAAACTTTCCCAAGCTATAGACTTCTTATAAATTAGGGTGGAAGCTATAGAAGCTAATGTCCTCAAACAACAAGAAAGATGAAAACAAAGACAAAACACTGAAAAATAGAAGAAAATATAACATTTCATATCATAAACAACTGATCTGGGAAACAGGAATGAACTTACCCAATCAAAGGGAAGAGAATAACAAAATGATTTAGCAAACATTATTTTTTAATAAGAAACACATTTGAAACAAGAAAATTCACAGAGTTAAAAATAAGCACTTGAGTATCATTTGTTAAGCTTCAAATTAAGGGGGAAAATAAAGGTAGTGGTAATTATCATGATCTCAGTTAAGGTAAAAATAAAATTAAATGTTATTATATGAGATAAACAGGAAAATTTTATTATGTTTAAAGGCTCCGTATACAAAAAATTAATATAAACTTTAGCATATATATATATATATGATGGTAATAACATCTAGATACTTAAGCAAAAACCAGATATAATTTAGAAAGATATAGTAAAATTTTATTTTACTTTACATTCTATAGCTATATTTATATTTTTTAAAAATAAGCTAAGGACCAAAACAAATTTTTAGAAAACTTAGTTATAATTAAACTCTGATGATTATTAAGTGAAAAAATAAATAATAATTAATTCTCAAATGTGAAAGACACCTCCCCCACGATTGCAAAGCATTACAGTGTAAAATTCTAACATGTAGAAAAGTAGAAATATTAAATACATTCTTTGCTGACCAAAAGAATCAATAAAATTATATTCAATAAAAGATCATTGAAAAATAGGGAAAATTAATTGGAGACCAAATAACATAATCTAAAAGGATTGGTGGATCAAAGAAAAATTCATAGAAGTTATAGATCATGCATTTTAAGATAATTATATTAATGATACAATATGTCAGAATTTGCGAATATAAGAAAAACAGTCTTAAAGAAGAACTTGACATTTCTAAATATATCATTAACCAAAATGAGAATGAAAAAAAGATCCTGGGCATGAAATTAAAAACAACATCAATAACAATAACAACTTGGAAATCAACAAATTTTAACCCACAAATTAAACATGAAACAAGAAATTCTGGAAAACCAAAGAATTTTTTTAAAATTAAAAGCAAAAATAAATAAATAAAGGTCAAACTGGAAAAATAAAAAGCTAAACTAAAACAGGAACTTTGGATCAATAACATAGAGATATCACTAGCTCAATAATTTTTAATAAAAAAAGGAAAACTAAATTACCAATATTAAAATGAAAATGGAAATCTCAATTTCAGTTCTCAAGAAAGATTATGTTATTATGAAGCATCATCAAAACAATCTGATATTACTTAAGAAACAGAGAGGTCATCAATCAAGTGGATTTATCATACAATATACAGAAGCAAATACAGAAGTCTAATGTTTTATAAAAATCAAAGAAACCACTACTGAGTTAAAAACTCACTATCTAATAAAGGGACAATAGATAGAGCATTGGGTTTGGAATCAAATTGATTCACCTTCACAAGTTCAAATTTGACTTCAAACGCTTACCAGCTGTGTGACCCTGGGCAAATGATTTAACCCCGTTTGCCTCAATTTGTCACCTGTAAAATGGTCCTGAGAAGGAAATGGCAAACAACTCTAATATCTTTTCAAGAAAACTCCAAGTGGGGTCCCAAAGAGTTGGACATAACTGGAACAATTTAGTAACAACAACAACATTTGACAAAAAATGATGGGGAAAATGGAAAGAAATCTGGCAGAAGCTAGTTACAAACAAATTAGAACAAAAAAGAAATACCTTTCATAATTATGGATAGGATACCAATCCATAGCAAAATGAAGAATGGAGAGGATCACAGAAAATAAAATAGATGATTTTGAATATATAAGATTACAAATGTTTTTACACAAATAAAATTAATTTAGCTAAAATTAGAAAAAAGATGGTAAATAAAATAAATAAAAAATGCATAATTCTTTTGACATTCAAGCTATTTCTAAATATATATAAAGAACTAATTATAATTTATAAAAATGAGAGCCATCCCCAACTAATATATGATCAAAAGATATGAATAGGCAGTTTTCCAAAAGAGAAAGTCAAGCTATGACTAGCCATATGGAAAAAAAAAATGGTAACCCACTAATAATTAGAGAAATGCAAATTAAAGCAACTCTGAAATTCTCCTCTGAATCTATTAGATTGAACACAAAAAGTAAAATAATAACTATTGTAGATATTTTGGAAAAGCAAGTATATTAATGTGCTGATGAAGGAACTTTGAATTGGTTCAGCCATTAAGTGAAGTCATTTAGAACTATATTCTAAAAGTCAGCAAATGGTGTAGATCCCTTGACCCAGAAATACTGTCAGTGCTTAGCATATACTGCAAAGAAAAAAAAACATAAATAGGTACCAGCTTACTTATAGGAACTCTTTTTTGTGGTAGTAAAGAATTGGAAATTAAGATGGTGTCCATCAATTAGGTATAATGAATAAACTGTAGTAAATTAATATAATGGGATACTATTGTGCTCTAAGAATGTATAAAAATAATGGAATCTTTAGAAGATGTATATGAATTGATATAAACACAAGATAGTATTCCCAGGAAAATGATTTATACTATTAATGTACCTTCTATTAAAAAAAATTGTAAAAGATTTAAGGATTCAGATCAATGTTATGACCAACCATTATTCCCAAAGATTTACAATGAAACATTCAATCCATCTATTAACAGAAAAGTGATAAATTCAAGGTTCAGAAAGGGATATATGTTTTTTTTTCCTTTTTGTTCTGTTTCTTTTGGTTTTGAGGCAATTTGGATTAAGTAACTTATTTGGGGTCTCACAACTAGCAAGTGTCTGAGGCCAGATTTGAAAGCAGATCTTCTGGACTCCAGAACTGGTGCCCTATTCACTTTACTATGTAATTGCCCTAAGATATACGTAACTGGTTAGATGAGAGAGAGAGAGAGAGGGAGGGAGAGAGGGGGAGAGAGAGAGAGAGAGAGAGAGAGAGAGAAAGAAAGAAAGAAAGAAAGAAAGAAAGAAAGAAAGAAAGAAAGAAAGAAAGAAAGAAAGAAAAGAAGGAAGGAAGGCTATAAATAAAGATATTGATATAGATATATTAATACCTAGCCAAAGTGGAAATAAGTTTGTTTGTTTTCTTATATGAGTTTTGTTTTTCATTTTTTTCTCTAATAGATGGAGGATAGGCTATTTGGTGGAGGAGGATATTTGTTAATTCCAAAAATTCAAGGAAGGAAAGAAGAAAGGGAAGAAGAGAGAGGGGAAGAAAGGAAGGAAGAGAAGGAGGGAAGAAGAGAGGGAGGGAGAGAAAGAGAGAGGAAAAAGAAAGTAAAGAAGAAAAGAAAGCAGGGAAGAGAAGGGAAAGAAAGGGAAGGGAAAAAGGGAGAAAAGGAAGAGAGAGAGAGAGAGAGAGAGAGAGAGAGAGAGAGAGAGAGAGAGAGGAAGGAAAGGATGAAAGAGAAAGGGGAGGGAGGGATGAAGGAAAAGGAAGGGAAAGGAAGGGAAGGAACTAAAACCCCTTAAATTTAAAAAAGAATTAATTTGCAATGGGCACAGTCATAATCATAATTCATGCCCTTATCACTTCTTCCTAACCTAATCTAAGAATCTACAGATTCCCTACTTCTAATCATTACCTTTTCAAATTCATCCTTCACATAACAGCCAAATTAAAATTTCTAAATCATAGAGCTGATCATTCCCCCAAAACCTGAGCAACTGCATATCACCTCTAAGACAAAATACAAACTCTTCAACCTGACATTAAAGCCCTTTATGGTCTATTTCCAGACATCTTATATTACTACTCTTCTGGTACTCCACATCAAAGCCTTACTAACTAGCAATCTATTTCCATTTCTAATCTCCCAGCATTTAGACTGGCTCCTTCATTTCTGAATATATTCCTTTCTTCTATCACCTAGGATCTCTATCTTCTTTCAAAGCTCAATTCAATTGCCACATTTCACCCAAAGTCATGCTTTCATCCTTCAATTGTTGCAACTTTTTCCTTCTTCAAATTTTTGTATCTATATTGATGTATTATGTCTCTGTTGTCTTTGTATCAAAGAACCTCATACAAATTACATGTTTAATAGATTAATTAGCTTGCATTCTATCTTCACAATAGACAAAGACAGAGATACATAAGCTACCCATTTTAGCTATGAGTAGATTTCTAAGTCGGGTCCCATGAATAAACCTGAGAGCCCTACTAGGATTTGAGGGCAACAAAAGGGGAACTTTCCTTGTGAGAGAGCCCCTCACTTCATTTGCTCGCCTCCCCCAAGACACACTAAACAAGTGGGTATCTATATCTCTGGATGGGCTGGCCTCATATTTTGTAATGAAGATCTAGAGAATAGGAACCAAAGAACCATTTCAATAGTTAATAGGCTTCTGTTATCACAATCAATGGCAATCCTTTGGTAATTTTGTGAACAAAGATGACAATAGAAGTGAAATGCGCATAAGCCAAGTTTGCATGCATGTGAAAAGAAAAGCTATTTTAAACTTCGAAATGAATATGATTTTCTCAGGAAGTCCCAACAATTGCAAAGCACTGAAAAGTATCTGAGCCAGTTAGTCAATGAGATCAGTGGAATGGCTAAACATCCTTCACCCTATAATTTGGAAAATAACGTCACTTGAGGGTACAGAATTGCCTGCCCTTAGCTTGTTCTGCTTGAAAAGCTAGACTGTTTCTTTTTTAACTTTTTTCACCATGTTTAAAGTATATTCTAGAGGCTACCGGCCAACTTGCTTTGGCAGAGATATGCATGACTAAAATTTCTTTCCTTCTTTCCAATACTATGTATTCAGCATTTTCCTGATAGGTTTGCTCACTCATCAGTCTCAGAAAAAACCCTTCAAATATACAGTGAATTACTCTGTGAATGAAACATTTTACCTCCTGTAGAGGACTCAAACAGAGCTTTGACTTATCAACTCCAAAACAGCTGACAATCCAGAGTTCAAGATCAGTCAGCTTTTCATATGGCCTTGCCCTTTAATGATATATCAAACCTCCAGCTACCCATTTTATGAAAATTACCAAGGGTCTGTTCAAAAGAATAAGTAAAAATATTGCAGAGCCCAGGAGAGAAAGTTCTGGGGAATCCAACTCTATGGCAAGGCGATAATAATGATCAGATTTTTAAAGAAAATATATGTGTATTTAAATATATATGCATACATATATATGCATAAATGTATATGTATTTGCATGGGTGTATATACACATGCATGTATGTGTGTGTATATATATATATATTATATATATATATATATTTCACATTTAAAGCTTGAAAGCATTAAAAATGATACTATGGCTATAGTATTTACATATCTACATATTATAATTATCTGACCTTACATTTATAGAGCACCCTCTCTCAAAAAATCCAAATTACATTAAAAATATTCAAACAACTTGGAAAACTAGGGAAAATAAACTTATGTAAGTTTTGTTGTTGTCATTGTTTAGTTGCTTCAGTTATATCCAACTCTCGCCCCATTTAAAGTGTTTTGGGAAAAGATAATGGAGTGGTTTGCCACTTCCTTCTTGTTCATTTTACAAATGGGGAAACTGAGGCAAACAGAAATAAGTGACTTGCCCAAGGTCATATAGCTATTAAGTATATAAGGATGTATTTGAATTCAGGTCTTCCTGATTCCAGGCCCAGCTCTCTATTCACTGAGCCATTCACCTGTCCCAGATTTATGTTAATCCCACTTTATTGAAAAAGAACATTTTGACATTGTAGGCAGAGTAGATCTCTCAGCTTCTCTAGTATGATCATTTCAAACAATCACAACAACAAAAATAATCATAACAACACTTAATAACAACCACCTCCTATATATAGCACTTTAAGGGTCACAAAGCACCCTAAACAGTTTAATTCATTATTTCCTCACAAGAATCCTTGTAGTGAGTGCTGTTATCCTAGCTGAAGCCAGGTGGAGCACAGAGAACTGGATCTGGTGTCAGGAGGACTCATCTCCCTGAGTTCAAATCCAGCTGTGTCCTCCCTCCTTCCACCCCTCACCCCCACAAGTCATTTCATCTCTATCTGCTACTATTTCCTCATCTGTAAAATAGGGATAATAATAGCTTCCACTTCTCAGGGTTATTATGAAGATAAAATGAGATCATATTTGTAAAGTTCTCTGCAAATCTTAAAATCCAATATAAATGATCTAATTATGCTTATAGTTATTATTATGATTTTTATCATCATTTTACAAATAGGAAACTAAGTCAGAAAGGGGCTAATTGACTTGTCCTAGGTTATATACCTGGTAAGTGTCAAAGGTAACACAAATTGCAAAGGATGGAAATCATAGAAAGAGAGAGCTGAACTCAATACAAGAAAAGTTTACTAAGTGATTTAAAAAAAAAAAAAACCTCAGGAAGAACAACGTTTCCTGTAACTGGAAGTATTTAAAAAGAGACTAGATAGACATTTGGCAGGGAATTGAAAAGGAAATTCATTACACAGGTAGATATTTGACTAGATGTCTTCTGAAAATATTTCAGAGATTCTATGATTCCTATTAATAATAACCTTATGAGGTAGGCAAGATTAGTAGTTTTTCCCATTTTTTAAAATGGTCGAAATAAAATTTAGAGAAAGTAGAACTTCTCTAAACTCACATAAGTAAAAAATTAAGACTCAAATTTAGGTCTTCTAATTTAAAGTTCAGTCATTTTTTCTACCTCAAAATATATCTCAAGTATTTGATGAGATTCTAATTCAAATGCCAAAGTATGATAAGAAGGATCTACAAAGGATGCCCTCTAGTAAATAGCAGAAGTTTCTTTGGTGTGGTAATGGAAAAATGGACCATAACGTAAAATTGGAATTGAGAGAGAAACAGAGATAGAAACAGAAACAGACAGAGAGACAGATAGAGGCAGAAACAGAGAAATAGAGAATAATGATTAACTATGTAGAAACTCCCCCGATATAGTGATATTTATTCAAAGAATAGCAACCTATAGCTAGAACAAACCCTTAAAACCATCTAATCCAACCCTTCCTTTATAGGTAAAGGAACTGAGAGTCAATGAAATTATATAGCACACCAAAAGTCACAATAGTAGCAGACATCAGAGACAGGATCTGAACTCAGATTAGTTAAATTCAGATTGATCCAACAAGCTGACAACTCACCTATATGTTGAAGAGTTGCAATGACATTTAGAAAGGAAGTTTCAAAAAATGGAAAATGCTGACTTCAAATAAATACATCATTGAAAATAATTTACTTTCGTATGTAATGACAAAGTCAGTGGAAATCAATTAGTCAATATTTCCAAGGGAATCCAAAACATATAATGACCTCCAAACTAACTCCCCATCTTACTGAGTCAGCAAAGCATTTATATACCACTAAATTAAACTTACTTGATATCCTACAGAATACAGGACTAAGCACGGACATAGTTCTATGTGAATTATTTGCTACAGGATCTGATTGTCTCAGAAGTTCTGAACAATTTGTTTCCTACTTTACCTTGCCACAAAGTAAAGATGTAATGTTTGGTTCCTCTACTATTCTTTTTGCTGTTCAGTCTTTGTGACATTTTGGGTTTGTTTTTGGTTTTTGGTTTTTTTGGCAAAGATACTAGAGTGATTTGTCATTTCCAGAAGAAGAAATTAACACAAAAAGGGTTGAGTGATATGCCCAGGGGCACACAACTAGTAAATGTTCAAGGCTGGATTTGAACTCAAGAAGATGAGTCCTCTTGATTCCAGGTCCAGATCTCTACCCACTGCGTCTCATAGATGCCTACTACTCTTTGTCAAGTTCTAATGTTTACCTACTCAGCAAAGAATCAATCTCCAGCACAACTAACCAAATCATGTGTTTGCCCAGTAGAGTGTAACTTGTATGGAGGCAAGAATCCATCTACCTTTGTATTCTCCATAAATAGTGTAGGACTTAAGATGTTCAAAAATGTTTGATGAATTGACAAATGGCAGTTGTCCTTTTTTGGAAAAATGCAACAAGTTCCCTCCCAACATTAATCAGGAATAGCTCCTGCCAAGAGTGTCACTCTGAATAGCACCTGAACCATCCTCACTTAGTGAAACTCCAGTGACAGGTTTTCTAGTTTAAATCCAAGTTCAGTAGTTCTGGGACCCAAAAGTGACTGTGTCACAGAAGGACCTGCATCACTTGATAGTGCATTGCCTGGCCCACACTATGCTTTGCCTAATAAAGAAATCAGAGAAAGAAGACTGAATGTGGATTATTGTCACAAATTCACATTATATCTCAACTACTTCGCTACTAGGGATCCTAAGCAAATCACAAATATCTCTGGGTCTCAGTTTCTTCTTCTATAAGACGAGAAGGTTGGATTGGATGACTTTGGGGGGTTCCTTCCAAGCTGTGGATCATTTATCCTATGACCCTATGTTCCTTGGCTCACCTCTCAACTCAACTGATACATGGAAAATGTCCAGGAAAAATACATGCACAAATATGCCGCCCTTTTCATGGAACTATAAAATCTTGGGGACCTTATAAATCGCTTTGCCCAATCCTTATTTGAATTATAATTCCCTTGACAATATCCCTAATAAGTTGTTATCTAACTTTGACCTGAAGATCTCTGGTGATGGGAAAAATACTACCTTCCTAAGCTAGGAAATTCTTCCTTAGATTTACCCCAAATCTGCCTTTTTTTTTTTAATAACTTCTCCTAATTGGTCCTAGTTTTACCCTCTGGGAATAAGCACATAAATCTAATCACTTTTCTACAGGAAAACTTTGAATTATTAGATGACTTCTGTCACCTGAATCACTTCATCCTAGCCTCAACATTCCCAGCTCTTTCCAGCAATACTCACATGAAATGGTTTTAAGGCACTTAATCCTCTCTGTTACCCCCTTTGAACCTATTACAGTTTGTTATTGTCCTTCCTATAGTTCCCCAAATAATTTTCCAATGTGATCTAAGCAGGGCAGATTCCCCAGCCATCTCCTCCCACCACAAACACACACCCACATACACACACATTTATTCTAGACACCATACTTCTATTAACACAGCTTAAAACTATATTAGCTTTAGGGAATATCATGTCTCACCGCTGACTCAAATTGACTCAAACTTTGAGAAGCTTTGCAAAATTCCTCCCCAGCACATGACTCAGAAAAAATGCATGGTTCCAGGAATTTTAAAAGATAGGGTAGACTTTTCAGAAGCCCTTCCTTTCATGTAATAGGCAGACAATTCTGCATAAGTATGGCCAGGACAATTACTCTGCCAGCATTCAATGCCAGTAACCATTTTACAAATATACTTGCACTCGCCTCCTTCTCCTTGGGGATGCTAGGGAGGGGGGCAGAAATTATTTCTCCTTATCTTATTTGCAAGATTAGCTATTACGATGATGAGTGAGAGCTGCACCTCACACAGATCAGCTATCACACCATTATGCAGATGAAAAATATGTGGACAGCAGGAGTATTAAAAATGTATATCTGTATTTACAATCCAATTTTCTATGAATAATCCCTCATATTTGGCTGAAAATCCAAACACAAAAAGTACCACATCTGGTGGATATAACACGTCGAGTTACAATCGCTCTTAGCCTAGGTATTTGGCTGCCAAAACCGGGTCCTACTTCCTGCAGCAGACACAATGGGAAGCATGTTAGATTGCTTTATACCTCCATTGCATGGGAAAAATTGACAATGAAGCAGCTCTGGGAATATTCTCATCATCTTGGATGGCACAGGGCAGGTAATTCAAAGATAATGTTACCTTTGAAATGGGCTTTTATGGTGACTAAGAGATTATCATTTTTAATAGAAAATCACAATAGTGTTAGCAGGCCATTTTTTTTTCCTCCTGTTATTTTTCATCCCTTTCTTTTAATTTAAAATCAGTGCAGTGAAAAAAAAAAAGTATACAAAGTTTTTTTATTATTATCATCAAGTCCAATGAAGCAAAAATGAGCTGAATCAGTTTTCTATTGAGGGAAGTTCTGCACCAAGTGGATTCACTAAATATGTTCTAGAGACCCCCTCTATCGATAAAGCACATTGCTCAATACCAAGAACACAATGCTGTCAACCAGAAAGCATTTATTAATCCCCTTCTATGTTCTGGGCACTGTGCTAGACACCGAGGATTCAAAAGCAAAAATGAAACCATCTCTGCCCACCAAAAAGTTTACATTCTATTAAAAAAATTTAAAATTGCCCTTGAAGGAATCCATAGCTTAATGAGAGTAGGGAGTCTGATTCAAAAGATTGAAAATACTATTTTTTCTCATTTCTGGGTGAAAAAATCAAAGACATACTTCTGAATAGTAACTCATCCTTTTAAGAATAGCTCATACTGTGCATTATAGAAAATCTACCTGAGCAAGTACTTATTCATTTTAACTATCCTACCCACGTTGCACAGAAATCATTCTGCTAAGCCCAAAGATGTCTTATTCTCCAATGCCCAATGGTAAATGTCTATGGTCAAAGTCCATATAAACTTTCACTACAAGACTTCTAGTTCCTATAGTGTCATCGTATTTTCTCATTTCCACCCTTTAATAAACTCAAGGTAGAAATGCCAGAAGCTTACATTTAAATGAACATTTTTAGAACCAATCTAAAAGAAAATGTATATGAGTCATATGAATGGGATCTAATTTTTGAATAAAACAAAGTCAGATCCCTAAGGGTTAGTCAGAATATACTTATTCCTGGCTTAGGGAAGAAGAAGAGAAAGAGCTATGAGTTGCATTTTTGATTTCGGAGTGGCCATCTACAAGTATGAAATGTCAACCTGATACAGCATCCATTTTTCCTGACTTGTATAAAGCTATGGCCTATTAATTTTCAAGACAATTAGAGAAGTCTGCCTTTATTTGAACAGTCTAATGTTCCAAATACTGTTATAGTTACAAGCCTTGAAACACTGCATTCCCTAAAGAATTGTTGAGGATCAGCCAAAGAGCAATGGAGAGAAAGGTGAACACAAATTAACTATAATATATTACTAAAAAGAAATGTAAAAGGAGAAGCAACTTAGAGACTATCATCAGAAAAAAATGCATGAATTGGAGAAGGGAACATGTTTTTTTCTCAGTCATAAAGTGAGAATGATGGAGAACTGATGGACAGCCCATTGTTTCATTGGCATTGTGATGGGATCCAGTGCCATTACACAAAGTTGGGGCGATCTTATCAATTCCTTCCCTTATAGTCCTGGATGAAATAGAGAAATAGACCCAGAACAGTATAAGCCAACTACTTTATACCCAGGTGAGTTAACCAGATGAATGCCCTTTGGATTAGGAGTCTATAAAAAAACAATACCTTTCATTTTATGGACTAAGGAGGCTTAGAAGACCTAATGGAATATATAGGTTTCCTTTTCTTCCTGGTAGACTGTTTTTACCTGATGGTAACAGAATACAATTTTAGTAAAATTAATTATTTCATCACACTGACTGGGAGTCCTTTCCAGCCCAGGTATCCACATGATGTCAAAAAAATACCTGAAATATTCCTGGCATTTTTGATAAATAATGAACACAGCTACATCAAAAATAGATTAGATTAACTTTGTTTCTACAAAATTAGTAAAAGAAGAGAATAATGTGCATGTAAGTTACCAACATTTTTAGCAAAGAACAGGTTGTTAATGGTCCAGTGTCAATAGAAATGCATACCCCAAGGATCTATGCTTGATCCTGTATTGTATAGCAGAAGATGGAGTATATTAAACTGAGAATTCCTTTTGTGCATGAGTCCAGGCTTGGTATAGCATCCGACACACAGTAGGAATTTAATGTTGTTTGTCTTGCATTTCAAAGACGACTAATGATATTATTGGGTTTGGATTTAAGTAAATCAAAGTTACAGAAAATCCTCAATCTCACTTTTTCTTCCAGGGTCATCAAAGACAAGTGACAAAAGTCAGGACAATTTCATGGCTGTTGGAACATTTGTTCTCATTCATTTATTCTGGTGAGGGAAGTCTTCCCATGCTTGGGATAGATACCCCCTAATTCATTGATTTCACTAATTCACTGTTCAGGTCTATGGGCCTATCTGCTGAAAGAGTGGCCACTAGGATGTGGTCACCATACCTTGGGTGAAAGTGGACACCAAAAAAAGATGAAGAACTGTGAAAAGACCTTAGCACTCCCTTTACCAGGTGCTGCCTCCCCGAAAACCCTAGACACTTTATAAATGTTTAGTGATTGAGTATATTGGAGTATAAAACCACTAATTTTGTAGGATTTTTGTGAGCCAATAATTCCATGTATTTATTAGAGGATCTAAATGAAAGTTAGGCAGGATAGGCAGACAATAATGAACTGTGATCTTCATCTTTGGGGGAGATAACACATTAGTTATTTCACAAATCCTTTGAAGTCTTAGAGTACCATTAAGCTGGTATAATATAAGTATTTATTGAATTTTCCAAGCAGATACAATTTAGCTTAGGATTGTTTTATTAATGTAAGAATAATAAAAACCACCAGCCTAATCCACTTATTCTATTTATGATTTATATTTCTTTGCTGACCTATATTTGAAGATCTCTAATTCAAATTTAGAATGGCATGGGAAGATATATAAAATAATTCAGAGGGAAATGAACAGTACCAGGAATATGTATATGTGTGTATGTATATGTGCGAGTGTGTGTTGCAAGGTGGAGGATTGGGGGTTTGAAATATTCTACATTATTTCAAAATTAGTTAATATTTTGATTGTTTTTGCTGCTAATCTGCTTTTTTCTCTCCTTTTATTTTTATTACAAAGGATATTCACTGGATAGGGTAATATATTCAGAAATGATGGAGATATAAAAAGATATCAATGTTTATTAAAAATTAAACACATTTAAAATAAATGATTTTATTATTTTGCATTAAACTTTAAAACATAAAAGAAAAAATACTTCAATATATCAGCATCTACTGTATGAAAAAAGTCAATAATTTGAGGATAAGGGAAAAACATATTTAGTTGTTTCAGGTCAGAGAATTGGAATATGATGTTCAAAACTACACTGAAAATAAAAACATATATTTATGACAAATATTTATAAAGAAAAATATGTCATCAAGGATTCACTAGTCTTTTAAAGAAACCAAGCTAATGGTCTATAGTGTGATCTTCCAGCTGGCTCTCAGAAAGGATAAGATTTCAAATGAAAAAGATGAAACTGTACAGGGGACAGGGGTTCTGAAAAGTCTCAATTATCTGTGTTGGGTTTTGCAGGATAGCATGAGTTTCCAATAAATGCTGGTATTCCTGTAGGTGTCTGCTGGAGATAAGGTACCTTTATGGATCTCAAATCATAAGCTTGAGGGTGAAATTAGTTGGAGATTTATTAACTGGTATCAAGGAAGGGACTAGGTGACTCAAGGCTAACTACTGTCTCACCTCTGGAGACCTACCTGTGTCTAAAATGGAGCTCAGGTCAACAGTAAATATAATGCACTTCTATTCCCCATCATGCTCCTGCCACTGAAATTAACACAGCCTGATCCTTCCAATTAGAGAGTTCCAAAGTCTGAGAAAGTGTGAAGCAAAAGTCCAAAAAACACTAAGAGCCCAAGACAGCAAGTTTAATTACCACAACTCCACTTCTCTCTTCTTTTCTTTCCTCCTTCCACCCACCTCTATTTCATATAAACAGAATTTCAAAATAGCAAAGGCTAAATTTAGGTTGGGTACTGCTCTCTAAATTCTATCTGAAAGTAATGATACAAACATTAGGAAAGCAAGCTTATTTTTATAAACAAAATCAAACTCTTTTTCTGTCTCTCTGTATGGTGTCTCTGTCTGTCTTTCTGTATCTCACTCTCTTTCTCCTTTCTCTCTTTCTCTTTCTCCCACTCTCCCTTCTCAAACTTTCTCCCTTAATTCTCCCCTCTTACCTCTTCTTTCTTCTTCTCATTTCTCTTTCTCCTGTCTCTATTCCTCTTCTTCCATTTTTTTTCTATCTCCCCTTGTCTCTGCTCTCTCCTCTTTATCTTCCTTCTTTCATATGTGTATTATTTCAAAATAACAAAGACTAAATTTGGAGCTGGGTTATGCTCTCTGAATGCTATTCTAGAGGCAATTATGTAAACATCAGAAAACCAAGTAGTTATATTGGAATGGTTATTTCACTTCTGCACTGGAGAGTCACTCATAAATATTTTCAGAGTAATTATAATTAATACTGTACTATGTTCCAACCTTTAATTTAATTTTCATTTTGTCCATTGCCAAACTCCGGAAGAATAACTTGACGTCTTTTTAGAAGAAAGTAAAATCATCATCCGAAAGTAGTAACTGAAATTTTGGTCATAAAATAAGCTTTCTATTAGTTGTAAATTATGAGATAATCAAGATTTATTAATTGTTATTGCTTTATTTCTAGTTTTCAAAAAAAAAAAAGAGAAATAAGATCTTCATAGTCTATCCCTATGAGCTGGCTTTTAATTCCTTGCAAAACTCTTAAACATATTATCAAAAGTATTGTTCCTCTAAGATGACAGGAAAAAATAATGATAAATGTTGAAGGGGATGTGGGAAAATTGGGACACTAATACATTATTGGTGAAATTGTGAATTGATCTAACCATTCTGGAGAGCAATTTGGAAATATGTCCAAAGGGCTATAAAACTGTGTATACTTTTTGATCTAGCAGTGTCTCTATTTCATCTATATTCCAAAGGGATCATTAAAAAAAAAAGAATAAAGGACCCACATGTGCAAAAATGCATGTAGCTGTCCTTTTTGTAGTGGTAAGGAACTGGAAATAGAGTGGATGCTCATCAGTTGAGGAATGGCTGAATAAGTTATGACATATAAATGTAATGGAATATTATTGTTCTATAAGAAATGATCACTGGGTGATTTCAGAGAGGCCTGGAGAGACTTACATGAACAGATACTAGTGAAATTAGTAGAAACAAGAGAACATATTCAGAGCAACAAGAAAATTGGGTGATGATCAACTCTGATGATCATGGCTCTTTTCAATAATAGGGTGATTGAGGGCAATTCCAATAGACTTGTGATGGAGAGAATCATTAGCATCCAGAAAAAGGACTATAGGGAATGAATGTGGATCACAACATTTTCACTTTTCTTGTTTTGCTTGCTTGCTTTTTTTTTCCTTTCCCATTTTTTCATTTTTGATCTGATTCTTCTTATGAAGCATGATAAATTAAAAACATGTTTAGACCAATTGCACACTGTCTCACTTTGCATACTTTAAATAATATTGAATTATTTGCTGTCAAGGGAAAGAGAATGGGGGAATGGAAGGTAGAAAATTTGGAACCCGAGATTTTGCAAGAATGAATGTTAAAAACTATGTTTGCATTAATTTTAAAAATAAAAGTTTTCTTTAAAAGTATGTTCCTATGTGTGATCAAGGAGGGGAGCACAACCTTAGAAACACCCAGACTTTAAGAAAAAACCAAGCCAACATGGCAAAAATATCTTAGAAATTCTTTAGATGTGAGATATTTCATTTAAACAAAACATTTTAAAAATTATCCTTGGGGACAAAAGCTATTATAGATTATTACTCAGTACAGTGATTAAGAACTGGTTGAATTACAGGAATCAAAAGTTAATATTAATAGGTGAATACTGATGTTGAGGGCGGTTTCTAGTAAGCTGCTGAAGGTCTCTAATGAAGGAATGGCAGTCTCTAATAAAAAGAATTCTGGTTGGTCTTGTGCTGTTCAATATTTTTAGCAATGATTTAGTTCAACTCATAGAAGATAGGCTAATCCAGTTTGCAGATGACACAAAAAGGGACAGAGAATATGATAACCAAAATGTCCATCACAATTTAGTAATATAGGCCTAAAGAGAAGAACTTTAATAGGGTGAAGTAGAAGTGCTACACTTGAGTTGTTTTTTTTTTTTTTTAAATCACACAACTATAGCATGTATAAAAAAACAAGTTACACTTTCAAAAAAATTATTTCTGCAGGTTCTTTTGAACTTAAAACTATATGAGTCAACACTGTAACCATGACAGACAAAAAATAAATGATCTTTAACTGCATTTATCCAGTAAAGCAAGGAGTATTTATTAAGTACCTGCTGTGTGCCAGAAACTGTGCTAACTGCTAGAGATATAAAACCAAACATAACATACTTCCTGTTCTCAAGAAATTTACATTTGATAGAGAGAGAGAATATGTATAATTGTGTACAAGTTGCTTAGAACAAGCAATAATCTTGACATGGCTTTATTTTGTGACTGCAATAACTCTGTGTGAGTCTACTAATGATTAGCTATTGCAGGATGTCTGACCTTGATCAGATGAGACTGTATTGAACTGGTTTCTTCTCTTTCAGCCAGACCTCTGTCACTTGAATGCTGGATTTCATTCCATATACATGTATTTAATTGCTCTTTTATTGTGTTTTTACATCTGTGGCTTTTAAGAATGGATTTTACTCTAAGGAAACATACTAAAGTTATAAGTGTCAAACAGAACATTTCAATGACTCTGCAGTGGACATTCATGTAGGGAAGTCAAGGAATTCATGATTCGGTTAAAAAAAGAACAAAAGAAAGTATGGTCAAAAAAAGGTCATAGACTGATGAGGTATTGCTGCAAAGAGTTTACTTGGGTCACAGACAGGAAACAAACATTCTGAGAGATCTAGAATTCTTTTGTGGTATAAGCTTTTTGAATTTGGAAGAACATCAACACCAGTTTCATCAGTCTTCATTGTTAAGCATATCTACTGAAATAAACAATTGCCACAGCCAGACAATATAAAGAAAGGAACAATGAAGATTGTCTATATGCTATTTTAAGATTGTAAAAAGACATTTTTATTACAGAAATTCATTTTTTCATTTCATTCATGTTATCAAAAACCCAAGTGAGGATATAAGATCACCTTTATTGAACTGTAATACATTCACCTAAATAAATGGAAAGGTTTTATTTTATTCCCATTGGTCCCAGAAGCCTTGTCTCCATTGACGGAATGTCCCCAATGACGGAATAATAAATGGACTAATACACTAAAAAGAAGAATCGTTCCAGAATTATAGAAATTCCTCAATAAATATGGGACACTGCAACATGGACTTTGTACCCTGCCATGGCACAAGAAAATTATTTTTTGTGAAAATAAACATTCTCTAATGTATAATCAGGGCCATACTTTGATAAATGAGCTGCTTTTCAAAGATCTATTTAATTGTCCCATGTGATTAAAATATGAATTCATAAGGAATTAAGGAATATATGTCAAGAGTGTATACAATCAAGACCAAATCATGTAAAACAAGTGATAGTGTTGATGTGAGCACATATTTTTATTAAAAAAAATTTTAAGTTGTAGAAAGATTCAAGATGCATTACATATCAATAAATTTATTTAATTTTTCCTAATTAGTTTGGATACTATTTTATATACATATGTGGATATTAGTTTGGCATATAAACTCAAAACTGAAGGGATCTAGCAATTTTAAAATGCTGAGGTAAGAAGAACTAAATGTACTCAAGGCAGGAGGAACAGTAAGAAGGTCAATATGACACCAAAGGGTGTAGGAAGAGGAGTGAGCCAGAACACTCAGGATGGTGAGAATTCTGGAAATAAAAGCACAGAGGTCACATGAAGTAACTAGAGATATTTATCTAAGAGGAAAAGAAGACTTCCTGGGGAAAAGATGCTTTTGCCCAAGTATTTGAAGAATTGCCATATGGAAGAAGATGATTATTTTTCTTTCGCCTCAAAGGGCAAAATCAAGGGCAGTAGGTAAAAATTTCAAAGAAACCACTCTTGCTTTGATCTACAAAAGACTTTCTAACAAGTACAGCTATACATAATTGGACCAGGAGGTTTCAGAAGACATCATAGGAAATCTTAAAGCAGAAATTCAAATAATCACTTTATCAGAGGTAGCCAATAGTGCGATAGATAGAGCACTGAGCCTCAAGTCAGAAAGAACTAAATTCTACTTTGACCAAACAACACTAGTTCAAAATGACTAATCTCTTTCTCCCTCCATTTTCTCATCTGTAAGATGAACATAATAATAACACCTACCTTCCAAGACTGTTGTAAGGAACAAATGAGATAATATTAGAAAATGCGTAGAACAGTTTAACACATTGTGATGATTAATAAATGCTTGTTTTCTTCCTTTTTTTTCTCCCTAACAGGCAGAGAACAAAAGGGTAGTTATTATTGTAGCTAGAAATGGGCAGAGGACAAGCCCGGGAAGCATCAGAAATACTATAAAGTTGCCCATTAGAACCCATCCACTAGGACTGAGCTTCAGGCATGGGACTCCTCTTTTCTAGAAGGACTAGTATAAAACATCCAGAAGAAAATGAAAATGTCGGTCCTAGTTGGTGGCCTGCCAACTCTCCAGATGTTTAGAGACTTAACCATTTTATATTCCATTTTGAATTTTAGTTCTTTTCAGGCTTACTAGCAACAAAGAATTAGGTATAACTCTAGTCTTTATCTCAGGAATTTCAAATAATAATTGGAAATTGCAATTTTTTCTTTAGTTTGTAAGACAAATAAGCAAGTATTTCTTGTGTTATATACAGACACTCTCATCTCAGTTTTCTAGTGCCTTCCTTTCTGGGTTAAGTTCCTTCTGCTCTATAAACATCTTGTGTTTTTCTATTTTTACTTCTTTTTTCTAACAATAGGATGATGAATTAACAATCACTTATTACACATTTACAATGTGCCAGGCACTGTTCTAAGTAATGAGAATACAAATACAAGCAAAAGGACAGTTGAAGAATGGGGGAGGAGGGAAGGAATAGGAGAAGTTATCTAATCAAGAGCATGGCACAGAAGTCTAGATAAAAACAGAGTCAGGAGAGAAACCAAGGAATGTCTAGACCAGACACTTAGTCAATGAAGATTTCTGTTGGAATAACAATGGGAAGAGGGAGCTGAAAGGGCAAAGGAATCTTCCATGTTGAGAAGATTGAAGGGTAAAAACATTTTCTATGATAAGATACCTAGGGCATAGAAGAAAAGTCTTCAGAGTCAAGAACGGAGCTGGGAGAGGATAATCTAAATTCTTTAAGTGCAGAGGTCATTTTGGACACTCTTCACTTAACAGACTTTGGCACCTAACAAGTACTTAATAAACACATATTGACTGCCTTGTATGTACCAAGTGCAGTGGTGAGAATATAATAAAAGATAAATCATTGTCACTGCCCTCTAATTTAGAATCTCCTTATGGAGTTTACATCTTTGATACATAATTATTTAAATATTTCAAGAATCTGTCACTTCAGTGGCACTGGGAGCTCCATTTCCCAATGATGAATGCAACTCCTCAATAATTTACAAGGTGAGGGGCAGCTAGGTGGTGCCATGGATAGATGCGCCCTGGAATCAGGAGGATCTGAGTTCAAAGCTGGCCTCAGACACTTAACACTTCCTACTGCATGACCCTGGGCAAGTCACTTAACCCCAATTGCCTCAGGAGAAAAATTTACAAGGTGGTTTTTAAAAATGGTCAGAACCAAAACACCCATTTTCTAGCAGCCAATGTGCTCATGAGCCTCTCAGTCCAAAAATAAGTATCATAGTCTTTCAACAAGTCCATTCTCGAAGTTTTTCTACTTGGGCAGAATCCAGCAGAGACCATATTAATGATACACATAGGTGACCTTTATGTCATGAGGATTCATCAAAGGAGGATTGAAGAACATTATACATGTCAGAAAATAACTTCCAGATTGTTTATTATATCATGTAAGTGTTATAGATAGAAAGGGAATGAGAGAAAAGAGGAAAAGTAAGGAAAGGAGAATGGAGGGAAAGAGAAAAATGCAGAAAGAAAGAGAAAGGTAGGAAAAGGGATTAGAGGGAAGGGGAGGCATGAGGAGGAGAAAAATAAGAAAGAGAAGGGACAGAAAGAGAAGAAAAGAGAGAGGGGAGGAAAATGTGAAACAGGCAATAACAATAGTAGTAATGTGTTCCAAGGTTTGCCAAATACTTTATTTATATTATTCCATATGATCCCAGCAACAAGCCCATAAGGGAAGTCCTATTATTACCCCCATCGTGCAGATCAAGAAAACTTAAACTAACTATGGTCCAGTGATTTGTCCAGGATCATGTAACTAATAAATATATGAAACAGAATTGCAACCCAGATCTTCCTGGTTTTAATTCTAGCACCACTATTCATCTACATTGGCCATGAAAGGGATCCAGAAATTGAAAAAGGAAGATCTTGTATAATAGAACATTTCAAGTGGAAAATAAAAATAGGGATAAAGACAGCTACTCCTTATTGAGATGCGGGTCCTCTGAATGCTTAATAAGATGAAAATATCAACAATCTATTCCATATTCAGTGAACTGTTAGCGGGTCTCCTTTGGAATCAGTAGATTGCCCCAAATCACTGTATTGCCTTGCTTCCATGTGTTTTAAGAGTTCTACCCCAAGCATTTTCCAGACTAATGGGGCTTCAGGTACGGAAACCAGTTTTTCTAGCAACAAGCAGCAGATGCTACCAATATTTAGATAGTTCAGACAGTAATATTGAGACCCAATTCAATTTCAACTCAACAAACATTTGCTAAGGATTTTCTCCTACACATATCTCCTGCCTCTATAGATTAGTCCATGGATATTAAGAATCAACTTCTTATTGAATCAAATACTTGAACATTTTTCAGAGATCATCATATTAGATCTTAAACCACTGAGAGTGAAAAAAAGTAAATGAAAACCAAAAGTTCACTTACCCATGAAAGTGAACAATATTTTCTGTGATCATTTAAAATCTAGTATCTATTTCTCTTACATCCTCTAGAGATTCGGGCTTTTTTATGTTCTATGGAGAGCTCATCCCACAGAAGTATTATAAATATTTTAAAGAACTGATGAGGGACCTCATCTGTATGGGCATATACTTCACCAATGCTGATTATAAGCCTTTCATATTTCACTAGAAAGTTTAATAAATTGTTTTGATTTTTTTTAAAATTCATCAGCAGGGCACAAGCTTTCTTGTGAAAACTTTGAACTTAGATGACCCAGGTTGGAATGGCAGACGTATGGCTTAAATGTGAAGTCTGGACTCGATGGAATGAAACACTCGATGGAAATGAATTGTTAGAGCTTTTTCATTCTGCTGGAAACCTTCCGTGACTGGAATGTATTGTCTCCTCACCGCTGCCTCTTGGAATCCCTGGTTTCCTTCAAAACTGAGCTCAAATGCTACTTTCTACATGAAGCCTTCTCTGGTCCTCCCAGCTTCTACTATTCTTGGTCTCTAAAATATCTTGTATTTATTTTCAATAGATAGTCTTAATTTTGGCCATACCAATAAAGGCTAAAATAATAAAGGGAACTGCTGGACAGGCAGTTTACCCCAAATTCAAGCTCTGCCCTTCAACATGACTGGATGAACACTGGCAATCTCAGTAACTACCCATCCAGCAAGTCAATTCTGAAGTCTCTCTGCATCTTTTTGGTATTTTCAGTGCCAGGGCTACACATATATTCTGCAATTGTTTATTTATACATGTATATGTTGTTTTCCTCAATTAACTGAAATCCCATTGAGGGCAGAGACTTTTTATTTTATATTTTTGTCTTTTTATCTCTAGCAGTTAGTGTGGTACCTATTAAATGTTGGCTTTCAGTCATTGAGTATGGCTGACTCTTTGTGTCCCCATGGATCACATAATACTATCTATGGAGTTTTCTTGGCAAATATATTAGAGTGGTTTGCCATTTTCTTCTTTAGTGAATCACCTTTTATCAGAACTCTCCACTATGATTTGTCCATCTTGAATAACTCTGCATGGCATAGCTCATATTTTTACACAGGATAAGGCAATGATCCAGTAAAGAACCTATCATACACTAGATGTTTAATAAATTCTCATTGATTGATATTTACAGTATTTTATAATTACAAAATACTGTTTCATACTCATTTGACCCATAACACTCTACTGGGAAATAGAAAGACAAGTAGACAGCAGTGTCCCCATTTTACAACAATTCTTTCCTATGTTATTTAGAGGAATCCAAAAGGAGAAGATGCATATGTAATTCAATAAAATACATTTTATTATAATTATCTATAAGTAATGATATTGATACATACATAGAGTAGTAGATAAAGGGCCTCTCTTAAAGTTGAAAAGAGTTTTTTTTTTATTTCTCACCTTTGACAAATAATATCCTGGGACAAGTCTCTCGGTGTTCCAGCTTACTTTCAAAAACTATAACTTGCAGAACAGATATTGATCTGCACTGGTATCAAGCATTTCCTCACTGGGAGTTCCCTATACCAAGACATCACACATCCTAAAAAAATCAAATTATAAATTTAGCTTCAAATCCATTTTTAGCTTTTGCTATAAGTTGAGATTATGTTCAATTGCCATGCCAAAATCTACAAACATGTTTTCCTTATATTTAATGAGCGTAAGTAAAATTCATACAAGGTTTTGCATAGTGCCTCACATCCTTGTATATAGCACATGCTTGACAGAATGAATAAATACCAAGTCACCTGGATGAAAACTGAAACATTGGCCAGATGATCCAAATATTGGAAAACATTCACATGTGCACCATGGTGTACACAAAGCACAAGATGATCGATTGTCTTTTCCACTTCTTGTTTTATATTTCGGTGCCTTGCAGAGTCATCAGTAAGACAGCAAACATAGTATAGCATGCTGATTTTCATGTTTAAAACAAGCAATGCAGGGGATTTAACATGTTTTTCCAGCATTTTTATCCAGAATCTAATTATGCTACCAGCAGATATTTGTTGACTGCTCCCACCTCATTCATCATTTTTCTTAAGTTATCTGTAATCTCCCTACCTGATTTGGCCGATATCTTTACTCGACTTAACTTCCATCTCTCTTATTTGCTAAAAGAAAGATAATTTGATTTATTACAAGACCTTTGAAGCAAGTGATGATCTGCTTTTCATCAGTCACCGGTCATAGATGGCCGATCAATGATCATAACAAATCATCGATGAAAGTCATTATTTAAGAAGTACCCCAAAGGACGGATGAGCTGTCTTTTTCTCTTGACTTTCCCCCTTTGGGTGTAAAAATCAAAATAGAGGTACAAGCTTGAACAAAATTCAAAGGGAAAATACATTCCTTTACTGTGATAATCACTTTTAAAAAGTCCCACCAAGAAACCTTCCTGACTACTTTCACCAAAGTAATGCATCTGTTACAAACTGGCAATACTAGATCTCTTTTAGTCACTTTATAACACTGACAGAGGCATTAGTTAAAATTAGATTTCTCATTTTCATATCAAGGGAGACATCAACATTCATTTCTATGTTAAACATAAAAGTTATTCATACATTCTGGGACTGCAGAAAGCTTTTAAAATGGTTTTAAGGTGATGGATGCAGGATCATTGGAACATTTGTTTAATACAAGTTATGATTATCAACTAAATTATACTTTGGAAAAGCAATCATTTCTTCACTGCAATGCAGCAATCCATTTTTTTAGTCTACACACCAAAAAATTATATATGATAAAGGATTTCACAGAACTTTTTTTTTTTAAGTCTGGTGAAAGACCCCATTACCACTCATCACTTCCACTGCCATAAAGATAATTCTCGACTTGATTAAAAAAAACTGTGAGTGAATGAAGAAGTTATGTGTGTTTGTAAATAGGGAATCTTGGTTTGTATATTCTCTTATGTAACAATGTAAGTTCCTTGAAAACAGGGAATGTTTTTAACCTTTTTATATCTTCAGAACTTCACTCAGCACTTAGTAAAGGTTTAATAAATGCTTATTGATTAACTCTTTGCATTGCTCTCAGGCTCACAAAAAATAAAAATAAAATAAAAGAAGAAGTGGCTGGGATGTTGTTTTTCTATGAAAGATTTATAGAAACATATGGATTACTATCACAGAGTATGAAAAGACAGGTGAGTTGCAAATTGCATTAGTAGAAGGAAATCTATACCATTTAAATCAAAGATCACTTAAAGTTGATACACACACTGTTTTGGGGGATCTGGATATATGTAAGGGGATTCATAATTATAAGAAAATCCCTTCCACTAAGGCAGATCATAAACTGTTCTGCCACTTACAGTCTTAGTGAATTGCTCAAAGAACTAAGGTGAAGTAATTTTCCCTGAATCACTCAAATAATATGTGTTAGAGAAAGGAGTTTAACCTGGGTACCTACTACAAGCCTATCTCTCCATCTATTATGAGACACTGACTTTCTTATTGTCATTGTTCAATCATTTCAGTCACATTCAACCCTTTGTGACCCCTTTTGGGGTTTTCTCAGTAAAGATACTAGAGTCATTTGCTATCTTCTCCTGCTTGTTTTACAGATGGGGAAACTGAGGCAAACAGGGCGAAGTGACTTGCCCAGGGTCACACAGGTAGTAAGTATCTAAGGGCAGCTTTGAACTCACAAAGATGAGTCTTCCCACCTTCAGACCCAGCTCTCTATGCACTATGGCCCCACCAAACTGTACAGATTTACAGCTTCCACTACAGTTCTAGTCCAGTAATTCCATAAAGAGGTGATTTTTATCTTCTCACAAACCTTACCTTAAAAAGCCCAGGGTCTCCCATTATCCAAGGTCATCTGTAGTCCTCCTGATCTATATCTGGCCCCTGGACCCAAATGGTTCTGGAGAGGAAAATGAGGCAGGTGATCTTGCCCAGTCCTCCCTCACTTAAATCCAATTCACTGCATGTCAGGGCATCCCCTCCCTGGTATCATGGTCCTGTTGGAGAAAGAAGGACCAATCATTATCTTCTCTGTGTCTTGCCAGTGTTCACACACACACACACACACACACACACACACACACACATTTTACTCCCTTACTCTGCCAAGTGAAATCAAATGAACACTATCACTGCTTCTAAAAAGGGTGTGTTAATTATTTTATTGAACCACTGTCCATCTCTCTGACTTCCCAAACTAAAATACCACTTTCTGGCCTTTAGTCTTTTGTATATGGGTGTTCCCTCTACTAGAATGAAGTTTTTTTCATTTATATTACCAAAGAAAGTTGAAGGAGGAGTGAGTGCCGGGTAATTTGTTTAAATAAAACAAATTTTTAATGATTTTACACAGAAAAAGAAGTAATCCATTGCTTAGCCAATAAATAGGAATTAAATTCCTAAGACACACATTTATAATAATTCTTTTCTCATCTGCTTATAGTTTAGGGAATTTAGTTTCACTGAACTAGAAAAACGTGAATGGTAATAAAATGTACTTGATTATTCAATTATTAAAATAAACTTTGTTAATGCAAAAAAAAAAAAAAATAGGGTTTGGTTTGGACCGGTGATTTTATCACTGTAGTAAATTCCCAGGGTTGGATTCCCTTCCATGCATGCATGCATACAGATAAGTAACATAGAGTCTGAATGAGACAGTTGCTTGAGGCACTAACAAGTGAAGTGACTTTCCATGGAGACATGGCCAATGTGTGTATGGATAGGTTTTGAATTTAGGATTTAGGCTTTAATAATTCCAAAGTCACCCTTCTCTCCATGATGTCATACCATGTCTCTCAAAAACAACTACAAATAGAGAAACATTTAAACTCTGGTACTCAAGAAATGTCAAAAGATTTAGAAGGAGGTCCCAACTACATTAAGTAGGCTGTAGGCTCTCTATTAAGGAACAATGAGAGATGGTTTACAAGAATTGGACAAGATAAGGAAGTATGAATGGATTGCCGCCATCGCCATCATCATCATCATCATCATCATCATCATAACAGCTGGTATTTGTAAAGTACATTCAAGTTTGCTAAACTCTTTGCAAATATTAACATTGTGATCCTGACAACAACTCTGGTAGATATTATCACTATTTTACAAATGAGGAAACAGGCAAATATCAGTTAAGTGATTTGTCCAAGCTTACACAGTTAGTAAATGTTTTGGACTGAATTTGAACTCAGATTTTCCTGACTCTAGGCTTACTGTGCCACCTAGATGAGACCCAGTGCACAGAAAAATTAAAAGTAAGGATTCCATCCAATTCTCCCTGTGCAACAAGAGAACTGTTTGGTTCTGCACACATATATTGATCGAGGATATACTGCAACATATTTAACATATATAGGACTGCTTGCCATCTAGGGGAAGGGGTAGAGAGAGAGGGGAAAAATTGGAACAGAAGTGAGTGCAAGGGATAATGTTGTAAAAAATTACCCAGGCATGGGTTCTGGAAATAAAAAGTTATTATAATAAATTTAAAAAAAAAAGTAAGGATTCCATTATAATCTTCATGTCTAGAATTCACATTCCTCATCACGAGAAGCAAGAGATAGAAGAGACCTGGTACTGCCCTTCTCCCTTAACAAGTAAAAATAAGTGTTTTTAATGCAGTTGAGTAAAAGGTATGGGGGTGATTACATGCGCCATGTCTCCCCAATAACTCCCTTCCCCCATCTGTTTTTTAGCTCCTTTTAGGGTGATATTTTATTTAAGTGAGTGGTTCAGGGAAAATTTATTACTATATCTATCTGGTCAAAGCAGTTAGAATATTGGAAATTGGGAAATGTGAGAAATTAAAAGAAACTTGCTACTTAATGATGGCAGGAGAAAAGAAATTCAGAGTCCAAGTATATTTATAGGGTTTTCAGCTCTCTTTCCACTCCTAAAAGGCATGAACACACAATTCAGGCTTCAGCTCTAAACAGTGACTGCCACATGGACAGACACACAGGAGAGCATTTACTGTAGTGGAATATTTGTAGTAGGAATTTATAACCAAACCAGCAGAGTCAGGTTACTATCAGCCATCTTCCAGGATGTGGGGCTGGCTCTGTTCTACAGGATGCTTCTTTGTAATAGTATTTGGTATAAAGATGAATATATTATTCTAGTACTTTATTTTTCTAAATATATGCAAAGATAGTTTTCAACATCCACCTTTGCAAAATTTTGTGTTTCAAATTTTTCTCCTTTCCTCTCTTCCACCCACCCCCAGCCCCTCTTTGGCAGCAAGCAATCCAATGTAGATTAAACATGTGCAATTCTTCTAAATATATTTCCATATTTAGCATAGTGTGCAAGAAAAATAAGATCAAAAAGAGAAAAACGTGAGGAAAAAACAAGCAAACAAACAACTGAAAAATGAAAATACTATGCTTTGATCCACATCTGGTCTCCAAAGTTCTCTCTGGATGCATATAATACTTTCCATCAAGTCTACTAGAATTGCCTTAAATCAAGGTGAATATATTAACCAACTCCATGAGATCCAAGAGTTTTTTCCTTCTTCTTCTTTAGCATTATCATCTCAAATATACCAATTTAGACCAGAAGGAATTAGCTAATATCTACATTATTGAATCTGTGGCCTTGAAAAAAGTAAGCTGATTCTGTTCCTGCAACAGATGGTTTATGTTTTTGATTAAGAGATGATTTTATTTCAATTTTGTTATATTCTATTGTTTTCTAAGTAGGTCTTAATATTCTTGACAAATACATTTTTTTCTAATTCCCTTCAAGAAAATACAGATTTCCCTCATTTTGAAGCAGATTTGATTTATAATATTGATAAAGGAGAATATTAAGCTGAAGCTTAAAAATTCAAGGATTCCTTGAGCTAGAATAAATCATGAGAGTTGTACATGGAAAATAGGGTTCACTAAGCCAGTTTCTGAAACATTGAGGAAACATGATTTGTTAGTATTCTCTCCACTGACACTGTTATTCCTAACAATGTTGTGAACTGAAAAGTAGATGTGATATGGCTTCAGAGCATTTCTATTTAGATCTCAGCCCCTATTTGCTAACTCCATGACTTTGGAAAAATCAGTCAAGCTACAGGCATTCATTAAATGCCAACTGTATACCAAGGGCTATACTAAGGATGCAAAGACAAAAATGAAATACTCTCTGCCTTCAGGAAATTTACATTATACTGAGGAAGACTACATCTGTATAAATGAGCATATTTAAAATATATACCAAATAAGTATAATGTAAATTTGGTCTCCAGGCCTAAGGTAACTGCATGGTATAATGGATAGAGTGCTGACTTTGGATTCGGGAAGACCTGAGTTCAAACTTTGCCTCTGACACTTCGTAACAAGGTGGCCTGAGTAAGTAACTTAAGCTCTGTCTGTCTCTGTTTCCTAATTTGTAAAATGAGCATCATAATAGCACCTATCTCCCAGAGTTTTGTAAGGATCATATTACATAGTTTTCACAATGCACTTTGTAAAATTTTAAAAATATAAGAATATAATAATGTTAATGAGGAAGATAGTAAAATGAGGAAGAATGGCCTTTGAGCCATTTTGAGTTCTCCAGCACTTAAAATCATGATCTTAGTTATCTTATTATGCAGCTTCTTAAAGTATTTTTTGCAATCCCATATGGAGGTCTCATAACTGATTGTGGGGGGAGTCACAAAATTATGATTGATCATCAGTAAATGTTTGATTTGCATATCTATTTTATATACTTTACATCAGGGGGTCACATAAAAATTTCTCAGGTGAAAAGGGGCTACAAGTGGAAAAAGTTTGTGATGGTAAAGAATTGGAAAATGAAGAGATAATCTTCAATCAGGGAATGGCTCAACGCACCGTAAAATACTATTATGAGGGGATACTATTGTACTATTAAAAAGGTCAAGGGAGATGATTTCAGAAAAACCTGGAAGGACTTATAAAAAATAATGCAAAGTGAAATAAGCAAAATAAGCAAAACCAGAACATTGTACACAGTAACAATGATATTGTATAATGATCAACTCTGGAAGGCTTAGCTACTCTGATCAACACAGTGATCCAAGACAATTCCAAAGAAAGCATACTGAAAATTGCTATCCACCTCTAGAAATCAAGCTGCTGAACTCTGAGTCCAGATTGAAAAATACTTTTTTTCACTTTATTTTTCTTGCTTTTTCTACAATATAGTTAATACAAAAATATGTTTGCTTGACTTCACATGTATAGAATGAGTATAACATTGCTTGTCTTTTCAATGGAAAGGTAAAAGACTGGAGGGAGAGAGGGAATTTTGAACTCAGAAATATTTTTAAAGAATGTTTAAAATAGATAAATATTGTTCAAGTTAAAAAATGTCTCCTTTCCAATAATGAAGCTGGCCTTCCTATCAAGCAGCAGAGATAATGGCAGAAAGTATAGAAACAATGTTGTCAAACGCTGAGTTTGGACTGGACCAACCTCTATCCCTGTTGTCAGGTTCCCTGATAAGCTACACCTTGGGATGAGCTGGTACCAAGAGCTTGTGTTTGGAACCATTCTCCAGAGGAATTCCCCCCTTGCCGTATCCACTGCCAGAGTCCCCTTACTATCTGTGTGATCTCTGGCAAGCCAACCAACCTTGCTGGGGCTCAGTTATTTCATCTGTAAAATAAAGTACTTGAATCAAATGACCTTTAAGTTCCCTTTCAGCATTTTTTTCTACGATTGCAGAGGGAAAAAACCTCATAGATACTTGCTTCCGACCCTAATCCTTAAGACCAATGGATCCTAAACCTAAAACTGTATAGGATCTCAGAGGGTGAAATCACAGGGTTCAAATCTCACCTCTGATGTTTTACTACTTCTATAACTTTGGGCAAATCACAACCTTGTTGGGTCTCAGTTTCTCCAAATGTAAGGATTACATAGCCTCTGAATTCCTCTGACTTCAGAGCCTGTGACATTTCTCCTGTACTAATGATACAAAGCAGTGCTTGTCTGTGTATACCTAAGAGAACACTGTTCCCTAATAGATTTTTCTCTATGTTAAACTAAAGACTTTAGCAATGGTTGATGAGCTGATCAAGTTACTAAGTCACTGACCAACTGATCATGAGAATTACCCTCAAACTAATTCTCAAATTTGTGCTTTAAAATCTATGTTGAACAATTGAGGGAATAAAGGAATAAGACATAGTAGGAAAGGCATTTCAGACCTGGACAGCTGGAAGATTCAGTGTACCTTATGGTCACTCACTGAAAGCAATATGACATTCTTCAGGTCGGCCTTTATACCGATGGAGTAGAAACCTCTGATCATTTCTTGACCAAATGTGGCAGCAACATTTTCCTTCAGAAGGTTGCTAAGGAGCAAAAGGAAAAAAAAATGGAAGCCAAGTATCTGGAAAGAGAAGACTTCTGGTCAAAAATACTGACTTATTCAAATAATCTTTGCTTTTTGGATGGCATAGGTCCTTGATTTTTGTTACCACTTGATACGAATTCTGCTATTTCCCTTCTAAATGGCATTTTGTTACTGACAGCTCCAGATGTCCACCTTTTTTCCCTCCACTGATTCATGTCTGACAGATGGTATGAAGAGCTTGGAATAGATTTCCTGGTTTGGATTGTGTGTGTGTGTGTGTGTGTGTGTGTGTGTGTGCATGTGTGTTTGTGTATTGTATGCTTTTGTATGTATGCATGTATGTGCACGTATAGGTATGTATTGTATGTGTAACAAAGGTAGAGGAAAAACCCATTCCAGGCTGCTGCTGACATCTTTACTATTATGCATCCTGGTGACAAAGGGGGGCTAACAGAACAATGACACCTGATAAGAAAAAAACGAAACTCGGTTTTCAGAGGAACTCTGGAACATGGGACTCTGCATCCCCAGCAGCTTCTCCAGCTGTCTTGTAACAGTACCCCCTTTCATTTCACTCTTCTGTTAAACCGTGTCCTTCCGACTCAACTTTGTAAGTGACAATGATTAAAAAGGTGTTGTTTCTTTCTCTACAAATAGGGGTAACAGTAATAAAGCAGCAGATAAAGAATTGCCTTTAAAAAAAAAAAAAAGAGGAAACTAGTTCAGATCCTGCCTTGGAAACTGACTCTCTGGATGACTCTAGGCAAATCATTTATTTAATCTCTCCATGTGTTGTTTTCCTTGCCTATAAATTTCCTTGCCTATGAAATCATTATTTTCTAATGTCCCTTCTAGCACTGAACCTATGATTATGACTAATATATACTGGCAGAGTGACTCTGGAAATGTCTCTTAACCACTCTCTGCCATAATGTCCTCTTCTCTAAACAACATTTATAAAACAGACCAGTTGAAATCAGTGGCTTCTAATGTCACTTCCAGCTTTAAAACTGTGACTGACCTTGACATAAGGCGAAGTAGATTAGGAAAGCTGTATAATTTCTCGGAGCTCCATGCAATACTCCTAGGAGAATAAGTTTTCAAGAAGGTGCCTATCTGTTTGGTAAAGGATATTCTTCATCAAGAGCCCCATATACAGACTAAATCACAGATTAAGTTAAAAATATATAAATGAGAGTTTGGCTGAAACTGTACACAGCACTGTGATGGACTTGGCTCTTTTCAACAATAAAGTTATTCAAGGCAATTCCAGACTTGGGATGGAGAGAGCTATCTGCATCCAGAGAGAGGATTATGGGGAACTGAATATGGATTTTCACCTTTTTTTTAATTAAAGCTTTTTATTTACAAAATATATGGATGGGTAATTTTTCAACATTAACCCTTGAAAAACCTTCTGTTCCAAATTATCCTCTCCTCCCCCCACTTTCCCCCTAGATGGCAGGTAGTCCAATACATGTTAAATATGTTAAAATATATGTTAGTATTTTCACCTTGGCTGCTGCTGTTGTTTGCTTGTTTGTTTGTTTTTTCTTTCTAATATGTTTTTCTTTCTGATCTGATTTTTTTGTGTGTGCAGCATGATAAATGTGGAAATATGTTAAGAAGAATTGCGCATTTTTAACCTCTACTGAATTATTTGCTATCTAGGGGGGAAAGGAGGGAGAAAAATTTGGAACACAAGGTTTTGCAAAGGTAAATGTTGAAAACTATCTAAAAGTATTTAGAAAAATTAAAAGGTATTTAAAAAACTAAGAGTTTGAGAATTAAGTGAAATAACTAAGTTAAAATGTTCTTGAAAGAAAAAAAAGACATGGTACAGATGTGGCTTAAGCAGTATATTAAAGTCGTGCCCTTCATATACAAAAATAATTTGAATTTCTCAACCATAGCTTATAAATAGGAGAATCAATGGCCCCTATACAAGGATGGAGTGTACCTGAGAATTAATGTATATATTAATACACATTGTACACACTAATATATACATTAATATAATATACACTGTATACATTAATATACGTATATTCATATACATTGCAAGAGATTTACAAATTTAACCAAAAGGACTTTTGATTAAATAGGAAAGAAGGAGTAAATTCCTAATGTATAACCACAATGGCAGAAATCACAGAAAGTAGCTACTTTTATAGGAAGAACAGCAGAAGAAATACAAAGGAACATACAGGAAATATAGTCCAAGAAAGGAGCCTTAGCAATGGTTTTCCAGAAACAACTGTACAAGATGCAAGTAACAAGCAAGATGAACAAGAAATCCCAATAGGCAGAATTGACATTATAGATATCACCAAGACTATGCTACCAGTTGTGAGTATCCTGGGGTTCTGAGAGAGTACATTTTATTTAAAAGAAAAAAATTAAATAAGTGAGGGGAGGTGTAGCATGAGATATTCCAGCCCTTGACCCCACACATTGATGCTCTAGTGGATTGGAATGATGGCAAACAGAGGAGGTGGACATCAGATACATAATTACTGGATGCATTGACTGGAAAAGTAAAAGGCAGATGCTGAAAGAGTGGCTGAGGTACCTATGTCCTTCTGACTCTGATGGTATTACACCGGTTTTGTCAGGTATCCCTACATGGGTATTAGGGTCTGAGAAACACCAACAGGGCTTCCTTTCACTCCTGGGTGCTCCAGGACAAGCAGTCAAAAGAAGACTTTTCATTAATAAGTTTTTGAGGGTAGATACCGTGTTTTTGCTTCTCCTTGTAACCCATCACTTAGCATAGCACCTGGTACATGACATGCTTCATATATGCTTCTCGATTAAACGATAATGCACTTCTGGGAGCCATACAGGATGGAGAGCTGGGGACCCTGGTTTCTGGTTCTCAGCATCGTAAATATCCGGATGTTTGATTCTCTCTTTTCAAGTTGTAAGTTAACTATCTGTGCCTGGCTTCCACTTCATAGAAAGATGAGGGCTATGATACCCAGGGACTTTAGAGGAGTTGGGTCTACTGCTGTGTCGCCATGCCGTGGCGAGGATACTGGGAGAGAGGGCATTGATTTCAATCTAAAAAGAGCTTTCTTACTTGGGAAAGGTTAGATCTAGGGACTTAATGGAATGTGCAGTCTATGTTCTGGGCAATTAATGTTTTTGCCTTACTATGCGTTTTAGACTAATTAAACAGTATATATAAATTATGGCCTTGAGTGAAGGTGGATAAATGCAGTGGTGGGAAGGAATGTAGACAAACGGGTCAAGGTAGAGATTCTGAATGAATCACAATCCTACATAGCTGAGAAGTCACAGTGATGGAGTGTTCAATCAGTCAGGAAATACTGAGTGCCTACTATGTGCCAGGTAGTGTGCTAAACTCTAGAAACACAAAAATAAAAAGACATAAAATAAAAGTTAGTTCCTGGTCCTAAAGAGCAATGAGGAAGGGGTGGGCAGTGCTGGCTGATTGATGGCCACATGCCCCCAGAATCTTCACCGCTGGAAGATATCGAGTGCTATATCTGGTACATCTGTGACATATATTAAGCAGATATGCTAATGTGAGTGAATCTCAGCAAGGGGGAGCAGGGCTAGAAGAACATTAGGTGAAGATCAATGGAGACAGAAACAGGAGTGATATTGTCAGTGGCAAATACTACAGACCAGCTTCTCAGAAACAAAATTTAGAGACAAGAAGTTTAAGAAAGTAAAATCAATAAGCATTTTTTCAGTGTTTACTGTATGTCAGGCATTGTGCTAACTATGGGTCACATGCCTGGTACAGGATGTGACAAAGCAGAGATGGGACGTTTTAATTATTAGGATATCGGCTAGAAGCCTGTCTGACAAAAACAGATGGAAATTGGGACTGGACCAGTAATTTCTCTAGTATTAGTAACTCCCAGATTAGGAAGCATCTCCTTCCAATCTGTGCACCTGATAGCCTTAGAAAGTTGCCTAGTGCCGAGATGGCAAACACAAGGCAGCCTCCTGCAGCCCACAATACTCCCAAATGCAGCCTGAACCAAAGTAAAAGTAATTGGGAAATATTTAACAAAAGAAATTAAAATACAGATAACATCACATTTAAAACTAAATCAATACACAGCCTACAGCGGTCCTTATGAAGGGTTTGGTGACAAGTATTTCCACCCGTGTTTGATATCACTGGCCTAGGGGATCTGAAAGGTTTCATTCCTTACCCACAGTCACATAGAAGGACTTGAATCTAGTTATCACTGATTCCAGGGTCAGCTCTCTATCCATTAGATAAAGGAAGTCCAAAGTATGATCTGTGGACCATGCAAAAACAGGTGGTAGACCAGTTGTGGCCATGGGCCATTGTTTGTCATCCCCTGAACTACACCATATTGCCTCTTGCTAAAGATATAACAGCTATTAATTTCTTAATTTGATCCAATAGATTACAGATCGATTAAACTATTAAAACAGTCATCCTGATTTCATGATCAAATCCTTGTATCCAAAACCCATAGGAAGAATATCCTAATCTTCCAATGTTCTAATATTCTAATAGATTTCTGTTCTTTTCCTTGTGGTTACTCCGTGCAAAGATATAGATCACAATCTACCCATGTCTGCCCTTACCCTTTATGATTCCTGGCTGTGCTTTTCCTTCCCCAGAGGTCCTCCCTTCACTCTTTCTATATAAGAAGGCTCCTTCAAGGCACTTTCTCTGGGTTATGAATGGTGTGACAAGTCCATTTTCTTTTTGGATCACTCTTTGATTTGATGATATCTTTTCTACTGCCTTCCAGTCAATCAACTAGCATTTCTTAAATACTTTCTGTATGCCAGAAACTGTGCTAGTATCTGAAGATACCAAATCACAGATGTAATCATCTCTACCCTCAAATATTTTACAACTTATCACAGGAGACATGTACAAATATAGATGTGCAGAAATGTACCACAAACGCACAAAGCAATTTTTGCAAAAAAAAAAAAAAGTCACTAGCAATTGTGGGGGGAGCAGGGAGTGTGTAGAAAGGGAGTGTATAGAAAGTGGTACTTAAGCTGTCTAATCCTCTTAGGAGTGTGTTACAACCTCCTTACACTTGACATTGTCTTTTGGTGACTCTCAACTTTTAATACTTTGGGGACTTAAAGGTAAAATGACCTGTTCCTATAAAATAAAAAATAGAATAGAAAATAAAGAATTTTTAGACTTTCCTAAGTTGCTATTTTTTTAACTTTAGAATAATTCAACATGTATTTTTTTCAAATCTTTTCACTCTTCCCAGTAGTTAACAATGACCTGGCTTCTTACACGAAAAGATTTAAACCTAAATTAAACCATTGCTCTGGAACTTCAATTAATCCATATGGATTGGTTGCCCTTAGACCTATCCCTCAGAAAAAAAAAATCTCAGAATGAAGGGAAGAGGAAATCACCATTGGAAAATATGACCCATTTCTTTGCCTGATGCCATCTGGAAACAGATTGGCTAGATTCATTCTGCCCTGATAATAGAGCAAACACAAGCATTATAAGGACTTTAATTTCCTCTGATGTTTTCATTATATATTCCTTTGTGGTAGACTTCATTTGCAATAATGCATATGTAATTTGAGAAACTAAAAGAAAATCTTGCCCCCTTAGGGACATCACAGACCTGGAAAAATACTGAGGTCTTTATCAAATTCAAAGGCAAAAGTAGTGCAGGAAATGCCACAACATTTTTTATTTTAAGGAAAAGGGGGGGAAACTGTCTCTGTAATGTCACTTGGCAGCTTGGATAAGAGGAATGGATTAATGAATATGAAACTGATGAACATCAAGTTCAACATTATGACCACTGGCAATGTCTTGTCACTCTCCCTAAGGATTCTTCATTGTACAATAAGTGTTATAAAATGTGTTTCCTGAGTATTTCAACACTGAAAAAGAGCCTTCTTAAAAATGGAGTATGATTTCATAGCTAAAGGGTACCTTAGAGATGATTTAATTTAACTCCTTCATTTTATACAGAAGAACCTAAAGCTCAAAGAGGACTTGCCCAATATCCCATAAAGACCTAGAGTTCCATACCCAGGCCCTTTCATTTCAAATGCAGTGTTCTTTCCTCTAAACAAGTGTCTCTCAATCTGGACTTTTGGGACCATAAAATTATTGCAAAGAATCAATTATTATGTTATCATTATGTCCTTTTTTTCTCAGTTAATGGAGGACTACTTCAATATTGGAGATTTGTGAAGTTTTTAACCTTTAAGAGTAATCCTCACTCTTAAAATGTTGAGAATCATTGTAATATGTGGTTTGGAGCATACCCTCTCTTAAAATTGCCCACAACAACTATTTTCCTCTTTACTGGAATTTTTCATACACTTCTATTAATAATTCTTTGTGGTTCCTGAATTACAGATCATTGTGTTGGGTTCTAAAATGAGACAAAGTCATAGACGTGCCTATTTTGAAAAACTTCCATTTGCTTTGAAACCTGACAAAAGTTCACGGGATTTAAAGCTGCAGAGCAGTGTTTTATAGATAAGAAAACAGAGGCCAAAGTGAAGGAAAAGGACTTTTCTAAAGGTAGCAAATGGCATAACTGGGATTCAAATTCATGATCTTTGACTTCAATCAAATGCTGTTTCCTCTTTCCTTTTCTTAGATATTTTGAAATATCTTTGATTTCTCAATGTGATTTCTTTCTTTCTTTCTTTCTTTTTTCTTTCTTTCTTTCTTTCACTGAGGCAATTAGGGTTAAGTGACTTGCCCAGGGTCACACAGCCAGGAAGTATTAAGTGTCTGAGATCAGATTAGAACTCAGGTCTTCCTGACTTCTTAACCTCAATGTGATTTCTTGTCCCCCAAATCACAGGCTATTCCCACCTTCTCATTTTACAATTGTCATCCATGTCTAACAACAAATACTCTACCCAAGGTTCTTTCCAACAGCATGGAAGCCTTCCTCTAGCCATTGCTACAAATGCCTCCTTTTGTGTCAAACATCTCTAGGATACTGCCACTCCTACGTCCCTATTGGTCCTTGGAATCCCTGACTTCCTTAAAGACTCAGCTCCAATACCACCTTCTACAAGAAGTCTTTTCTGATTGCTTCCACCAAAGTCCTCCCCTTTAAGGTTGCCTTTCATCTCTTCTGTATGTATATTGCACATATCTAGTGGTTTCTATGTCCCCCTCCATTAAAATAAAACTTCATTGAGGACAAGGATTTTTTTTGCCTTTCTTTGTATCTTCAGCAATTACCATAATGCCTGACACACCGTAAAGCTTGATAAATGCTTATTGAATGAATAATGGATTAAAATATGGATAATAAAGCATTTATCTTCCAGAGATGTTGTGAAGATAAAATGAGATAATATTGATAAAACATTTTGCAAATCTTAAAATATTTAAGGGCCATCTATTATTATTATTACTATTATTACTGACACAATTTTAAATATCAAGTAGAATGTATATATATGTCTAGATCTAGATAAGAACATAAGTATACTAAGTGTTGCATAGTGGTCAGAAAGTCCAGAGAGTAGAATCAGGAAAAGAGGCTCAAGTCTCACCTCCAACACCTGCTTGCTTTGTAGCAAAGGGTAAATCACATAATCTCTCAGTGCTCTAGGCTTTATAGGTACATCTATACACTGCAAAGAAGCTGCCAACTGCTTTGACAGAAGGAGTTTCCAAATGTAAGATGAAATAATATGTATAATGCCTATCTGCTATGGGCAAAAATATACATATATATGCATACATAAATATGTAAGCATATTTATGTATGCATATATATATCTGTGTATTTATATATACACATGCACATATATGTGTATATTCATTATATGTGTGTGTGTTTTTAAGAAATTTGCTTCTCTTCCCCAAGCTGATATCAGTAGATCTTTTGTTCATAAACACAGTTCCAGTGGGAGGATCCCATAAAATATTGCCTTGAACAGGTTATTTCATTTGCTGCTATCTATAAAAACATGTAAATGTCCACGATTGAATGCTAAGTCCTAAAACCAATTTTAAATGGTCATTATTGTGATGGGGAGCAAGGGGAAAGAATTCTTCTTTTTTAACTAGTCTTACAAGTTTCAGCAAATTAAAATGAAAAATGAATCATCAATCCTTCTTAATCATGCCCAAAGTGTTTTAAAATATGCAAACCAACATTTTAAATGATTATTCAGTGACATAAAATATTCAGCATATAATCACTATTTAATCATTGTTCACAGTTGCCTAATCCATCGCAATTCAAATTGATGTGGGGAGGTTGATCCTAAGTAGGAGGATAAGGTATTACACTCTTGAATGACCACAAGTCTTTCTGCTCTGCAAGGTAGGGTCACAGGGCAAAGGAGGAAAAATCACTCCACACTGTTGTTGTTTTTTCCATTCTGCTTTCTTCCCCATCTTTTTTTATAGTGATAAACCTTTATCATCCTTGATAACTGATTCTCCACTAAATCAGAATCTTTTGGGGGGGGGGGGAGCAGACAAACTAGTCTTGGGATGTGAAGAGTCAGCCAGTAGGAAAGATCCATTTCTAAGAAATCAAAGTAATTCTAGTTCTGGGTAGAACCATTAACTGATCAGATGATCGCATCTGTGATGTAATTCCTTCTGGACTTCAGTCTATGGGCATAATCTGGCTTTCCAAGAAAAGAGCACATTCAAGGATACAAGACCATTCATGTGTTTCATGAGAGGTGCCAGATGCTGAAAGGGTTGGTCTAAAAGGACAAAAGTTACACTAGAGTATATGATTTTGAGGAATGACATACCAGTTCCAGGGAGAAACTTGTCTCTTGGCCCTCCCAATAAAAAAAGTGAAAAATCTGAATCTACATGTGAAAAAAGACAACTAAAGAACACCTATCATGGTGCCCTTGTTAGAAAATGACATAGATAACGCTTTTCAGTTTGAAATATATAGAGAATATCACTGCAAGCATTCACATCTGAGGCATGATACACCTAAAATTGCATTTATAAAGCCTCGCCAATGAAATGTGAATACTCTCTTTTACTGTTTCATCACAAACTACTTGGATGAGTAAAAGAGAAGATCAAAATCATTTTCTTTTTCCTTTCCTCCCTTAACATGTTTTCCATCTTGTCACTGCATTCTTAGGAAATATCCGTTTTCATGTTCAGTCTCTCCACCAGACCCTTAATTTTTCCTTTTCTCTTTTCATCTATAACATGGACCCTCCACGTTGTCTTGTGCATATATCTATTTTGGTGTCAATTGCAGAAGAACCACAAATGAGAAGCTGCATAAGTTCATGGTACTGCCAATTTCAACTGGACCAAAAAAAATGCATTCATTTTTGAACCGTGTCACTATTAATCAAAATCACAAAATAAATAAAAATGAAAGTTGATTGTGCATGATGTGCATAAAGGCCACCTGAGAGTATGTATGTTATAGCAAAAATGTAAATGGCATCAGGGGAGTACTGGGTTTAAATGCTATCCCTAACTCTTAAATATCTGATCTTGGATATGTTATGTGCTTCTTTAATACGTGCTTCAGATAGTTAATAATCATGGTATCTACTTCTCACCATTGTGGTAGAGATAGAATGAGATGCATATAAAGCACTATCATTTCAATTAAACATTTATTAAGAATCTATGATCTTGCTCAGTAAGCTTTCCAATACCATGAAAGTATGAGCTATTGATATGTTTTCAGTTCTTACTATATATTCTAATGATGGTACCTTGCTCTTTCATCCTACTGGTCTGACCACTTCTTTTGAGCCCTGTTTTTTCCTTACTATAGAAAATCCCTCAGCACTAATGGCCCACTACCAATGGTACAGGAAGAAAAGAATTACATAAAATTGGACTAGTATTTCTCCTTCAACTTTTTCCCTTTTTATAAATATCAGAGGATTCTTTTCTAAGTGCCTGCATATCTAAGTTGACTCTGCCAGATCTAGCTAAGGAGTAAAGCTTTTCGCTAACCATATAATGGAAACTGGTTGAAAACAGACACAAATGGTTCTAGTTTCCCTTACAGCCATAAGCGATGAGACTCCCATGCACAAGCTTAATGTATTTCCCTTAGCAACATCTATTGACATAATTACATCCCATGTAAATTATGAAAATGAGACTGGTTGTTTTTGACACTGAAAAGCAAAACAAATTGGGTTCAGAGAACTTAATTTCAAAAACCAAAGAAGTATTCTCTGCCATGGTAACCACCTCCAAAAACAAATTGATTGTCTTGAGAGGAAGGCTATTTTAGAGGGTGGAATGCTGAACTCAGACCTTACTTCGATTCTCACTTCAAACACATCCTCACTGTAGGATCCTTAGCAAGTCAAATTCTTAGGGTTTCCAATTCCTAAATCTGTAAAATGGGGAGATGGAACTTAGTGGTTTTTATAATCCCTTACAGTTTATAATCCCATACAGCTCTATGATCAAGTTGAGGCTACCAGTCATGACTTGGGATCTATCAGAAAATTCTCTGTCATTTTTAAATGGATGTTGGATGTTAACCATCTTGGAAGGATAAACTTTTTTTTATATCATACTTGCCACAGCAATGAAAAATTCCCAGGATATCATGTGATCATCATTTCATCAGAAGCCCTAATCATGCTGTTCACTTCCCTCCAAGCTTACATATTGGTTTTTTTTTTTTTTGCCCCATCCCATCACCCTGATTATATTTGGTTTTATGCAGTGTCTTTCCTCCTTAGAATGTAAGCTCTTTGATTATTACATATGGCAACAATACGACTATACGATGATCAATTCTGATGGACGTGGCTCTTTTCAACAATGAGATGATTCAAACCAGTTCCTATTGTTCAGTGATGAAGAGAGACATCCACACCCAGAGAGAACCATGGGAACAGAATATGGAACACAACATAGCATTCTCACTCTCTGTTGTTGTTTGCTTACATTTTTTCTTTCCCAGTTTTTTTTCTTCTAATTTTTCTTGTGCAGCAAGATAACTGTGTAACTATGTATATACATATATTGGATTTGACATATATTTTAACAAATTTAACATGTATTGGACTACCTGCTATCTAGGGGAGGGGATGGGGGAAAGAAGGGAATAATTTGAAATAGAAGGCTTTGCAAGGGTCAATGTTGAAAAATTACCCATGTATATGTTTTGTAAATAAAAAAAACTTTAATAAAAATAATTTTTTAAAAATTCTGTAAGCTCCTTGAAGATGTCAAGTTTTCTTGTTTTTGAATCCCCAGAGTTTGATATAGTGTCTGGAACATAGTAAGCACTTAATAAATCATATCAAATATGTATATGTGTGTATACACACACACACACACACATATATATATATATATATATATATATATATATATATATGTGTGTGTGTGTCAGGGCACTGAATGATTTGACCCAAAAGAAATGGAATAATGGAGATCACCTGATTCATAAGCTTTCAATTGTCTTATAATTCTTCTATAAAACATGTGACATCACAAATATAGGATGGGAAACATGAGCTATAATTGAGAGCAATGGATTTTAAGATAACAACCTCAAGGCTAAAAAGAACTTAAATATCTCTTCCTGTTCAATTTACAATAAAAGCCTTTTTCCTCTCCAATCTCATCCCTGAAAATAAGGACAAGTCAGTCCATTTTATCTCCAAGTTCTTCTGAGAAAAGCACATTAGTATAAAACCTGTCCCTCCTTCCAAACAGCAGGAAAGTATAAAGGGTTTCTCACTCAAAGGTGAGAGTAGATGCATGTAATGAAATTAATTTGGAGAGACTATTCTACTTAAATGATACTTAAATTGCCTGGTTGGTAACCTTCAAACCGCTGACTTCACAGGCAACTCCAAAGTTTCCTAATAATTAAACTGTAACTGATAAATGACCAAACTTGGCAAAACAAAATTATGAATTAGGAACAAAATGATCCGAGGCTTCATTTGAAACCAAAGTAAAATTCTAAGGCATGAAAAAAAGACCCTCATAAATGCTGAGTAAGGACAAAAATGTAAACAGTTGGGAACTTGCAAAAGTAAAGAAAATGTTTGAAAATAAACATGAATGTTTTCTTAGAACATTACTGCAGAAAAATTCCACAAATAGGGAAATGGGAGCCCAAGAGCCAAATGATCAAATAAGATAATAAATATACAGAGCTTTGCAAAAAGTAAAAGTGTTATATAAATGTTAACTAAATAAAGCTAATTAGATTTTTGCTAGAATTGATCTAGTCCACAACAACTTGTACTTTTGAGTCACCAATTTGTATCTGTAGCTGGCCATGGCTGTCTGAAAAGTATTGTTACTGGGTAGCTGCCTTTTCTATTTTAGGGGAAGGTGGGTAGTGCAGGGAATAGAGCCCTGAACCGGAGTCAGGAAGACCTGAATTCAAATGTGGTCTCAGACATTTACTGGCTGTGTGATCCTGGGCAAATCACTTAATCTCTGCATGTCTCAGTTTCCTTATCTGTAAAATGGGGGTAATAACAGCACCTACTTCCCATGGTTGTTGTGAGGATTAAATAAAATATTTGTAAAGCACTTAGTACTGTGTCTGACATATAGAAGCATTATGTAAATGCTTGTTATTCTTATATAATTCATATTTTATTATTGTGCAAATCAGAAAGAAAGTGATTTTTTTCTTTTGAATAAACAATGTAAAGCTAAATGTTAATATAAAAAGCTAAATATAAATGTAATAGCCAAATAAAGCAGGATTATATAAAATGTTTATGAAATAATACAGTGGCACACAGTAAGCACTATATAAATGTTTAAAATAAGAAAATAGGAAAGTGATTTTTCTTTTGAATAAAGACCATCAAGCTAAAAATGTAAAAAAAAAACTAAATATAATCATAGTAGAAAAACAAAGTTAAATATTTAAAATATTATTGTAGAAAGTTGTACCTTCAGATATTACCAAGGGTCAATGTCTTGTTGAAGTAAAAATTAAAAAAAACAAAGAACCTTTTATCTGCTACCTCTCACTCCTATTGGGCCTTTTGTCCAAATTTTGTCTTTCTCTTCCTTCTCTTAGTACTGGGCCTTCTACGTTTTCAGTCCACATTATTGCATCTTCTAACTCCTTGAGTTCACATAAACCTGGCTTTCATAAGAAGGCTCTCCATCATATCTAATTGTTTCTTCTTTAACATTTTCTCTCTTTTTCTCTCTCTCTCTGTCTCTCTGTCTCTGTCTGTCTGTCTCTCTCTGTCTGTCTCTGTGTGTGACTCTCTCTCTTTCTCTCTCTCTCTGTCTCTATCTCTCTCTGTCTCTGTGTGTCTCTCTGTCTTTCTGTCTCTGTCTCTGTTTCTGTCTCTCTGTTACTCTCTACCTCCCCCTGTCGCTGTCTGTCTCTTTCTCTCTGTCTCTCTGTCTCTCTCTGTCTCTCTCTCTCTCTGTCTCTCTCTCTCTCTCTCTCTCTCTCTCTCTCTCTCTCTCTCTCTGTCTTTCTCATACAAAATCATCAGTTTAGACTTAATGAGGTTCCCTGCCATTCATAAGTCAATGATCCTGTGAAGGATGGAAGAGGAGTCTCCCTGAGGAGCATTCAGATATTCTATCAATCTCTCTTCCCAGTTTGCTCTCAGTGGCCAGACTGGAGCTCTGCTAAACTCTTGCGGGAGGCTGGGATCTGCTGCTACTTCTTAGCTTGGCTCCTGAATCACCATGAGTATAAACATACTACAGCAGAAACACTTCAGAATTTAATATGAACCACAACTACTCAAAAATTCTTTTGAGTGCTTATGGTCATTTTAGCTTCTTTGAATAAAATTTATGCTGCCATCCTGTTCAAAGAACCATAATTTTCACAGTAAGAGTATAAGGGGTTTGTTAGTCATAAAATCAATAAACGTTAAGTAAGTATTTGCTGTGTGCCAGGCACTAGGGATATGAGTACAAGCCCTATTTCCCAAGGAGCTAACATTTCAGCCAGGGAAACAACAAATACCTCTATAAATTATGCAAAATACGTAATTATGAAGAGACTAAAGAAAAAGTGCATAGAAGACAGTTTGAGGGGGAGGATATTAGCCATAGGAAAGGCCTTATGTGGAAGACGGTGTTTGAGCTTCATATTGAGAAAAGAAGGGAAATTTTCAGGGCTGAGGTGAAGATGAGGTGCATTCTGGGGATGGGGTACAAGGTAGAGGCAGGAAGTGGGATGTCATATATAAGGAATAGGGGAAGGCTAGTTGGGTTGGCTTGTATGGTGTGAAAGGGAAAGGAATAAATAAGGCTGGAAAGATAAGTTAAGATAAAAATATAAAAGGTTTAAATACTAAGTAGTTTCTATTTTTGATCCTAGAGACAATAGAGTCCATAGAGTTATAGGATAGAACAGTGCTAGGGTCAGACCTGCACTTAAGGAAAATTATTTTGGTGACAGTGTGCAGGATGAACTAAAATAAAGAGGCTGGGAGACCTATTAGGAGGCTATCACAATTATCTAAGCTCAAGGTAATGAGAACCTGAACTGTGGTGGCAGTTGTGTGAGTGGAGGGGTGCTGGAGATGTAAAAGTAAAAGCTGCAAGATTTAGAATCTATGGGGGTGTTTCTATAGATATAGATTGATTGATAGATTTAAATCAATAGAAAGATTATAGATTAGATAAATCAGTCTAGAGAAAAAGAGAGAGAATACATAGTCAGATTAGAGAAATACATATATACATACATGCGTACATACCCAGAGAGATAATCAGGATATAGACATGCATTCATACATACACAATGCTACTTACATAAATACACAGACACGATAGGATGGAGAGATACATACATATGTAGATAGACAGACGGACAGACAAACAGATAGACAGACAGACAGATAGACAGATAGACAGAGAGATAGATAGATGTGGGAGAAAGAAGGTAAAGGGGGAAAAGAGAAATGGGGGTTTAGAATAATCAGCAAGAGAAATAGAGAAGTAGGAATACTAAAACATCCTTGGTGAACATTTTCATTTATCAAGTATGATGTAGATGATGAACCAACAAAGAAAACTAAGAGAGAGTAATCAGGTAAGGAGAACCAGGACAAAAAGTAGCATCATAAAAACTCAGATAAGAGAGAGTATTCAAGAGAACAGCATCAAATGAAGCAAGTAAGTTGAGAAGGATGAGGATTTTTAAAATCAGTTAGATTTAGCAGTTGAGAACACTGATTACTTCGAAAAGAACAATTTCAGTCAAATGATGAGTTCAGAAGCCAGATTACAAAGAACTGAACAGTGCATGAAGGAGATAAAATGGAAGCAATTTTTTTTCAAGGAATTTGACTGGCAAAGGGAGGATAAATATAGCATTATGGCTTAAGGAGATAGAAGGAGCTAGTAAAGGTTCATTTTTTAGGAATGGGAAGCATTGGGCATATTTTAGGAAGGAAAAAATCTGAAAATTGAGTCTGGAATTTATAGAAAGAAAAGGAATGACTAAAGAAATAATCTGCTGCACATATATTGTATCTAGGATATACTGAGACATATTTAACATGTATAGGACTGCTTGCCATCTGGGGGAAGTAGAGGGAGAGAGGGGAAAAAATCGGAACAGAAGTGAGAGCAAGGGATAATGTTGTAAAAAATTACCTTGGCATGGGTTCTGTCAATAAAAAGTTATTACAATAAAAAAAGGAAATAATCTGCTGGAGAAGATGAGAGAGGCAGCAGCAGCACCCACTGTCCCCACTTAGGTGACCCAATGGTATTGCAGTCAAGAAGACTAGAATCTGAAGCTAGCTCACACATTTACCAGCTTTGTGACCTTGAGCCAGCCACTTGATCTCCTGTGATCTCAGCTTCCTCTTCTGTAAAATGAGAAGGATAATAATATATGTGTAGAGGGTTTGTCCTTAGCAAGGAGGCATGACCCCTCTGTCAGAATGAGGGAAAGAAGAAAAGAATAAATAATAATTTCAAGAGGTTTTGAGATGAAGAAAGAAAAGAACGAGCTCGAATCATTAAGCAAATTGTTTTCAAAGAATTTAGAGGCAAGATCTTCAGCTAAGGGCCATGTAGAATCATTGAGGAAGAAAGAAAAAGCTTTTGTGAGGGGGTAAGATTGAAAATCAGTTAGGAATGGGAAAAGAGTTGCCTTTACCTTTCTGAAGTGAGGGCACCAAATGGGCCTTTCTGGAAACTAAACATTTCTAAGTTTCTAAGCATCAATATACTTTATACTATACTTCTCAGTGTTGTGTGCCTTTCTTAGATACATTCAGCAACACCTCAGTAAGAGTGGAGGAGTTAGAAGGTGGAAATAATCCAGGGTTAATATTTAGCAAGATATGAATGTTAATAGAATGAGGGAACATGGGATTCCATGGTGTGATTGAATTGACTAAAGAGAGTCAAGATTGGATCAGGAGGGAAGTCAAATCAGATTAGGTATAGTGACCTGAGAAAGTTCTAGGAGGTGGGTAGGGAAACCAAAGGTCTCAAAGAAGGTGAAGAATGACTTTAGATAGTGAGAAACAGGGAGAAGTGGAATAAATAGGAGATTATAGTCAGGAAAAGAAAAGTTAGAGTTCTGAAGATACAAAACACTCATGGGTAATTGTAAGAATCAACATGTGACCCTGCCTATGTTCAACGGAAGTGAAATGAAGAAATAAGTCATGGAATTTAAGATATCCATCATCATGATGCTATATTATAGTATTTTAAGGTTTAAAAAGCCATTTATATATGTTAATTCATTTGAACCTCCCAACAATCCTGTGAAGTAAATGCTATTTTATCATTATATACATTTTACAAATGGGGAAACTAAGTACAGACAGATTAGATATTTGTAGGAACACTCAACTAGGAAGTGTCTGAGGCCTGTCCTCCATATACTGTACCACCTAACGTCCTCCTCCATCCTTCATCTCCATTTAGACGACCCAATGGTATTGTTCAAGAAGACCTGAATATGAAGTTAGCCTCAAACATTTACTAGCTTTGTTGTCTTAGACCAATCACTTGATCTCATTTTATCTCAGTTTCCTTTTCTGTAAAATGAAGAGAATAATAGTATGTACTTCTCATATTATTATTAGGATAAATGAGCTAATATACATAGAATACTCTATAAACCTTAAAATACTATAAAGTTGATAGCTATTGTTGTTGTTAACATGGATGTTAAAATCTATATGTATAAACTCAGGGTTTGAGAAGAAAAGAGTATTCATGATCCAAATGCCAAGTTCCCTGAGAAAAGAGAATGATCAGGGAGACAGATCACAATAGTCACCAGAATCTTGACTAAGTAGAAAATGTTGATACTCTGAATTTCAAAGGAAGAAAGATAAATGAGTGAGGGCAGTAAAAGGAAAGTCTGGAAATGATAACAGATTATTAATATTTTGATTTTCCCTTTTGGACCATGTTAGGGATTATGGGCAGCAAGCTGGATTAGTGAATAGGATACTGGATCTGGAGTAATGAAAATCTGAATTCAAATCTAGCTCAAACACTTACTAGCTGTGTGATATTAGATAAGTCATATAACCTTTGTCTGCCTGAGTTTTCTCACCTGTAAAATGGGAGTAACCTATCTCCCAGAGTTGTTGTAAGGATCAAATGAGATAATAATTAAAAAATAATTAGTACAGTACCTAGTCACATAATGAATGCTATATGAATGTTAATCATTAATTAATGTTATATGAATATTATCATCATCATTATTATGGAGCTTTGGCCCTGTAGTCAGGAAGACCTGAGTTGAAAATCATCTTCACACACAAGCTATATGAAGCTGGACAAGTCATTTAACCTCTGTCTCAGTTTCCTCATCTGCACAAGGAAGATAATATTGGTATCTACCTCAGAGGATGGGTACGAAGGCCAGATGTGATAATGTTTGTAAAGCTGATGTCACGCATGTAATAGGCTCTATGTAAATTTTAGCTGTGATGATGATGATGATGATGATGATGACGAGTGAAGGGACAGCCAGTGGTAGAGAGGAGGACAGGGATGTAGTGTGTTTATTGGGGATCTAGAACTCAGGGAAAACTAATAGAAAGGAATGTGAAAGGAAGATCTAGGACACACACACACACACACACACACACACACACGCACACACAGGACCCACCATACCAAGAGCAGACCACATCTTCCTTACCTCCCCTAATCTCCTAGCAGCTAGTACCTCCTTGCTAAATTTAAATTGTATTTATTTTACATATATTTTGCACAGATTTTCCTATGTGTATTATATATCTCCCTATAGAATGTAAGATTTCTGAGGGTAAGGACTGTTTTATTTTTATTTTTGTATCCCCAATTCCTTGCACAATTCTTGGTACATAGTAGAAATTTATATGGTTTTATACACCATACTCTAATTTCACCAAGATTCACTCCAGATCTTTGTTGCCATCCTAGGAAAATTCCCATGTCATTCTCCCTCTAAAAATGAAATAGTTCAGATAAATCAACCACTACCTCCAACACAAAGCCAACAGGTACTAAATGGCTGCTCTGAAATGTAACTTTGTCCAAATTACTTAGATTGTCTGCCACAACTGACCAGAATTTAACCATTTGCCTCATATGACTGTGATGACAGAACCTGAGGGGATGGGAATATTCCCAACACTCACATATTAAATCAAAACAGCAAAACTTTCAAATGCTTAATTTTTATGTAAAGGTGAATATCCACTCCACTTCAATGAAATACATAAGGATTAATTTAATCAATCAATAGCCTTCTTTCCATTAACATAACCAATAAGCTGATACATGTCTGATACTTTTAACAGATGAAAGCACCTTTGATCAGGTTGCATAATCAATCAACCAAAGATGTGAAAAATGTGAAAAAATCTTAGATACCTCTATTGAATTGATCAATCAAAGATATAAACTAGATGGGGGAAGTCTTTAATCAATTTGAATGGAGGGAAATGTTTCAAGTTGGATAAAATGAGATGAGTATGGCAATACAAAAGATCTACCTGTTTAGCTGAAGTGAGTTAGTCACCAGTTGGAGTTGGTTAAAAAAAAAATACATGAGTTTAAGATTCCAATAGCAGGCCAGCCTTATATATGAAATGATCTCATATCACATGCACACACACACACACACACACACACATACGACCACTTGACTAGTGGAAGACCAGGAAAACCCTGAAAGGTCCGAAGATTTGGAACTTTTCATTTGCAGCTATAATCGTTCCTGAAATCATAGTAGGTGGCAGAAGTATATCCATTGAGAGCCAAGGACAAAGTACACAAGGTGAGGAAAAGCAGCTTCAGGACTCTACAAGCACTTGCTCTTAGATCCCAGGATAAAATTACACACACATCATAGGAACATCAAGAACACTTAATAAGAAGAGAGGAAAGGAGCATATTTATATCCAGTTCTGTCATCCCTTTAGTATGCATGCTTTTTGAGTTTGAGTTTGAACTCATTTCCCATGGAATGTATACATACTAGTGGGAGAATATGTTCCAGACTTTTGAGACAAATATTATATTTTGGTCCTTCATATGTCTTATTGGTAAATAACCTGCAAAAAAGAGTTAATTAATGTTAACTGATTCAGTGATATTAAGGAGACATCAACTGATTTTAGTGAGAAATGTAACAATGGGGACTCATGACTGATTTTATTTAGAAACTTCCCAGATTTCCTCATGGAACCTGGAAGGGAAAAGTAGCTCCCTTCTTGGAACTCAACTTGCAAGTAGGAGTTTGAAGAGTGTGCCTACAGCCTATGATTACATTTTAAAAGGAATTCAAGAAAGTAGGAAATGACCTTATTAGAACTCTGAAAAAATCTGTTAGTTGAATCACTATGAGGAAAGTATATTAACAATGGGTGTGGCTTCCAGCCAAATTTCTAATCATTTTTCTTCTTTAAGTTGCCTGTGATTGGTATTCACCACATAAACTCAGCCTTGTACGAACTGACAAATTCAAAAATTGAATGTTTGAGGGTAGTTTATTGATAACTTAGACTCTTAGAACATGAAGATGCTCATAACCCAAAGTCTCAGTTACATTTAAAGCTGTTTTTCTCAATTCATATGTTTTGGGGATCCCATTTTAAAACGTTCCCTTTTCCATCCATGTACTCAGATTCTCAAAGGAAGACAAAGCAGAGCCCCTTAAATTAGTGAAAATCCAATAGATCTGACTATATCATTTGAATGTTGCTCAGTCACTTTAGTTACATTCAACTCTTTGGGACCCAATTTGGATTTTTCTTGACAAAGATAAGCATGGCTTGCCATTTCTTTCTTCCATTCATTTTGCAGATGGGAAAGTGAAGCAAACAGGGTTAAATGACTTGCCAACTATGTATCTGAGATCAGATTTGAACTCAAGTCTTTACCTCATGTTCTAGCCACTACATCACCTAGCTGCCCATGACTACTACTTAAGAAACGTAGATGCTTCCTATAGCTCCTAGGATAAAACACATACCTGTCTAGTATTTCACTGTCTAGCTACACTCTAGTTTTTTAGAACTCAAATTTTCTTCTTTATCCATTTTTTGTAAGAAATCCTACCTATTGCTCCATTCGATTCACAAGATGCACTTTGCCCTTATACCTTTATTAGGTGGGAACATCTTTGATTAAGATACAGAATCAATCAGTCAATCAATCAACATGACAGGCAAAGGAGATTGTCTACATCTTGAGAAAAGAACTTTTCTGATTAGGCTGAGAATGGAAAAAGCATAATTGGCTAACCAGACTAACTATGCTTTTGGGAGCATAGTTTAATAGCAGAAGGATTTCAACAGAATATCAATCCAAAAGGGATGCTTAATAAATATTTTTTGGATTGGATGAAATTGAGTTGAAAATTCAACTTTTGACATCTTTTTCACATTGGAAATTTTCATTTGATTTTTTAAAAATCATTATAACCATGACTAAAAGAGAAAATCATCATTCTCATATCTGTACTATACTGTTGTGCTTTCTAAAATGAATTGTATACTTGGTTGAATAGGAAATTGCATAGTCAGTAAACATTTATTAAGCACTTCCTGTGTATAGGCGCTGTGCTAGAGATATAGAAGAGAGGAAAGAAAAAGCACCACAATATATTGGTAAAAGGAGAGAGAATTACCCTACAAATGTGAATTAAATTAAATTGAGACAGCCAATTAATGTTAAACTAAATTATCCTGAGTTGCAGTGACAGAAAGCCCGATAAATTCAGTCCCAAAGCTTTTATGTAAAAGAAAATTTCTGGTCACATTAAGCCCAAGAAATTTGTTTTGAGTTTCTTGATTTTTCATACATTTATTTCTGAGTACTAATCAGTGCACTGAAGCCCATGTTGCATCAATGATACCTAAAGCTGTCCTCTGAGTATGAAGCAGCTAATAAAGCAAATCGAAATAACAAGGAGAGCAAATAGAAGGGTTTTTTTTTAAAAGGCTTATTAACCTCAACATAAACCTATATTCCAAGCTCTGAATTACAAAGATTTTACTTTTCCTTTCAAGGTGAAAATGTTAACACTGACTGTGCAAGTGTGATAAGCTAGTGATTTATGTAGAAGCCAAGGAAGACAACAATTATTTTGGGGAGACTATTCTATCACACATCACAGGATGACTGTCTCTTTTCACTCTTGGAGTTCAATAAATCTCCCCATCTACAAACCTGGAAGTTGCTGGCTTCAGCTACTGGCAAGGAAATTCTCTGAAAGAAAGGCCCCTTGCCTGCTCCAAATATTTGTAAGCCATGTCCATTTGTCTTGACTCTACAAGTACACCACATGGAGACTGCATTGCCACGTTCCTTTGAATGTCATAGACAATTTGTAATCAATATTTACCACATTTACAGTAATTATGACAACTATTCATTGTGTATAAAAATATACTTAACTGGTGATTCTTAATCTGGGCTTCCTTAACTTGTTTTAAATAATATTTTATAACAGTATTTCAATATTGGTTTCTTTTACAATCTTAAATATTTTATTCATAAACATATGATATTTATTTATAATCCTATATATTTATTTTATACACTTTAAAACATTCTGAAAAAAAGAATCTATAGGCATTCCTTGACTCAAACAGGTCCATTTTACAAAGTAACATAAAACCTTCTGTCATTCCAGTTCTGATGGACCTGGCCATCCTCAGCAAGGAGATCAACCAAATCATTTCCAATGGAGCAGTAATGAACTGAACCAGCTACGCCCAGAGAAAGAACTCTGGGAGATGACTAAAAACCATTACATTGAATTCCCAATCCCCATATTTATGCCCACCTGCATTTTTGATTTCCTTCACAAGCTAATTGTACAATATTTCAGAGTCTGATTCTTTTTGTACAGCAAAATAACGGTTTGGTCATGTATACTTATTGTGTATCCAATTTATATTTAAATATATTTAACATCTACTGGTCATCCTGCCATCTGGGGGAGAAGGTGGGGTGTAAGAGGTGAAAAATTGGAACAAGAGGTTTGGCAATTGTTAATGCTGTAAAGTTACCCATACATATAACCTGTAAATAAAAGGCTATTAAATTAAAAAAAAAACCTTCTGCCATTGCTACTATATAAATACAAATTGGCTCATTAATAGACTATAATCCCAACAAATATATGACGAAATGTACTAATATATCCTATCTATAAAACTGTACTTATTTTAATTATATGTAAATTAATCCACAGATCAATAAATATAAAATGATAACAGCTAGGTTCTAAGTCCACTTTTTTCTGAACTCCATAAAAAGATGAGAACAAGATAAATAACAAAAACACTAATAAAAATAATGACAATGATGTCTATGATAATAATAATGGCTTATATACATAGATAGTATTTTAAACTTTGGGTCTAGACCTGTGTTCTAAGAATAAAAATTCATTCTATTGTTATAGATCAATCACTCATAACCTTCCAGACTTTACTTAATATTCTAATGAGTTAGATAACTAATCAATGGTCATAGAGCTCATGTGGAGTTATCTTTCTGGCATACAGGCTAGTTCCAAGTATGTACCCATTAGGAAGTATTTTAACCTATTTGATCCTCAGTTCCTTTATCAGTAAAAAAACAAAAAAACAGTGCTGAAACCTCCAGAAATTGCCTCCCAGAGTTGGTAGGACTCCAGTGTAGAAAAGTTTATATAAGCATTAACTGTTACTGCTATTTATGAGGAATATTGAAAAGTAGTATATTATGTTGGAAGGGGGACTTTCCCAGATAAATGGCCATTTAGCCTCTTCTTGAAGATTTCACTGAGAAGAAAGCATGAAAAGTGCCTTCCAATGTAGCTTTCTAAGATTTTATATATCTGCCACATATAGATAAGACATGGCTATAGATGAGATGATCCTTAGTCAAAGAAGGCAAACAGTGTCAAAGGCTAGATACTTAAACTAAGAAAAATCCACACTACTTTTCCTTGCAACAATGTGGAGAGATTTTTGAATGAAAAAATGAGACAAAGTAAATGTTTAGAAGTAGAATAGTATATTTGGCTGTGAATAAGGAAGACTTATATTTATCAAACCTGGCCTCAAATATTTAGTATCTGTGTGACCCTGGAATGTCACTTTTTTGCCTCAGTTTCCTCACCTGTAAAATGATCTGGAAAAGGAAATGGCAAACCACTCCAGTACATTTGCCATGAAAACCTTAAATGAGGTCACAAAGAATAAAACATGACTGAAAACAACTGAACAAAAACAAAAGATTTTTACAGAGAGAAAATGAGGAGTCATCCAAAAATTGAGTAAATGAGTCAAAGAAAATGTTGTTTTTAACTACAGCATAGGAGGAAAGCTAGAGGACAAATAGCTAAAAGAAAGATCCACAGAGGTAGGAGAGAAAAGGTCCATATTAAAATCCAAACAATATTCATGTACTAAACACCAACTCAGCAATAGGCACTATATTAAGTGCTTTAGGATATAAATAATATAAGCAATATGGACCCTACCCTCAATGAATTTATTTTTTTTAATTCAAGTGTGACAACCTGTACTTTAGTAGGTACATATACATAAAAGCAGCCACTAGTTTGCCTGAAATAGAAAGACAATCTTTTATTCTATACCCACTGATCATTATTTAGACCATTAAAACTTTATATATATATATATGAACTGAAATAATTACTAGATATATAGATAAGTTACTTAACCTCAGTCTACCTCAGTTTCCTCATCTGTTTCTCTCTAGGATTCCTCTCTTCGAGAATCATCATCTCCCATGAGTTCAATTCCATCTTTATGTAGATAATCCCTCAAACCATATATATAGTTCTCATCTCTCTCCCAAGTTCTATCATACATGACCAATTATTTATTGAACAACCCCACCTAATTTTTCCCCTTAAAGCCCCATATCTTCCTAACTAACTTATTTCTGTCAAGGATAGCACCAGCCTTCCAGCTAGCCACGTTCACAACTCCAGAGTCTTTCATTCATTCCCCACACTTTTCAATATCCAAATAGTTCTACCATCACAATATCTCTTCCCTCCATTTCCTTTTCTCTATTTACATAATCATTAGCCCAACTCAGACTTTTAACATCTCTCCCCTGGACTATCTCAATAGTCTCCTAGATGGTCTTTATCTAATTTGTCCCACTCATCAATCCATCCTTCATAAAGCATCCAAAATGAGAATCCCAAAAAACAAATTTGGTCATCTCATTCCTTGACTTAAGAAACTTTGGAAGTTCCCTATTATTCCTAGTATAAAATACAAAAGACTCTAGTTTAAAAACTCATTCAGAATATAGTTCCAAACATTTTTTCAGAGAAATTACACATTATTCTCTCTTATGCATTCAACATTCCAGCCAAAATGGCTTCATTTCCTTTCTTCTTGTACTACATTACACATAATATCTCCAAGCCTTAATGCTGCCCCTTATGCCAGAAATGTTCTTTCTCTTCACATCAATTTCATAGAACCACTCTAAGACATAGCTAAACTCTGGTGGCACCAGTGAAATTATTTTATATTTATTATTATTATATATAATTATTTATATATTATATTATATATATTTATATAATATTAGTATATCTGTGTATATTATATATGTTGCTTCTCTTCCCCTCCCCCAACAGAATTCTTAGTTCCCTTTATTTTTGTATTGCTAGTACAATATTTGACACATGGTAGAAACAGTGATTTCTAATGAACACACTCATGTATGTATAGGCATACATACATATATATATATATATATATAATATTCATATCATATATTACTTTGGATGGATCCACGTACACGTAGCTGTGTAAATGAACACAAATTTATTATGTCAACACAGTAGATCTTATTGAAAATGTTGATACATTCATGTTTTCCTTATTTTGTGATCATTGAAACAGACTGTGATTCACTAGCTCATCTCCTTTAATAAGATGGGTAATTATGTAGTCTTGATACTACAGTAGTGGTAATAACATAACTATTATTCAGATTAGGTTAGAAGTGGAAATAAATTCAAACATGCCTTATAGACCCAAGATCCTGACCTCTTAAAAGGAGCTGCTTCTGCTAAAATAGCCATGGGGGATTTAATGTGTGACTCAGTCAGCTGGGCTGGGGATATGGCCAACAGCTTTTAATCTGCTTATCAAAGAGAAATAGTACAAAGACTAACATAGAACATTGTCCCTTGACTTAGAGCATCAGGTATTTTGTGCTTTTGAAAGATAAAGTCAGTGAATAAAACTGTAGCAATGTCTCTCATTAAAAGAAATGTTCATTCTCAGTCTCAGCATCTTTCTCGGGATCTAGAGCATTGTTTTGCCTGTTGTTGTTCAGTAACTTTCAGTGATGTCAGACTGTGAACCCATTTAAGGTTTTCTTCACAGAGATATTGGAGTTTTTGCCATTTCCTTCTCAACTCATTTTACAGATGAGAAAACTAAATCAAAAAGTGATTTTGGTTTTGGACATGTTTGAGATGACAATGGGGTGCCTGGGTAGGGATGTTCAACAGACAATTGATCATGTGTGATAGAATTTGAGAGAGAAAAATGAGAGCTGCATATATGAATTGAGAGATTATCTATATAAAAATAAAGTTGATTTGCCCATTATGAGAATGCTAGCAAGTATCTGAGGCCAGATTTGAACTCAAGAAAATGAGTCTTTGTGACTCCAAGCCCAGCGCTTTATCAACTATACCACCTTAATATCACAGTTTATAAGCTCCTTTTATCTATCAGGCTTATAGTAAAGCAGTGAAATACCATAGAAGGAAGGAACATTGAGTTAAGATATTCTCTTCAAAGGCCCACAGAAGCAGTAATTCCAATGTAATTCATTTGAGTTTATGAGCTCAAATACCTTTCTAAATCAGCTTGGTAGAATACATGGGAGAGAAAAATACAAGAAATTTCAGAATAAACCAGAGAAAGTTTTACTCATATCAGAGGTTCCAAATTGTTACTATCAAATGTGGAAATTCAGATCTGACTAAGTCTAGTTCTATGCATCAGGTTAGAGAATAGAACAGAAGAAGATCCTCGCAGTCTATCCAATAATTAACAAAAGCTGATTTACTTAGCCATCATTGGTGATATAGCATAAGGATATAGTACTGATTTAGCTGACCAGAATTTCTCTATACCAGTGATGATCATATTACTTGCCTGCTGCTCATAAACCTTGAGGAAGAGTAGGGAATCCCAGTTCTCAGACTTTTTTTTTTTGTAAACAATCAACTAGGAAGCCATTCTAACATTCTTAATCTATATATAAATACATACTCAATTATGTCTCTAGAGTATTTTCAATACTTCTTAAGGAAAATAATCATCATAGCTTATCTGTCAAGGAATCCTAAGAGATATTTCTCCTACCATACCAGCCCTCTAACATTTTCATTAGCATTTTCTGTGAATCTCAGTTTCTCTCTAGACTTCTACCAAGAGAAGTAAAATCTCAGCATTATTTACACTAATAAATAAGGAACCTTTAAATTATTTCTCTCTAATTATAGAAAGGTATCCCCAGGATAATACACTATGACCACAAAAAATTTACACCAGGAATGCACAGCTGGTTCAATATCAGGAAAACTATTAGCATAGTTAACTATATCAATAACCAAACAAAAATCATGTGATTATCTCAATAGATACAGAAAAAGCATTTGATAAACTCCAACACCCATTCCTATTAAAAACACTAGGAATACAGTATAGGAATACATGGACTTTTCCTTAAAATGATCAGTAATATCTACTTAAAACTATCAGCAAACATCATATGTAATGGGGGCAAACTGGACCATTCCCATTAAGATCAGGAGTGAAACAAGGTTGCCCACTAGCAACATTACTGTTCAATACTGTATTAGAAATATTAGCTTTGCAAATAAAAAGAGATTAAAGGAGTAGGCTATGAGGAAAACAAATTATCACTCTGCAGATGATATGATGGTATTTTTAGAGGATCCTAGAGAATCAACTAAAAAAAGTACTATAAACAATTTATAACTTTAGCAAAGTTGCAGTATACAAAATAAATCCACATAAATCATTAAGCATTTTATACATTATTCATATACAAGTCTAGTACCAAGAGATATGAAGAGAAATTCCATTCAAAATAATTATTGATAGTATAAAATATTTGGGAATCTATCTGCCAAGGGAAAGTCAGGAATTATGTGAACACCACTACAAAATCTTTCCACAAAAATGAAGTCAGGTCAGTAAGTTGGAAAAATATCAAGTGCTCATGGGTAGGCCAAGTGAATATAATAAAAATGACAATATTATCTAAATTAATTTATTTATTTAGTGCCATACCAATCAAAGTCCCAAGAAATTATTTTACAGATCTAGAAAAAATAATAGCAAAGTTCATATGGAAGAAAAAAAAAGTCAAGAATTTCAAGGGAATTAATGAAAAAAGCAAATGAAGGTGCCCTAGCTGTGCCAGATCTAAAACTATATTATAAAACAGTGATCAGCAAAACCATTTGGTACTGGCCAAGAGATAGAATAGTCAATTAGTGGAACAGATTAGGTTCACAAGAGAAAATAGTCAATGACTATAGCATTCTAATATTTGACAAACCCAAAGACTCCAGCTCTTGGGATAAGAATTCACTATATGACAAAAACTGCTGGGAAAATTGAAAACAAGTACGACAGAAACTAGGCATAGACCCACATATAACACCATATACCAAGATAAGGTCAAAATGGGTTCATGAGCTAGACATAAAGAATGATATTATAAACAAATTAGAAGAATATAGGATAATTTACCCTTCAGACTTGTGGAGGAGGAAGGAATTTGTGACCAAAGAAGAACTAGAGATCATTATTGACCACAAAATAGATAATTTTGGTTATATTAAGTTAAAAAGGTTTTGTACAAACAAAACTAATGCAGACAAGATTAGAAGGGAAGCAATAAACTGGGAAAACAGTTTTACATTCAAAAGTTCTGATAAAGGCCTCATTTACAAAATATATAGAGAATTAACTCAAATTTATAAGCCATTCTTCAATTGCTAAATGGTCAAAAGGATATGAGTAAACATTTGCAGATGAAGAAATTGAAACTATTTCCAGTCATAAGAAAAGGTGTTCCAAATAACTATTGATCAAAGAAATGAAAATTAAAACTATTCTGAGATAGAGATACCACTACACACTTGTCAAATTGGCTAAGATGACAGGAAAAGATAATGATGAATGTTGGAGGGGATGCGGGAAAACTGAGACACTAATACATTGTTGGTGGGACTGTGAATGGATCCAACCATTCTGGAGAGCAATTTGGAACTATGCTCAAAAATTTATCAAACTGTGCATACCCTTTGATTCAGCAGTGTTACTACTGGGCTTATATCCCAAAGAAATCTTAAAGGAGAGAAAGGGACCCACATGTGCAAAAATGTTTGTGGCAGCCCTTTTTGTAGTGACTAGAAAGTGGAAACTGAATGAATGCCCATCGATTTGAGAAAGCCTGAATAAGTTGTGATATATGAATGTTATGGAATATTAGTGTTCTGTAAGAAATGACCAGTAGGATGATTTCAGAGAGTCCTGGAGAGACTTACATGAACTAATGCTAAGTGAAATGAGCAGAACCAGGAGATCATTGTACATGGCAACAACAAGACTACACAAAGATCACTTCTGATGGACATGGTTCTCTTCAACAATGAGATGAATCAAACCAATTCCAATTGTTCAGTATTGAAGAGAATCAACTATACCCAAAGAGAGAACTATGGGAAATGGGTGTGGACCACAGCATAGCATTTTCACTCTTTCTGTTGTTGTTTGCTTGCATTTTGTTTTCTTTCTCATGTTTTTTTTTTCTTCTTGTTCTAATTTCTCTCTCTCTCTCTCTCTCTCTCTCTCTCTCTCTCTCTCTGTGTGTGTGTGTGTGTGTGTGTGTGTGTGCGTTTCAAGGTAATTTTATAAATATATTAACATTTATTTTAACATATTTAACATGTATTTTTTGGATTCTTGCCATCTAGGGGAGGAGGTGGGGGGAAGGAGGGGAAATTTTGGAACAAAAAAAGTTTTGCAGGGGTCAGTGTTGAAAAATTACCCATGCATATATTTTCTAAATAAAAAGCTTTAATAAAAAATGTGCATTTTGTTTTCTTATTCATTTTCTTTCCTTTTTCATAGGATTTTTCTTATGCAGAAAGATAATTATATAAATGTTTGCATATATTGGATTTTACATATATTTTAATATGTATAACATATATTGGATTGATTGCCATATAGGGAAGGGGATGTGAGAAAGGAGGGGAAAATTTGGAACCCAAGGCTATCCAAGGATCAATGTTGAAAAATTATCTGTGTATATGTTTTGAAAATAAAAAGCTTTCTAAATACATACAGTATTTCTCTCTTGTTTTTTACACTCAATCTACCAGAATCCCAAGATATTTCAATTTATTGTCTTAATCCAATTTTATTCTATTCTGTGCCAGATACTTTCTTACATTATAACATTCATGTTTTTTATCTGTCATGTTCTTTTGAGAGACCTATACCTCTTAAGTTTCCTCTAAACATCCTGTCTCCAAGATCAGGATTTTTGGTTGGTTGGAAAACATCTTTTTAAAAAAAATTTATTGCTTTTTGCTTCTCTTCTTCCTGGTTATCTTTCACTTTCATGTATTTACATTCACAATTAATTATTTTCTCTTTTTGTTTCTTTGGTGAGATTTGCCATCATGGATGCAAGTTTTTCCTATTATATCATTTTCTCCCCACTGCACAGGCCAAAAATTGTCCTCTTATCACAATTTGTATTTCTCTTATAGGTCATTCAGAAAGATACTGCTATCTTGGGAATCTACTGAGTCCTTTGCCTCATCAAATTCTGATTCATTTTCTTTTTCTTTTTTTTTTTGAAGTATTTCTGGACTCTCTATTTCTGCATCTGGAGGTTGCCTTCTGTTATTAATATTTTGCCTACTAGCTTTTATTTGCTTATAATAATATTCTCTAATTCTCACTTCCTCCTGAGATCACTGGTAATTATAGTCTTTCCCTTTTGTTTTACCCTATTATTCACTTTGTAAATCCCTCTCCTTTGATAGCAGTTATCCTGCAGACTGGATAGAAAAGATTCTCAGTCCTCTCCAAAACTGGGTAAATAAAGATACACAGTCTAGGTTTCTGTCATAATGACTTTGGGAGTGAGCAGAGATGGACAGAACTGGCACCAAGTTGATACCAGAGACTTTGCTAACTGGCTTAGTGAAATGTCACACAGTTCCCACACACATGTAATTGCCCCCACTCTCTCTATTCTTCCATTTTCTGATTAGGCTCTGCTACAACCCAAAGTACTATCAAGCCACCGTCATAGCCTGAGCAAATTTCTACCCTTCATAGTTAAGAGTTCAGTAGCACTCAAGCATTACCCAGAACTTAGCAGCTTCCATTATAAAGGATCAAAAGGCTTAAAATATGATATTCCAGAAGGCAAAAGAGCTTGGACTGTAGCCAAAAATCAAGTACCCAGAAAAATTAATCATTATCTTTTAGGGGAAAAGATGGACATTTAATAAAATAGGAGATTTTCTATTATTGTTGATGAAAAGACCAGAACTGAACAGAAAATTGAATCTTCAAATACAGAACTAAAGAGAAGCATAAGAAGGTAAAATGGAGGGGGGGGAGGGAAACTATGTTTTTAAAGATTAAAATGTTCACATATTTACATGAGAAGATGATATGTGTAATTCTTGAGAACTATATTTTTGTTAAGGATATACTTAGAAAATATAGGCATAAGTTGACTTTAATGTAATGACATAAAAAAGAAAGAAGTGGAAAGGGATTGTAATGGAAGAAGAGGAAAGGGGAGGTAAAAGACTTATTACAGAGGGAAAGAGGGGAGGGAAAGCATTGTTTGAACCTTAATCTCATCAGATTTGGCTCAAAGAGGGAATGTCATACATATAGCTTTAATATAGAAACTTGTCTCATGCTATGGGAAAAAGAGAAAGGAAAGGGGCAGACTAATAAAATGGAGAATGGAAGCAGAAGGGGAAAGAGATAAGAAAGAGAGAAAGGCTGAAAAAAGGGATCGCAGATTGAGGAACTTGGTGATCAGAAGCAAAACTCTGGTGAGGAGGGAAAGCAGGAAAGGTGAGAGAATGTATAACTTGGGGAAAATGGGATGGTGAAAATACAGACTTAATAATTAACTGTTAATGTAAATGGGATGAACTCTCCCATAAAATGGAAGCAGATAGCAGACTGAATTAAAATTCAGGGTCCTATAATATTTTGTTTATAAGAAACACATTTGAAGCATAAAGCTAAAGTTAAAAGTTAAAAGGCTAGAGCTGAATATATTATGCTTCGGCTAAAATAAAAAAGATGGGGTAGCAATCATTATCTCAGATCAAGGAAAAGCAAAAATAGATCTAATTAAAAGAGATTAAAAGAGAAGGAAACTATATTTTACTAAAGAGTATCATAGATAATAAAGTAATATCAATACTAAATATACATATGCATCAAGTGGCATAGCATCCAAATTCCTAGAGGAGAAGTTAAAAGCGTTGCAAGAAGAAATAAACAGTAAAGCTATACAAGAAGGAAATCTCAACCTTGCTCAATAGAACTAGATAAATCAAACCACAAAATAAACAAGAAAGAAGTTAAGGATGTAAATAGAATTTTAGAAAATTTAAGTATGATAGATCTTTGGAGAAAATTGAATTGGAGAATTCAGAAAGGAATATACTTTTTTTTCTCAGCAGTACATGGGACCTACACAAAAACTGATGATGTATTAGGGCATAAAAACCTCAAAATCAAATGCAGAAATAAATAGTAACTATATCCTTGTCAGATCATGATGTAATAAAAATTACATGTAATAAAGGAGTGAAGAAAAATATACCAAAAATTAATTGAAAACCAAAGAATATGTGGGTGAAAGAACAAGCCATAGAAACAATCAATAATTTCATCCAACAGAATGACAATGAGACAATATAACAAAATTTATGGGATATAGTTAAAGCAGTTCTTAGGGGGAAATTTATAACTTTAAATTCTTAATTAAATAAAATAGAAAAACAGAAGATCAATGAATTGGGCATGCAATTTAAAAAGCTAGAAATACAACAAATTAAAAACCCACAATTAAATTTGAAATTTGAAATTTTGAAAATAAAAGGAGGCATTGATAATATTGAAAGTAAGAAAACCCCTGAACAAATAAACAAAAATGAGAGTTTGTTTTTATGGAACAAACAACAAAATACATAAAATTTTAACTAATATGATTAGAAAAAACAGAAGAAAATCAAATTGCCAGTACCAAAAATGAAAAGGCTAGACTTACCATTAATAAAGAAGAAATTAAAGCAATAAATAGGAGCTATTATTCCCAACTGTATGCCAATAAATCTGATCATCTAAGTGAAACATATGAATACCTATAAAAATACAGATTGCCCAAATAAACAGAGGAAGAAATAACTTACTGAAATAGTCCCATTTTAGAAAAAGAAATTAAACAAGCTATTAACCATGATTAACACATGGATTTACAAGTGAATTCTATCAAACATTAAAAAAAACAATTAGTTCCAATATTATGCAAACTATTTCAAAAAGTAGGGGAAGATGGAGCCAAGATGGCGGAAAAGGCACACGTGACTTTCTAAACTCTTCTCTTACCCTCTCTATCAATATTATATCGAGCCTCAAAAATAGTCTTGACTGCTACAATTTGTAAAGATAAGAAGTAGAACAACTCACCAGCTGAAGAAAATCTGCAGTCTCGCCAAAAAAGGTTGGTTCCGGGGCCAGGGGGGAGATCAGTGCAGACTGGGAGAGAAATTAGGTTCCGAGGAGAGTCTCAAACCGAAAGTGAAAGCACAGATCTCAGCACAAGCACGCAGCCCCCACTCCCAGTACGGGGCTTTTCCTTGGGGCAGTTGCGATCCTGCACGGCAGGAGGACACAGCCTGGGTTAGCCTACAATCTGCGCAGTGGGGGGCTCGGCTTGGGGCCATAGAGGTTTCGCAGGGCCAATTTGCATCAGGCAGAGACACTGGAGCAGAGTTCCCGGCAGAGTTCGGTAGAAACCGGGGTCTGCGGTCTGTGGTCAGCTGCTAATACTCACAGTCCCACAAGAGGCTCAGGCCTGGGGCAGTGACACTTTCACCCCTTAGTCTCTAGCCTAGGGCAATCGCTAACACACACAGCCCAACTGGGCACTTCGATAGCTCGGCCAGTGCTGAATCCACCTCCTGTTGGGGGAAGGGAAAACTCTCACTCAGAGCACTCCCAAACCTCAGAGCCAGAAATTGGTTTACATCTCTCCTTGCTCTGCAGAGGAAGCTGGTAACCCCTTGCCTAGAGACATACCCTAAGGCTTTTAAACATGAATAAAAGATGAAAAGAAGGATCAACAGCTTCTATGCAGAAAAAGAGCAGGTCAGGAAACCCATAGAGACCTCAAACAGCAAAATGCATCAGACTGTCCCTTATGATGCTCCATGAAGAGACCATTAAAGTCTCAAAAGAGAGTTAGAAGATAAATGGGAAAGGAAAAGAAGCCTTACAAGAGAGCAACAACTTCCTGAAATATGAATTGAAAAGATAAAAATTCCAGGAAGTGCAGGAAACAAAATTGTGAATTGAAAAGTAAAAATCTCAGGAAAGTAAGATTTGTGAATTGAAAATAAAGAATCTAGTAGGATTTGTGAATTGGAGAAGACAAAGAACCTCAAAGAAAGTAGGATCTGTGAATTGAAAAAGAAAATAATTAACTAAAAAAATAGTGTAAATGGAAAAAATTCACAGACCAAAACAATACATTTAAAAACTCAATTGACATATACAGAAAGTAAAAAGGTAATGAAGAAATAATTAATTTAAAATTAGAACTGAAAATAGAAACTAATGATTCATTGAGATGAAGAATCAGTCAAGCAAAACAAAAATGACAAACTGAAAAACCATGAATTATCTATTGCAAATGACAGACTTGGAAAAAAGATCTCAGGAGAGATAATCTTGAGGATTATTGACTTCGAAAACTATGATGAAAAAGAGCCTAGATACTATTTTACAAGAAATCATCAAAGGAGAACTGCCTAGATGTAATAGAATCAGAAGGTAAAATAGACATTGAAAAAGTCATCGAACACCTTCTGAAAGAAACCCTAAAATAAAAACCAAGGAATATTATGGCCAAATTCAGAACTATCAGATTAAGGAAAAAATTTTATAAGCAGCCAAAACCATTTAAATACCGAGGTGCCACAATAAGGATCACCCAAGATCTGGCTGCCCACATTAAAGGAACGAAGGCCTGGAATATGATATCGAAAGGCACAAGAACTTGGGATGCAGCCAAGAATAAACTACCCAGCTAGCTGAGCATTTTCTTCCAGGGAAGAAGATGGAATTTAATGAAACAAATTAATTCCATTTGTTTCTGAAGAAAAACCAGAACTAAACAAAAATTTGATCTCCAACCATAGAACTCAAGAGATGCAGAAAAGGTAAAATAACCTTGAGAATTGTATTTCTGTTGTGGATATACAAAAAGAATACATGTATAATTTGATTGTACTGATATAACATAAAAAGGGAAGTAGATATGGAAAAGGGATGATGGCAGAATAAGGTGGGAAGGAGGGAAAAGAGGGAAACCACATCCCACAAAGAGGCAAAGGAAACTTATCAATATCTGAGGAAATTTAGAGAGGGGAGGAACATTGTGAATCTTTCCATCAGAGTGGCTCAAAGAAAAATAATTGACATTTGTTTTAGAGAAAATTCTCCTGCCCATTAAAAACGGGGAGAGGAAAAGGAAAGAAAAAGATAATAAGGGAAGGAAGGGAAAGATTCAAAGGGGGAGGGAGGGATTATAAAGAGGGTAAGCATCGTGATACAAGTGGGTTCATAAGTTCAAAAGAGGGGAAAGAGGGTTGGGGTAGGCAAGAAAAAGTAAAGCATAAATCTGGGGTTATTAGGATGGTAGGAAATACAGATTTAGTAATCTAACCGTAAATGTAATGGGATGAACTCCCCAAAGAGAGAGGAGATAGCAGACTGATCAAAAGTCAGAACCCTACAATTGTTTAAAGAAACACATTTAAAGCAGGAGACATATAGATTAAAGTAAAAGCTGAGCAAATCTATTATGCTTCAGGTGAAGTCAAAAAGGAAGGGTGTAGCCATCTTATCTCAGATCAAGCAAAAGCAAAAATTGATCTAATTAAAAGAGATAAGAGAAGGTAAACTACATCCTGCTAAAGGGCAGATAAAAACAAGCAATATCAATATAAAATATATGCACCAAGTGGTATGGCATCATCAATTCCTAAAGGAGAAGTTAAGAGGTTGCAAGAAGAAATAAGACAAGCAAAATGAAGTGGAGATCTCAACCTTGACTCATCAGAATTAGACAAATCAAACCACAAAACAAATAAGAAAGAAATTAAAGAAGTAAATAGAATATTAGAAAAATTAGGTATGTTAGATCTTTGGAGAAATAATGGAATAAGAATTACTTTCTCGCAGTCATGAACCACCAAAATGAATTATTAGCATAAAACCTCAAAATTAAATGGAAGAAATGAAATATAACTTTCTTTCAGATCATGAACTATCAAAAATGACCTATATTAGACATAAAGAGTGAAAATTAAATCCAAAAAGAATTGAAATAAAATCTTTCTTTAAAGAATATTGGAAGCAGCAATAAAACTACATTCAATAATTTCACAAGTTAATGACAATGAGACAACAAAATTTATGGATAAAACTCTTAAAGAGTTATAAGAGAAATTTATATACTTATAATGCTTACTTAAATAAACATAGAGAAAGCAAAGATTAATAATGGGCATGCACAAAAAAAGCTAAAAAGACCAAATTAAAACCCAATTAAATGCTAAATTGAAATTTAAAATAAAGAGAATGAAAATTAAATAATAACTTGAACTAAAATAAACTAAAATAAGTGTTCTATGAATAAACCACAATAAATACTAAATTTGAAAATTAGATTAGAAAAAAGGAGAAATAAAATTATATCTAAAATGAAAAGAACTTCCAAATGAAGAGAAATTAAAAAATAATAGGATTGTTTCTCAACTTATGCCAATAAATCTAGATAAGCTAATATGGATACTAAAAATTAGATTCCCAAAAAAGGAGGAGAAAATAAAATTAATAGTCCTTTAGAAAAAGAAATAGAAGAATTTCCAACTCAATGAAGGAAATTAGGACAATGAATAAGATATTTTACTCAAACATTTAAAGCAATATTTGCCTGATAAATGGATATACTCAAATATAATTTCAGATAAAGAGGAATGCAGAGGAAGCCACATGCTTAATTCCCATTTCAAAAATAGACAGCAACTAAAAACTCTAGAAAAATCCAGTGTACAGATGGATTAAAGTGAATTACCAACATTTAAAGAAAATACAGTGCCTAATGCTATCAGAGATATTTGATAAAATAGGGAAAAGAGTCCCAAATTCCTTATGACACAGATGGTACTGATCTAAACCGTAGGTAAGAACAGAGTAAAAGAAAATATGCCAACTCCCATAAGTTATTGGCATGCATCAAAATCATTAACATAAGATATTAGCAAAAGAGAATACATGAGCAAATCATTCCAGGATAATACATTGATCAAGTAGGATTTATACCAGGAATCGCAGGGTCTGGTATCAATATTAAGAGAAAACTCACTCCCCAATATAATCTGGCCATATTAACACACCAAATTAACAAAACCATATGATCATCTCAATAGATGCAGAAAAGCATTTGACAAAATCCAACATCATTCCATATTAAAAACATCTTCGAGACATAGGAATAAAATGGATCTTTTTCTTAAAAATAACTCAGCAAGCATCTATTTAAAACCATCAGTAAGCATCATATGTAATGGAGACAAACTGCAACCATTCCCAATAAGATCTGGAGTGAAACAAGAACTACCCACTATCACCAAGTCTACCATTTAATATTGATAGAAATGCTAGCTTTAGAAATAAGAGCGAGAAAGAGATTAAAGGAAAAGAATAGCAATGAGACCAAATACACTCTTTGCCAACGACATGATGGTATATTTAGAAACCCCAGAATTCTACTAAAAAGCATTATTAGAAATAATCACAAACTTTAGCAAAGTTGCTGGTTATAAAAAAACACATCATTTATTAAGTCATCAGCATTCTTATAATCACTAACAAAAATCCAAACAGAGTTAAAAGAGAAATTCCATTTAAAAGATAACTACTGATAATATAAAAAATTTAGGAATCATCTCAAGCAGGAAAATCAGAAACTTTATGAGCAAAAATTACAGACCACTTTTCACACAAATTAAGAATGATCTAACAATTGGAAAAAATAAATGCTCTGGATAGAGACAACAAATATAATTCTTTTCGAATCAGATGGAATAAAAAACTACATTAACAAAAATAGGGAAATAACCAAAAGAATTGTCAGAAACTAAAAAAAGCAACTCTATCTTTAAAGAATGATTGGGAGAAGCAGCAAATTATAGAAATGCAAATGAAATTTCCACCTCAAGATAATGAAAATAGATGAGAACGTCATACCAGAATTTCATGGGATGCAACTAGCCAAAAGAGGTAATAAGAGGGAATTTTATATACTATAAAGAAGCTACTTCACAATAAAACAGAGAAAGCAAAAGATTAATCAATTGGGCTTGCAACTAAAAAAAACTAAAAAGACCAAATTAAAACCCCCAATCAAATACTAAATTGGAAACTCTAAAATTAACAAGGAGAAATTACAAAATATTGAAAGTAAAAACTATTGAACTAATTAATAAAACTAATAGTTAGGTTTATGAAAAAAGCCAATAAAATAGTCAAAGCCTTCTGGAAATCTGATTATGAAAAAAGGAGGGAAGAGAAAATGAAATAAGTAGTCTCTAAAATGAAATGGAGAAAACTTAATCCACCAAATGAAAGAGAAATTAGAGAAATAATAAAGAGTTATTTTGCTCAACTTATGCCAATTAATTTGATAAATGAATGAAAATGGATATACCTCAAAAATATAGACTTCCCAGTACTAAAAAGGAGGAAGCAAATTATTTGAAATAGACCCATTTCAGAAAAACGAAAAGAACAGGCAATTAAACAACTTCCTAAGAAAAATCCCCAGGACCAGAGGATTATAAACATGTACATTTTCAGCTCAAAACATCATTTAAGAACAATTGAAAACACCCAAATGACTATATAAATTATTTGAAAATATAGGGAAATGAAGGAGTCCTACGCAAATTCCTTCTATGACACAGCACATGGTACTGAATACCTACAACCAGGTAGGCTGAAAACAGAGAAGAAAATTATAGAACCAAATCTCACCTAATGATATTGATGCTAAAATCATAAATAACGATATTAGCAAAAAGAATCACTAGCAAAATCACATCTACCAGGATAATAACACTACTAGATCAAAGTAGGATTTACTACCAGGAAATGCAGGGCTGGTTCAATATTCAGAAACATATCAACTATAATTGGCCAATTAACAACCAAATTAACAAAAAACCATAAGATCATCTCAATAGATGCAAAAAAAGCATTTGATAAAAACTCCAAACAATCCATTCCTATAAAAACACTTGAGAATATAGGAATAAACTGGACTTTTCCTTAAAAATAATCAGCAGCATCTATTTAAAACCATCAGTCAAGCATCATAATGTAATGGAGACAAACCAACCATTGCAATAAGATCTGAGGAAACAAGCGTTGCTCCACTATCACCGTTACTATTTAATATTGCTATTAGAAATGCTAGCTTTGCACATAAAGAGGCTGAGACAAAAGATTAACAGGAATAAGAATAGGCAATAGAAACCAAATTATCACTTTGCCACTACGACATGAAATGGATCATATGAGAGAACCCAAGAGATCTCATCACTAAACAAGTTATTAGAAATAATCATAACTTTAGCAAAGTTGCTGGTTATAAAATAAACCATCATTTATTAAGTCATCAAGCATTAGCTTATATCACACTAACAAAAATCAACAGAGTATACAAAGAAAATTCCATTTACAAACGTAACTACTGATAATATACAAAATATTTAGGAATCTATCTGCCAAAAGGGAAAATACAGAAATCTTTATGAGCAAAATTACAGACCACTTTTCAACAAATATAAGTTTGATCTAACCCAATTGGAAAAATATTAAATGCTCATTGGATAGAGCAAGCAAATATAATAAAGATGACAAATTACCTGTAAACTAATCTATTTATTTACGCTATACCAATCAGACTCCCAAAACTATTTTAATGACCTAGAAAAATAATAAACAAACATTCATATGGAAACAACAACGGTCAAGAATTTCAAAGGAATTAATGAAAAAAAATCAAATGAAGGTGAGTAGCTAGACCAGATCTAACAACTATCATTATAGGAGCAAGCAGTTTAACCAAAACCATTTGGAATTGGCTCAAGGAATAGATTAATTGATCAGTGGAATAGTTAGGTCTAAGGGATAAAACAGTCAACAAATATAGCAACCTAGTCTTTGACAAACCCAAAAGACCCAGCTTTTGGGATAGAATTACTGTTTGATAAAAATTGCTGGAAAATTGGAAACTAAATATGGCAGAAACTAGGCTATTGATCCAAACTTTAACACCAGAACACCAAAGATAAGGTCAAAATGGGTTCAATGACCTAGACTTAAAGAATGAAATTATTAATAAATTAGAGGAACACAGGATAGTTTACCTCTCAGACACTGTGGAAGGGAAGGACCTTTATCACCAAAGCAGAACTAGAGATCATTACTGATCACAAAATAGAAAAATTTCTGATCATACTAAACTGCAAAAAGATTTTGTACAAACAAATACTAATGCATAGCACAAGATTAGATAGGGAAGCAATAAACGGAAAAATATTTTTTACAGTCAAAAGTTCTGATAAAGGCCTCATTTCAAAATATATAGAGAATGTAATCTAATTTATAAAAATTCAGCTTCATTCTCCAATTGAAAAGTGGTCAAAGGTATGAACAGACAATTCTACAGATGAAGAAATTGAAACTATTTCTAGTCATATGAAAAGATGCCCAAGTCATTATTAAATCAGAGAAATGCAAATTAAAGACAACTCTAAGAATACCACTCTACACCTGATCAGATTGGACTAAGATGACAGGAAAAATATATGATGAATTGTTGAAGGATGCTGGGAAAAACTGAGGACATTAGAATGCATTGTTGACGTGGAGTTGTGAACGGGTCCAACCATTTTGGAAAAGTAGTTCAAACTATGCTTCAAAAAGTTATCAAACATGTGCATACCTTTGACCCAGCAACAGTATTAATACTGGCAGCTATATCCCAAAGAAGATTATAAAGAAGGAAAGGGACCTGTATGTGCACAAACATTTTGGCAATGCCCTTTTGTAGTGGCTAGAAAACTGGAAACTGAATGGAAGTCCATCAGTTGGAAAATGGCTGAACAAATTGTGGTATATGAATATTATGGGATAACTATTGTTCTTAAGAAATGACAACAGGAAGATTTCAGAAAGGCCTAGAGACTTAATGAACATGATGCCTTGATGAAATGAGCAGGAACCAGGAGATCATTAATACTTCACAACAATACTATATGATGACCAGTTCTATGGACCTGGCCATCCTCAGCAAGAATCAAACCAAATCATTTCCAATGGAGCAGTACAATGAACTGAACCAACTCGCCCAAGAAAGAACTTTGCAAAGAGAGCAATGACATAAAACACTCATTACATTGAATTCCCAACCCTATAATTTATGCCCACCTGCATTTTGATTTCCTTCACAAGCTAATTGTCACCATATAATTCCAGATCAGATTCTTTTATACAGCAAAAAATAAATGTTCTTGGTCATGTATACTTATTGTCAGTATCTAATTTATATTTTAATGTAATTTAACAATCCATACTGAGTCATCCTACACATCTGGAGAAAGAGGGTGGAAGGGTAAAGAGGTGAAAAATTTGAACAAGAGGTTTGGCAATTGTTAACGCTGTAAAGTTATCCATGCATATAACCTGTAAATAAAAGGCTATTAAATTAAAAAAAAGTAGGGGAAGAAGGAGATTTACCAAATTTCCTTTATGACACAGATATGATGCTGATACTTAAACTGGTGTCAAAACAAAGAAGAAAAATTATAGACCAATTTCCCTAATGAATCTTGTTGCAAAAAATCTTACATAAAATGTTATCAAACAAGTTACAGCAATTTATCAACAGTATAATACACTATGACCAGTAGGATTTATACCAGGAATGCAGGACTGGTTCAATATTAGGAAAACTATTAGCATAATTGACTATATCAATAACCAAATTAACAGAAATCATGTGATAATATCAACAGATGCAAAAAAGTATTTGACAAAATACAACACATATTCCAATTAAAAATAGTAGAGAAAATAAGGATAAATGGAATTTTCCTTAAATTCACAAGTAGCATCTATCTAAAATCATCAGCAAGCATTATATATAATGGAAGTGAATTAGAAGTATTTCCAATAAGCTCAGGATGAAACATTGGTTGTCCATCATCACCATTACTATTCAATAGTTCGTTGGAAAAGTTAGCGTTAGCAATAAAAGAAAAATAAATTTAAGGAATTAGAGTAGGGAATGAGGAAACAAAATTATCGCTCTTTGCAAATGATATGATGCTATACTTAGAGAATCCTAGAGAATCAACTAAAAAAACTATTAGAAACAATTAACAACTTTAACAAAGTTGCAGGATACAAAATAAACCTACATAAATCATAAGCATTTTTATATGTTTCCAAAAAGTCCAGTACCAAAAGATAGAAAGAAAAATTCCATTTAAAATAATTATAAATAATACAAAATATTTGGGAGTCCACCGGCCAAGGCAAAGTCAGGAGCTATATGAACACAATTACAAAACACTTTCCACATAAATAAAGTAAGATGTAAGCAATTCGAAGTATATCAAGTGTTCATGGGTAGCCCACGCTGACATAATAAAAAATGACAATTCTATTTCAATTAATCTACTTCTTCAATGCCATATCAAATTGCCAAGAAATTGCTTCATAGAGCTAAAAATTTAAAAAGAAAATTCCTCTGGAAGAACCAAAGGTCAAGAATTTCAAGGAATTAATGGGAAAAATGTAAATGAAGATGGCCTAGCTATACCAGATTTAAAACCATATTATAAAGCAGCAGTCATTAAGACCATTGGTACTGGCTAAGAAATAGAGTAGTTGATCAGTGGAATTGGTTAGGTTCACACAACACAAAAGTCAATGACTGTAGTAATCCAGTGTTTGATAAATCTAAAGACTCCAACTTCTAGGATAGGAACTAACTATTTGACAAAAATTGCTGGGAAAATTGGAAAATGATGTGGCAGAAACTAAGCATTAACCAGGACCTAATATTCTATACCAAGATGAGGTTAAAATGTGTTTATGATTTAGACATAAAGAGTGATACTACATGAATTGATGCTAAGTAAAATGAGCAGAACCAGGAGATCATCATATATCTCGACAACGATTCTGTATGAGGATGTATCTAACTCAGTTTCAATTGATCAAGGATGGAGAGAAGCAGCTACACCTAAAGAAAGAACACTGGGAAATGAATGTAAATTGCTTGCATTTTTGTTTTTCTTCCTGTGTTATTTTTTACCTTCTGAATCCAATTCTCCCTGTGCAACAAGAGAACTGTTCAGTTCTGCACACATATATTGCATCTATGATATACTATAACCTATTTAACATGTATAGGACTGCTTGCCATCTGGGGGAGGGAGTGGAGGTAAGGAGGGGAAAAATCGGAACAGAAGTAAGTGCAAGGGATAATGTTGTAAAAAAATTACCCTGACATGGGTTCTGTCAATAAAAAGTTATTAAATAAAAAAAGAGTGATACTATAAGCAAATTAGAAGAACAAAGGGTAGTTTAACTGTGGCCAAAGAAGAACTGGAGGATATTATGAAATGCAAAATGGATGATTTTGATTATATTAAACTGAAAAGTTTTTGTATAAACAAAACCAATGAGGTTAAGATTAGAAGGGAAGCATAAACTGGGAAAAATTTTATATCTGAGGATTTTGATAAAGGGCTAATTTCTAAAATATATAGAGAATTGATTCAAATTTATAGGAGCACAAGCCATTCTCCAATTGATAAATGGTGAAAGGATATGAATGGATAACTTTCAGATGAAAAAATTAAAAGTCACTTCTAGTCTTATGAAAAAATACTCTAAACTACTATTGATAAGAAAAATGCAAACTAAGACAACTCTAAGGTAACACTACATACCTCTCAGATTGGCCAAAATGACAGGAAAAGATAATGATAAATGTTAAAGGAGATAAGGGAAAACTGGGACACTAATACATTGCCAATGAAGTTGTGAACTGATCCAACCATTCTGGAAAGAAATTTGGAACTGTGCCCAAATGGCTATCAAACTGTGCATAACCTTTCATCTAGCATGTCTCTGCTGGGTCCGTATCTAAACATCATAAAAACGGGGAAAGGACCCATATATGCAAAAATATTTGTACCAGCCCCTTTTGCAGTGGCAAGAAACTGGAAACTGAGTGGATGTCCACCAATTGGAAAATGGCTGAATAAGTTATGGCATATGAATGTTATGGAATATTATTGTTCTATAAGAAACAACCAGCAGGATGATTTCAGAAAGGGCTGTAGAGTCTTACAGGAACTGATGCTGAGTGAAGTGAGTAAAACCAAGAGAACACAGTAGACAGCAACAACATAATTGTGTGATAGTCAATTCTGATGGATTTGACTCTTTTCGACAATGAAGTGACTAGACCAATTACAATAGACTTGTGATGGAGAGAGCCATCTGCATCGAATTAGAGGACAATGGGGATCACATGTGGATCACAACATAGTGTTTTCATCTTTCTTGTTATTTGCTTGCATTTTTTTCTTTTTGATATAACTTTTCTTGTGCAGCATGACAAATGTGGAACTATATTTAAAAGAACTGCACATGTTTAACCTATATTGAATTATTTGCTGTCTAGTAAACAGAAAAAAATTGAAACACAAAGTTTTCTAAGGGTGAATGTTGAAAACTATCTTTACATGTATTTTGAAAATAAAAAGAAACAATTATTATTTTTTAAAAAATATTTCAGTGGCACTGGCAGCCAGAAGATAGAATATAGACTTGAGTTTTATGACAAGTCCCATGAATTGGCTATAATCACATGCAACCCTACTGAAGGGAACATAAGAAAGGTGAGTGCTACATAAATGGGTTAAGGATTTTTGGTATTTTCTTCTATCAGTTCATTGAGCTTTTGTTTTGTTTGGGTTCTTGATATCATATATCATGGAGATAGCCAAGATAGTTTCATCTTTGGCACATAATTCCTATTTTGAAAAGGATGTAAAGATTAGAGAAAATGTCTAGTTTTCTATTTTATTGGTCATGTGACATACTCTATGCTGCTAACTTTCTCTATGACCTTTGGTGAGTAATAAAAACATCAGTGACTCAGTTTTTTCATCAGTAAAATGAGGATAATATCCATAAAAGGTGTTGCAAAGATCAAATGGAATAATAACTATAAAACATTTCATATGTAAATGACTATACAAAGGTTAGCTATTGCACTTCTCTTGCATCTGAAGTATTATTTTCAAAACCTGTTATACACTTTATTTTTATTTCTTTTCCTTCTTTTCTTGCAGAACAATCTTTTCCAGTAATCAAGGTCATTTTCATCTCTGTATTACAGAGTATTAGTAATCCCAACATCATATACTATCATTCAAGGTTTAATGAGTATTGTCTCAGTTCTTTCATCTGGATCATCAAAAAGTTATTGACTTGTCTGACATCCCGGACTGACACACAAGGGACATCATTCCCTCCCTCCCTCCCCAACACTGAGAGGTGTGGGCATGCAATTTGGCTCCTCTCCTATAACCAGTTGACCCTATTCCCTTCACTATTCAATAAGCATGCTATGCAGGCTGGAATCAAAATCCTCACTGAATCAATACTGATTCCATCCACTGCATCCCCCTTGTCTATACATCTTGTCACTCTATCATAGGCGAGATTAAACTGACCTCCCAGGATTCACTTCTCAACATAATTTTCCCCTTAACAGAGCTCCAAACATCCAATTGATCAGGCCCCAGCCAATGCAGTAACTTCATACAATGACAAGAGAAAGCCTGTGCATAAATTTTCTCCAAAGTATTACCAGGGAAAAAAAATTGCTGGAAGCCAGATGTAACATGCATTCCAAGGTGATCTGATTAAAATGAGCACAGCACCACAAATTATGTATTTAGAGGCTCTTCAACACGGCCGGGGAAGGCAGAAAATCTCCACCCCCCCTTCTCCTCAGGCTCAGAGATGAACTGGATTGACAGCAGCATAAAAAAGCCATATGAACAGCCTCAAGAGCTGTCACTCCTGACTTTAGCACTCAGCATAATTATTACAAGGGAGCAATAAAAATCCATCCCCAAGTCTTTGAGCTATCCCGCGCTCTCTAAAACGAGCTGACAACTGGAGATGCATAGATTTGGAAGGCAACAGAACTTAGAGCTTTTAAAAGTGCAGGCAGAAGTGCATCTCTAAGTGAGGGGAGTACATTAAAATCATTGGCCAACCTATTAGGGGAAATTTACAAGCTCAGAAAATTTATAGCATTCTGTTCTTTCTTATTGTATGCTAACACTTTTTCTAATAAAGTTTTGTCTTTTAAAAAAAGTAACCCAAACCTCCTTCATACAACTTCACTGATGTTTCACATAAAATCAGCATCTATGCAATGTTCTCAATTAATTCCTTGTTGAATGTTTAACAAACAGCACGTTCAGTGCCCAATAATAAAGATGTAACTTTTTATGCTCCAAGGGATACTTTGTTGACGGAAATCTAAGATGCATAAAAATCTGGGTCATTGCAGGATAGGTCTTATTTACAACAAAGATAGCAGAAATGTTAGTCTATTTAGACATGTAAAACTTGCTGTACTAATGATGAAAACACTCTGGAGATTAGAGGCACAGTTCAGGATGGCTGCACTTCAGCAATACAATACATTCCCGGACAAAAGAATTCCATACCAGGGAATAAATACTGTGCCAACAAACAAATGAAGCAAATGATTATTTTTGTACTGTTTGCAGGTTTTTTGTTGTATGCTCATTCTACCATTCATAGATCAGAACTGCTTCTGGCTTTCCCAATGATTTTTTAACCATCTCACAAAGACACAAACAATATTTGCTTAATGTGTTTCTTTTCTAAGGTACTCAATGTAGCTTAAAGAAAGTGAAACTGGACATGGTCTCTTCACAGGGAGCAGTGTCTTACTGGATCAGAAAGAAGTATCCATTGTCAAATATAGACAATATATTGATAAATTTTGCTTAGCCATATTTCCCTGCTACAAGTTCAGCCTTTGGGCACTACTTAGCTAGGCACATAGTGGCTAAGAACACCATACATCTTTCTATTCTATATGCCCAAGCATGGTCTCTAGTGAAAGGAGGGTCTTTTTTCTCAACATTTTTCAGTTGTAATCCTCAGAAGTGTGGTGGGGTGAGAGTGGATATAGCTTATGGCTTAAATGATGGCTCATGTATAAGTTTCCCCTCAAAGTGGAATAAAAGAGATTATTATTGTCATATTCAGTCATGCCTGATTCTGTGACCCCATTTAGGATTTTCTTGGCAAAGATACTAGAATGGCTTGTCATTTTCTTCTCCAGCTCATTTTACAGATGAGGAAACTGAGTCAAACAGGATTAAGTGACTTGCCCAGGGTGAGGTAGCTAATAAGCATCTGAGAATAGATTTGAACTAAGGTCTCCATGACTCCAGGCTCACTGCTCTATCCACAACACCACCTTCCTACTTAGTAAAAGAGGTATTCAGTGTGAATCAGGTATGAGACAGGCAATTTATTCTTGCACACAAAGGGAATACTAAATAGAGAACATATAACAAAAGCAAATTTTTTAAAGGTTAAGTCATAATTTACAACATATTACAGTCAGTAATATCAACAAAATCACATACCTCATAGATATTTTCATCGTGTCTCTCCCACTATGTGGGTAAGAGCAGGATGTGTTTTTATTTTTCTTCCTATTTCTGGGGCTTAATAATACTGCTTAACACACAGTAATTGCTTACTGAATAAATGCTGAATGACGGATTGTTGGCTTTAGTATAAACTCAGTAAAATCAGTAGCACTGACCTCTCCTCACTTTAGCATTCTATCAATCTACCCTTTTGTGATTTCTTCTGGCCTCCATTTCTGCCATTGACATTCATTTAACCTGATTCCACCTGTAGGAAAATGAAGGGAAAAGAGGAAAGAAGCCTCCACAATCTCTTGGAATGGTTTTGGACTGATACCATGTGATACACTACCAACAACCAAATCAGTAAGGTCTCTTCTGACTTTGGGATTCTGCCATCTTAAGTGTCACTGCGAAGGCAAAGATCCACATCTTCATAGTTATTTCCTGAACAATTTATATTAATGAAGAATAATTCAGCAATGATAGAATGCAATTAGCCAGGCTGTCACCTTTTCTAATTATTCTCAACCTATCATAGCCTCTGTGGGTAAAACTTGAAATCCAGTAACTTTTAGACAATTTCTCAAAGTTAGCGATACTTTGTAAAGATTCATGAATACAAAAAGAATCAAAACTTCCAAAAACCCGTGGCACAGAATTGATTCAGGAGAAGCTGTAGACCTAGTCCCAAGACTATGCTTTCTTTTATCAACATGCTTATTCCTAAAATCCATGTACTTATTCTATTAAAATCATAAAATTTTTAAATGAAGAATCTCACAGAAAGATGTCTGATGAAACAATTTGCCTTTATTCATAAAATTATTTTTCTTTCATATTTTAAAACAAGTATATGCATGTTGCCTTTAATCATTTAGACATAAAAATAAGTTTATTTTATATCTTTATGTTTGTGGAGCCTTTCTAACAGACAATTGTGGAGCCATCAAACAATAGACCTCATCAATAATATCTCAGGGGTGAGATCAATAAAACCCTGTAAGTACAAAAAAATACCCAAATTCAACTATTGAGCTCATTTCAAAGGAACTTCTATGACACTATCCAATCATGTTGCATCCAGTCATTAAGTGTTAGCGTTCATCTTCCATACTCAAGGAGTTCCAAAATGACATCCCACTTTGGGGGTCAAGGTACAACTGGGTGTTCAACTGGGACTTATGAGTCCAATATAAGTTCAGGAGGCTCTACCATATGTCTGGTCCATTTGAAGATTTGATGTAACAACATCTCTAGATTTGTGGTTCTCACATTCCCTAGTATCTACTATATCAGACCTACAATCAGACTAGATTGTAATTAGAAAGACCTGATTCCTTCCTCAGATACTGACTAAATGTATGACCCTGACCAAGTCATTTAAAATTTGCTCTTCATCAGTTTTCTCATCTCCAAAATGGGTATTATAATAACAACACCAAACTTGCAAGATTGTTATAAATTTCAAAGGAGATAATATGCATAACACACTTTATAAAACTTAAGCACTATATAAATACTAGCAAAGTTGCTCAATCAGGAACAGTGGCAAATAATCTCAGGCCTTGTGGGCCAAGTTTCTGCCACCAACTGCTATAATAAAAGACAACTATTCCATGTATCTGTCAGATATGATATAGATAATATTTTAATTGCCTTAGAAATATTCTGTTTCAATGAGTTCTATGAACAGATTGCCTTTATGGTTATAAAAATGTGTTAACATCCACCTTTGATTCACAAGAGTATCTCTTTTTTGACATTTGACAAAGTTTAGCTTTGGAGCTGAATTTTTTCCCAATAATAATAGTATCTGTAGAGCACTTAAGAGATTGTTGTTCAGTTCTTTATGATCCCATTTGGGGTTTTCTTAACAAAGATAATGGAGTGGTTTGCCATTTCCTTCTCCAGCTCTGTAGGTGAGGAAACTGAGGTAGACAGGGTTAAGTAACTTGCCCCAATCACACAATCATAAATGCAGAAGACTTTTAAGAGATTTTAGAGATCATCTAGTTCTATTTATCCATTTTACAGGTGATGAAACTGAGGCCCAGAGAGGTCAAGAGGCTGGTACAAACAACTAGTTCATGGTTATTTCTAAAGTCCTTAGCAAACCTTAAAGCTATACAAAGGCTAGCTATTATTGTTGTAATCATCATCATCATCTCCATCATCTTCATCATTGCTAAGGTATAACAAACAGAGGCCCTAGAGGCTGCAAAATGATTAATTGGATAAAGCTCTAATTTTGGATTCAGAGAGACCTGAGTTTATATCTGGTCTTAGACACTTATTAGCTGTGTGAATCTGGGTAAGTCACTTCTCTGTTTGCCTTAGCAGGGCTGGTGTGAGGATTAAATGATATAATTTTGTAAAATGTTTAGCACAGTGCCTATTTTATAATAGGCATTTAGCAATTGCTTCTTGCCTTCCTTCCTTTCTGACTATTACACTGATATCCATCTAATATTAGAATAATGAGAGGAAGGTCTCCAACATATTGGATAGATGGTCTATGGAGGACCCATGAAAAAGAATGGCACACAAAGGCAGAGCCTTTATTTATTTCTATAATTCATGTACTTACTCTATTAAAATCATAAAAAATAAAAAGATATAAGAATAGAGGAAGCTTTCTAGCTAAGCTCTCCCAACATTCTAGGATGGGGAGCTAGAAAAAGATTAAGGTGAGACATTTTTTCCAGTCAAAGACAACTTAGAAAGTCAGCAGAGGAGTTTTGTGATCATTGGGACTGGCAGAAAGTTTGGTGGCAATACCAGCTTTGAGACTTGGACCGTTTCAACAGCAGCAGGAGCAGCTTCAGGAGTTCTAACTCCAGAAATAGTAAGGGGATTAGAAAACTGGTCAGAAGGAGACTATAGGAGAATACTGTGCAGGCACTGGACAAAGATAATCAGCAACTTCATGGCCCACACTCAGTTCCAGATCACAGCTTCAGAATGAAGAGTAATACTTGCTGTCATTTGGGAGCAGGGGCTCAGGTGACAGTTCCAGGTCAGAATGGAGTAAAAATATTTATGGATGCAAGGGAGTAAAGACCAGAGTACAAATCAAGAGACAAGTGAGCACATCTCCACCTGGATGGCAACATCTTGGAATTGACAAAAACTTTAAGACTCCCAGAACTAGCTGTAAAAATAGCAGCTTAAAAAGTCTGAAGTGGTATTCCATGTAATTACAAAAGGACAGACTAAAAAAAGTCAGCTGAGTTCTTCCAATATTCTCCAAACTTAAAATAACACCTCAAAATGAGGGTGGCAGAGGCAGCAGGAGGTCAGAATGAAATATTCTACCTGTTAAAGACAACATAGGAGATTGGAAAGGGAGATATGTGAGGGTCCAGAGCCCACATAGATGAAAAATCAGTGGTGGGGCCGGGTGTAGTGATAGGAACAGCAACAGATTCAGAGATCTCAAGTCAGAAACAATAAGGAGACCCAACAAGTGGTCAGAAATTATAGGGAACCCCTGTACTACCATTGAACATAGGATCAGACATTGTCAATTCCAGTGCCTATACTTACTTCTAGATCACAGTTCAAGAAAAGAAAGAAGCACTTTTGGTCAAAAAAGGAGTATTAGTCTTGAGAGGCAATATCACGTTTAGCTTCAAGGGATCACTGACTCTGAGAAACAGCATCATTTCTAGTTCCAAAGGAGAAGGGCTCCTGAGGATCAATTTCAATAGATATCCAAAGGGATCGAGGACCATTCCTGAGTAAAGAAGAGAATATAAACCAAGAAGGCAGTGACCACACCTCTCCCCAGATCATATCGTATTTGAAGTACCAAAAGCTTTAAATCCTTCAGAATGGGGAAATGGTGGAGATAAGGAGCCTCCCCTTCCATACTAGGAACAGAGGTCAACATTAAAATAAAGTTCCAAATCAAGAAATACAGTGGGAAAATGACCAAACAACACAAAAAATATCCTAACCATATTACAGGGGAGAGCAAAAAACAAACTTAGAAGGCTAATGAAGCCAAAAAGCCTCAAAGAAAAACATGAATTTGACATAAGCTCAAGAAGAACTCCCCAAAAACCTAAAAAATATTTTCAGAATCAGAATGATAAATTTTTAAAACATGTAAAGAAATGAAAGAAAGAAAGAAAATTATTAAAAGACAATTAACAAAAGCAAAAAAAGTCAAACGGGAAAAGAGGCACAAAACCTCATTGATGAAAAATAATTCCTTAAAAACATAATTGACCATAAAAAAGAGCTCTATGAAGAAAAAAACTCCTTAAAAATTTGAATTTCAAGCAGAAGCTAATACTCCATACGACAATAAGAAACTATAAAATGAAATCAAATAGATGCAAAAATTGAAGAAAATGTGAAAGACTTCATCAAAAAAACTTATCTAGAAAATGGAAGAAAGTGCAAGGGAAGGAAATACACAGTTGATAATCATAACTGTGAATGGGAATAAGATTAGCTTCCCCATAAAATGGAAGTGGAGGAAAGAATGGCTTAGAAACTAGACTACAACAATATGTTATTCACCAAAAAATAATTGAAAAAGAAAAACACAGAATTAAATTAAGGGACTATAATAGAATCTGTTAAGCCTATCTGAAGTAAAACAAAGTAGGGGCAGCAATCATGATCTCAGAAAAAGCAAAAGTAAAAATAGAGATAATCAAAAGAAAACAGCAGGAAAACTACATTTTGTTAAAGATACCACAGACAATAACATAATATTAATACTAAACAATATATGCACTAAATGGCACAGCATACATAATCTTAAAGGAAAAATTAAATGAATTATTGGCAGATACAGACAGTAAAACTATACTATTGGGAGACCTCAATTTTCCCCTCTTAGAGCTAGATAAATTTGACCTCAAAATAAATAAGAAAAATGTTAAAGAGATGAAGTGATTCTTGTTAGATATGATGGATGTCTGGGGGGGGGATGAATGGAATAGAAAAGAATATACCTTTTTCTCACCTCTAAATGATATCTTCACAAAAATCGATAATGTATTAGGGTAGAAAAATTTCACAACTAAATGCAGAAAAGCAGAAATATTACCTGAACCTTTTCCAAAAGATAATGCGTTACAAATTATGATCAATAAAGGGTCTTAGTAGCATAAGTTTAAAATTATTTGGAAACTAAATAATCTAATTGTAAGGAATAAGTGGGTCAAAGAACAAATCATAAAAACAATCAATAATTTCATTATGTTACAATGGTGAGACAACACACCAAAATTTGTGGGATGTAACCAAATCAATATTTCAGGAAATATTTATATCTCTAAATATTTATATTAAAAAAAATTAAGAGTAGATCAATGAATTGAGCATGCAACCAAAAACACTACATAAATAATAAATTTTAAATTGCCAATTAAACACTAAAATATGAAAGTGAGGTTAATAAAATTGAAAGCTAAACATTAACTAATAAATAAAACTAGGAGTTTATTTTATGAAAAAACAAATAAAATCAATAAACCACTGATTAATTTGATTTTTTAGAAAAAGAAAGAGGAAAATAAAATTACCAATATAAAAAAATGGAAAAAGATAATGCACCACCAATGAAGATGAAATTGAAGCAATTATCAAGAGCTATTTTACCCAATTATATATCAACAAAACTGACAAACCTAAGTGAAATTTATGAATATTTACAAAAATGAAATTTTCCCAGATTAATAGAAGTGTAAATTGAATACCTAAATAACCCGATCTTAGGAAAAGAAATTGAACAAGCCATCAGCGAGCTCTCTAAGAAAAAATCTTCAGGACCAAAAGGGAGTTGTAAGTTATTTCTAAAAAAATTTAAAGAATAATTAATTTCATTACTATATGAATTATCTGGAAAAAAAAGAGATAAAGAAGGAGTCTAACCAATTTCTTTATATAGTATAAACATAGTTTTGCTAGCTAAACCAGGGAGAACCAAAACAGAGAAAGAAAATTATAGACCAATTCCCCTAATGAATATTGAGGCAAAAATTTTACCAAGATTACAGCAATATATTACAAAAACTATACACCAGCACCTGGTAAAATTTTTCCCAGGAAAGCCAGTCTAGTTTAATGTTTGGAAAGCAATAATCACAATTGACTTTATTAATAATAAAAACAATAAAAATCATATGATTATACAGGGAGAACAACTTTTAACAAAATATAATACCAATTCCTATTAAAAAATATTCTTACCTAAAGTACCTAAATTCTACATAAATTAATTTACTTATTCAGTGTTATACCAATCAAGTTGCCAAATAATTATGTTATAGAGCTAGAAAAGAATAACAAGTTATTGGAAGTACTAAAGTTCAAAAAATAAAGAGAATCAATGAAAAAAATGTGAAGGAAAGTGATCTATCAGGAACAGATTTCAAACCATATTACAGAGCAATGATCATTAAAATAATTTGGTACTGATTAACAAATAGAAAAGTAGATTAGTGGTATACGTTAGATACAAAATATATAAGAATAAGAAATAACTAGGTGGAGTGTAGATAGAACACTGAGCCTGAAATCAGGAAAACTCATCTTTATGAGTTTAACTCTGGCCTCAGCCTCTTATTAGCTATGTTATCCTGGGCAAGTCACTTAAGCTGTTTGTCTCAATATCCTTATCTGTAAAATGATCTGGAGAAGAAAATGGCAATGTCACTTTAATATTCTTGCCAAGAAAATGAAAGTTTGACATGATTGAAACTAATAAACAACAACAACAAACACAGTAATAAATGATCATAATAATCCAGTGTTTGATAACTCCAAAATCCATACTTTGGGGGCAAAAACTCAGTATGTGATAAAAATTGCTGAAAAACTGGGAAGTGTTTTGGAAGAAATTAAGTAAAGCTAAACATATGTAATGTATATTAAGAAGAGGTCAAAAGGGTACATAATTTGGACATAAAGGATGATGTCAAATTGAGGAGCATAAAAATTTATGTCATGTCTATGAATAAAGGAAGAGTTTATGACCAAACAAGATAAAGGTAGGGTCATAGGGAATATACAATTTTGATTACATGAAATTAAAAAGGTTTTCAGCAAGCAAAACCAATGCAGCCAAAATTAGAAGTAAAGCAGAAATTGTGAGGGGAAATTACAGCAAGTTTCTTTGATAAAGGCATCACTTCTCAAATGTATAGGGAACTGAGACAAATTAGTTTTTAAAAAGTGAGTCATTCTTCAAGTGATATATGGTCAAAGGAAATAGGCAGTTTTCAGGAAAAAAATCAAGGCTATCAATTGTCATATAAAATTGCTGTAAATCACCATTGATTAGAGAAATTCAAATTTTAAAAACTCTTAAATATCACCTCACAACTATCAGACTGGCTCACATGATATTTTGGAATAAAAAAATGGGCTATTATAATCAAACTGATATTGTTTTTCCTCCCAAATTGGGGCAAGTAGCAGTAGCAATATTATATCCTAGAAGGCATATTTTTTAAAAATATGTAACAGACTACTCAATTCTGAAAATCATACTTTATCCAAATTCAGTGTGAGATAGTAATCCTACTCATAGGAGACATGAACCAGAGATTAAATATCAAAATAATTAATTGAAATACAATAAAAGTAAATTAAAGGGAAGTATGTAAGAAGATTGTTTGCAACTCCCTTTTCCCCATATATAAATACATACTATTTCCCACTGTTATATCATAATGGGCAAGAAATTAAATACTCAAGAAATTTTATGTTCTGAGGAAGAATATTCACTTAAAAACCAATCACCTGCATCATGCTTAGAAAACTTTCCTGCCCAGATCCTCTTAGCTTGGTCTCCCAGTTGTCCTCAGTTGCAAAACTCACTTCCTTTAGCTTCTAGGCATCATCCTAGAGTTTATTTGATATTAGAACAGCATTTGAGCCTTGCTGTTATCATTTTTTTTGATACCCTGTCCTTTTTATTTTTAATTTTTTTGCTTTCTTTATCTTCAAAGCTATTGCTTTCTGTTTCTCCACTGGGTTGTCACTACTTGCCATTCCAATGTTTTCTCCAGCTCCTGTTGCAGCCACTGATGCTGCTATTACTTTTCTTTTTTTGGGGGGGGGGAGGTCAAGTGGAGGATAAAGTGGATATTATTGTTCTTATAAAGTGAGTATTCCTTTTTTGTTGTTAATTTCATGGTTCCATTCTTAATGGAAAATAGATAACTCAGAATAGCTGTAGGAATTTATTTTTGTTCTTATAATTATTAAATGAAAGAATATTTGTAAAAACACATCATAGTGGATGATATAGAAGTAGATGCTTAATAAACATTTGCTCTCTTCCCTTCCTCCACTCCCCAACACTAGAAGGTTTCCAGTTTAGGATTATAGATTTAGAGTAGGAAGGTACCTCAGAGGCCATTTAGTACAATTCCTTTATCTTAAAAAGAAAATGTTTTCCAGAGAGGAAAAGTAATTTGACGAATCTGACACAGGTAGTAAGTGACATAGCTAAAATTTGGACACAAGACCTCTGATTCTGAATTCAGCACTCTCCACTGTACTTTAGTGACTTTAGTGAAGACACCCATGAAAGCACCAAGGGCAACAAGGAAAGGGAAATAGCTGAGCTAGGACAAGTGAATTCCTCTCAACTCTTCATGAATCTTTTTGAGGTTGAGGATGATCAGGCCCACCCCTTTTCATTTGTCTTTTGAATCAGTCATCCTCCTCTGTCTCCAGAGAGCATTAGATACCCTGAAAGGAGAAAAAAACTGACAATCATTGCAGAATTTCCATTGTCATGTCAAAGCCTGCTTACTTATATCAGGAAAAATATAGCCATTTACATGGTGTAATCAGAGCCTGCATATTGAAATATCAGTTTCTTTTCTTTTTCCGGAGTTAATGTGCAAAGAGGGACTGGTTCCATTCCTTTTCCTTTAATGTTTTCTTTTTTTTTTTTTGCTGTCTAGATTCAAGACACAAATGAATCAATTATCTTATTGAATCTACTTGGCTCCATAGAGCCAATGAATCCTATTTGTCATTTCTTCTGCAATTGTTATTTATACTTTGTACTGAAGGGCATAGTCTCAACAAATGAACACCCAACCCACTGCAAAAATAATAAGCTTTTGATAAGCTTAAGAAATATGTATCCTCTATGCACAGAGCAATCATACATGTCATGAAAAGTACACTTGCATAATGATTTCCAAACAAAAGCAAATTTAATCAAACTGTGAAATTTCCATTAAGTAAGTATCCATTTTTAAAGTAGATAAAGTAACTCTGAAGCACGTGAGTCTTTATAAAAGACCCTGTAAAAGTTATTTTAAATTCCTTAAAATAATTTTTAAAAAGCAATAAATCTTTGCATTACTCACGGTACTACTGCCCTCAATAACTCAATTTCAAGTAACATATTCCTATGGTGCTTTAACTAAGGTACCTTTCTAATACAACATGATCCAAAAAGCATTAAATACCTCTGATGTGTAGTCTGGGCAGCTAAGTAGTATAGATATAGAGTGTCAATCCTTGAGCCAGAAAGAACTGAGTTCAAAATTGGTCTCAGACACTTACTGAACAAGTCATTTAACCGGTTTGCCACAGTTTTCCCATCTGAAAAATGAGCTAGAAAAGAAAATGGCAAACCACTCTAGCATCATGGCCAAGAAAATCCAACAAAAAATTGGACACAAGTAAATAAAAAGAACTGGACAACAAATCCAACACAACAATGTGTAAGACATCAGCACAAAGTACGAGAAAGAAAAAGAAAAAAGCCCTCTTCTCTCCTATAATTACATTCTTCTTGGCAACATAAAACAAACTGGTCAACATATGCATGTTGGTCATCTGAGGAAGAAGAGGGAAAGCTTCCTCTAGGAGAGGATACCTGAGCCTTACCTTATACGAACCCAGGGATTCTAAAAAGCAAGGGAAAAGAGAAGGCATTCCAGACATGAGGGACAACCACAAAAAAAAAGCAAGAAGACAAGACATTTCTCATGCTTCTCACCTTGATTTAAAACAACTACAGCCATGCAAATAGAATGAAAAGGAAGTTTCTATTTCAGATTTTCCTTGTTAAAGCCTCCAGCCACAGAGGATTCCTTCTACTTAGAAGCGGGAAAAGAAAATCTCTACCCATTTTTTGCATGTGAAGGTCTCTTGATTAGTTTATGGAATACTAAAAGAATAAATGTAGATACCTGCCATGCATTATCCTTTGGGACAGCCACAAGATGCGTGTCGAATGGGTAAACATGTAGTGTATAGATATTATCAGAGAAACTGAAGGAAGGAAGGCACAGAAATGTATTATTCATGCCACCAAATACAGTGATTAATGTCCCTCCACATCCCCACTGCTTTCCACCTGTGGACATAAAGAGATTAATTTGTTTAAGTATGTGAAGTGTGACTTCACAAGCTTTGCTAAATAATTTTAAATATCTTAACCAGCCTTACAGAGTAAAAGAGCTTAGAAACTTCTCAGAGTAGGCCTGTTTCATTCAAGGCAAGGGAAATTTCTCCAAACATATTTTGTCTCTCATTTAAAATTCATAAACTTTATAAATACTTATAGAAGATAATGAAATACAGGATTATTGTACTCACTAACCAGAAATTACACAATTATTTCAAGGGGGTTTTAATTTTTTAAGTTATTACAGAGAACTTACCACAATATAGCTGCATTTTAAAGCATTTAAGAGAAGATGCAGTAGCAAAGTAAAGAAAGTTGGCTTTGAATGATGTTGCCAAGAGAAGAACTGTCTCTTTACACATGTTTGGAATGAATGGAAGTCTCACTTGAATCCTACTACAGCATCTCCACATAAAGTTTCAGACCTATAGCAAATTCCTGCCTAACCGAAATTGACTATTCTTGTCACTGTAATACTCTATTGACTAATTTCTCATGTTTTGAGTACTTTAATGTTTGTATGGCACTCTCTTTAAAAGAAAAAATACATAGGCTGGAGGCAACTTATAATAGATTGCAAGAGCAGAGTATAAAAATTTCAGTGTATTTACATCATAGAAACTAGCAAACAGTACAAATCTGGGCTTGATTTATTATTTTGTTAATTGTCTAAACTGAAAAAAAACGAAGACTATGTTAACAATAGAAGTTAAATTTTAAAGTATGTGGTGCATACTTGAAGAACTGTTATTAAATACTCACTCAGAATAACACCCTCAGGTAGATAGTATAAATATTATTTACTCCATTTTATAAGTGAGGAGGCTGAGATTCAGAGTGGAATTACATGACTTGTCTGCAATCCCAGACAAGTAATTGTCTGGGGGTACTTAGAAATTTTCCCTACCACCATTCCACTTCTGTCCACCAAGAAGAGTAGTTTTCCAGAATAAGACCTCTAAAAGACTCCAGTTGATGTCATATAATAACAACAAAAATAATAGCAATAATCATGAGAGTCATCTAGCTGTTTCTGGTAGATGCTGAGGAGCCATTGAAATTTTCTGAATAGTAAAGTGGATTATCGGGATTTAGAATTAGGAAAAAAAAAATTCTCAAAATTGTTTAAAGAATGATTATGGGGAAAGAGAGTGTTAAAATCAAAGAAATCATTTAGAGGGTCATTCCCAAAACCCATATAATCTCATACTTATCACAAAACAAGTCATTTCAAGTATATGATCTTGTTAGTTTCCTAGTGGAACTACCAAATTCTCTCTTGGGCCCTTAAAGCTTCACACTGTGTTTCCTGGATAATCATCCTTTATTCTCCTCTCATATATCCTTATATGTTGCTCTCCATACCCAATATTCCATCACTTTCCTTCCTGCTTTTATACAAATTTATATCCCGTTTTTTGACTCCTCTTTACTAATGCCTCTTAAGGCCCTTCAAGATCCAGTTAAAATGTCATCTCTTTGAAAGATCATCTTATTTCAGCAACTATAAGTTCCCCTCAATATCTCTAATAAAATAACTTTTGTATTTAAATATATACACACACACACACACACACACACACACACACACATATATATATATATATCTTGTATTTACTTCTCTGAAAAAATTCTATATTCCTCATGCCATGATCTACCCACATTTCAAGTAGAATAGACATTCTTTAAAGTTACTGAGCTTAGCACATAAGAGGTAGTTAATAATAGATGATTAATTATTTTTCTGCTGTGATCTCCAGGAATCATAGAGTAACACAGAAGAACCCTGTTTTGCCATAAGAGATTTACTGAACTACATGAGAAACAAAATACAGATGCATTGTGTCCAGCTTCCCCTCTAATTTATAGTCCATAAGTAATATTCCATTGTTCTGCTATCTCTGTGAATGAAACAGGCATTATTTCTCCTTCACTCTTGCTCAGTTCTAACTCAAATTCTCATCCACAGGTGATTTACAGGTAGTGTTCAAGTACACCCAATATATATAAGCAGTTGTTTCTTCACAATGAGACTGCCTGGATAAAACTTAGACAGGGCAGAGAAGGTTTTCCAGGTTCTGGGAATACCTATTTGCTCCAGATGCTGCCAGTTTTACTTCTTTTCTCAGTTTCCCACTCTTCCTCTCTTCACCTTTCAAGATGCCCTTATGCAAGCAAGAGGAACAGAGAGACTTTTGTGTTGAGGCATACTAATATGTTTTATGGTCCAGCAGTCCATACGCTCTCCATGGTGCTGCTTCAGCAGCAGACTGAACTTCTCTTCAGTGGGAGTCCAACCTCTGTCCCCAGCATTCAAGCTGTCTGCCCACCTTCCATCTTCAGGACGTTCCCATTCCTGCTTTGAGGATTCCAACCATCTGCAATCAAGTTAAAAAAATCAACTTGACCTTTTTCTTTCTTTCCCTTTAGTTCTCCTGACATTTAGTTTTCTGTGGCCGGGGCCCAAAATTTAGGATCCTGGTGCTTCATTTGATATAGACAAGGAAACAAAAACAGTTAAAAAAATTTTTTATGGTTAAAATTTTAAAATGTTAGTCATCAATCCTTAAAGTTCATTGTTGAGCCTTAGTAGCAAAGTGTAGGACTAAAGGGAACAAAGTTCAGTTGGGAGGATACTTTGCCAAAATATAAGGTTAAAAAGATGTCTATTTTAGAAGAAAGCAACGCCTTAATTCATAGGAGCCCTTTGTGAAATTTGTACTTTTAAGTAAAGGTTAGTTATTAATTTTAATATTATCAGTTTAATCAACAGGAATGAGGTATAATATGAGAGAATATTCAATTAATGATGCCCTTTTTGAAATAATAAGCAAAATTCCCTGTATCCCCAAGCCAAATAAATTGTTCCATGCTTCAGATTTGAGTTCCAGCGGCCTTGTCTCTGTTGTTGATTGCCCTCATTAGATCATTGAAATACATTAGCATATTCTTGCCCACTCAAGTTTCAGCTGGGAGATTTCTTTTAGCACCTATGAAATAAAACTACTGCATTTGTTTTCTAAAAGATTCCATTTATCCCTTAATTTTCTTGATCTGGTCTGCATTTGCTCAGCAGTCCTGGAGTCTTGGGACTATCTCTTTTTCCTCTTGTCTTCTGCTGAGTCTTATGGGTTAGTCTTATCTGTTATCCTCCATTCTGTCTCCTTACCATATACAGCCATAAGATAAGATACTTATAACACTTAGCATAATTTCTGACATAAGCAAATACTTACAAAATTGGTTGACTAATTTAATGTTGATGGACATTATATTCTTAACACATCAACAAAAGATTTATTAAATTCCTAATATGTACCAGGCATTGTGTTAAGTAGCAAGAAAACAATAAAAATGTAAAAATCGTTCCTGTCCTTGATGAATTCATACTCTCATGGAGAAGGCAACAAATGAGCATCTGTGGACATAAAAGATATATGTGTGATTGTGGTTCATATGTACATAGTTGTATATGTCTAAGTGTGTATGTTTGTTTAAATCTATATGTGAATCTATATGTATACAGTGTAAATGAGAGGTAAACTCAGAAAGAAGGCATATACAAAGACCATGGTGCTGAGGCTGGAGGAGGATGGCTCTCCTACATGTCCTAGGAGCCTGGACCAGCTTTTCACTCAGGCTTTCTTAGCCCTAGTCCTTAATACCAGTTTAATCCCTTGGCAACCATAACACCAGGATGGGCTTTATATTCAGGTGTTTGCCAATCCCACTTGAAAATGAGCTTACACCTTTTCTTGTTTTTCAGCTTTCTTTAGTGGGGAGCTGAAGCGAGGAGAGAAAATCCTGCCTTCAAAGACTGAAATGATATTGTGTCAGAGAGCAGCAAAAAAGCAAGCAAAAAACAAACAGGCCTTTAACAAGGCAATCTTTTACTGCTGTGAAACTTATCTAGGCTAACTCCAACCTAAATCACCATGGCATGCAAATTATGTGAACTCAAAAGGACTAAAGAACACTCACATTGATCCACGGACCCCCTGACATACAAAATCATTAATCCTCAGTTAAAGTTTGCCCTTCCATACACTAAGTTCTGTCAGATACACTTAACCACATCAAGAAGAAGAAGACTTAAAGAAAAGGCAAAACAAATGAAAGGGAAAAGGCTAAATGAATAACTTTATTATTTATTTGGGATAATTTATCAATACACATGAAAATTTAAATAAGATAGTGTCTAAATTTGAATTTCCTGTTTTATAAAAAAAAGAACTAGTAAATTTCATGGAGAATAGAAAGATAACAGCCATAATTAAGGAAACACATCTACAGCATACCTTTTTTAAATGTTTCTTTTTTATTATGAATATAAATATCAATAGATAAAAATTAATAACATACAGAAAGCAGAATTGTGTATGAACGTATGATCATGTATGATATACAGCTTTTTAAAGTATGTATTATATTTAGTTGAATAGTAACAATAGTGTCCTATTTGCTTCCTTTTTTTTTGAACTGACTTCTGGTTTCTTTTGCATGTTATTTAATGTTTTAATATTTTCTTTTTTTAAACAGTACAATCACCCACAAACAGTCCACACAAAATAGAAGCCCTTTTTTTGTAATAAATAAGTATAATCAACATAATCAAAACAAATCAAGTCATTGACTGTATCTGAAAGTGTAAGTCTTATTTTTCTCTGCCAGAAGATAGAAAACATGTTTTATCAACAGTCTTCTGAAGTTATGAATGAAAAATAAATTTATCAAGGATCCAAAGGTTTTTTAAATTGTTTCCCTTTACTTTAATGTGGTCACTATGTTAATTCTTTTCCCAGTGGTAACTCCATTCCACATCAGTTCATGCAAGCCTACTCAGGTTTCTCTGACTCCATTCCTTTTATCACAAGATGACACATAATATTCCAATGTACCAATATGTCCTAATTTGTTCAGACATTCCACAATAGATGAGCATCCATATTGTTTCCACTTCTTTGCTATTTTGGAATAATAATTAACTTCACTGATCTTAAATATATGAAATACTACCAATCGTAATACATTAATACCATTTTTTTTATCTTGACTCATTTTTTTCATTGTATTTTTTATATTTGTGTCAAGTTTGAAGTATCTGGTTTGTAAGTTTTGGGGGCATTCAGTTCAAAAAACCTAAGTGCACTTTTGTAAGTTGCAAAAAAAAATTTCCCTTGCTACATATAATTTTTAAATGTCAGAAGAGATTTTGTTCATAAAAATCATTCAGTGGGAATCCAAAGTTCCAAATGTCAAAATGATATTGACTTTTATTTTCTATTCACCAGGTCCAAAATGTTTTCCAGGGTTACCCTGATATATTTAGGATAAAGACAAGTGTAGAGTAGAGACAGATAGTCAGCAAGTAAAATTGTCAATTTCAAAACAAAATTATTTTATACAGTGAAAGCAAGGACAAAAACAAAAAAAGTTTTCAATGAATATATCATTGAAACATTCATGAATATATCACTGAGCAATAAGAAAATTGCTATGTGCCTAATCCTGTGGATAATATAAAAGAAGGAGCTAGTCCCTTGAGAAACTTACAAACTATCCGGGGGGAAACCAGCATACATTGCCAGTGTGTAATTATGCCATACTAATTATAAGAATAATAGGAATATCAAAATCTCAAACCACAATGCAGGCTATGAAAGAATTCATAGATAAGTTGGATTTTGAGTTGACACTTAAAACATGAACAAAATTTATAATATAGGGTATTAAAGAGTAAAGAATGGGCAAAGGTTCAGATGAAAAAAAAAATCAGCATAGCATGTATGAGTAGGAATAGTAACTAGATTTGCTTGTGTAGAACAGACCATTTTTGTTAGTAGTGTTATTTTTAAGTTTGTGAAAATGTCGGTCCACATTTATGATCACATCAGTAGTAGGGGAGTAGGGGACTGCCAGTGAGAAGATTCCCTCTACTGATTTAGGTAAACTAAGTTTTCAACAGTTGCTTGCAGCTTGCAGAGAATTTAAGTGTTTGAGCTCCTACATGCTCTATGTTGAAGAAACAACATTTAACCTATATTTTCTCCGACATTTTGAATTGTCTCCTATCCCCATTCTGTGTTGCCTCTCATTACCAGCGATTGGAAGGAAATAATGTCAGATAGGTATAATGGGACTAGATTATTTAAAGACACAAAAGCCAGGCAGAAAAACGTATATGATCCACAAAACAACCCTATGGCAAAGGTAAACTGAGACTTATGAGGTAGGTATTATTATTATTATTTTTATTTGACAGATGAGACAACAATAGTCAAGAAGGTTAAGTGACTTGTCCAGAATTATGCTTCTAGTCAGTGCCTAGTGCAGAATTTAAATCAGCTCTTCCTGTCTTTAAATATAGGACTCCCTCATTTCTGCCATTTTGCTGCCTGGTAAAGTGATAGAGAACTATATTATGGTGATGTCAGTGAGAAAATGATAAAGAAAGAATCAATTCCAAAGGCAGGAATTTCCTAGTTGAGATAGATGAAAAGGGTCAAAGATGACCAAAAGGTTTCTAGCCTAGAGACAATTGTTGACATTTGGAAATACAAGACTGAATGTGGTAATGTTTGGAGAAGAAGATAAAGATTTTGGAATCATATGTACAGAGGTAGCAGGTGAAATCAAAGAAGTGGATGTGTTCACCAGGGAAGTGAGTTTAGAGAGGATTCAACCAACGAAACAGAAAGGAGCAATCAGGTCAACGTGAGAGGAGAAACAATAGAATATAATACCAAGGGAAACCAGAGGAGGAGAATTCCTGGAGATATACAGATCAATAATATAAGACACAACAGAGAAGCTGAAAAGTACATGGAATAAAGAAAATTCACTGGATTTAACAAGAAGCAAGCAATGAGAATATAATCTTTAGTAACATATTTTAAAAGATGTACAGGAAAAGTAAGGTAGGTACAGAAGGGAAGACAGATAATTAAAAATATATTCAAATGTTTTTATTTTATTTTGACATGAATCTCAATAGAATGGTGAGAATAGTAGCTCAATCTCATGCAGTCAAGAAATAAATGAATAGAAAAGGATATGGTAGCAAAACAAATTTGTCAAAAGGGGAGAACATAGCTAGTGGCTAAAAACATTGTAGAATCAAACCAAAGTTTTGGTTTTATTTTGCTTCATTTTTATATGAAAGAGAGAGTGGGGTTTAGTGGATAAAAAGCCATTCTTAAAGTCAAGAAGTCCTGCTTCTGACACATACCTGGTTACATAATACTGGACAAGTCACTGAATCATTCAGTAATTCACAGACAAAACTATAAGACTACACATTTCAGAAAAAGTATCGATCTGCATTGGTAAAAGAATTTGCCTCAAATGGGAGTTTCCTATATCTGGGAAATCATAGTACATATCCCTAACTTCTATTTTAATATGGGAGCTATCTAGATCAAATTAAAGAAATGAATTCATGAAAAAAAAATAGAGATTGAAAATGTTAGAGTGAAAAGATAGTCATTCTAGGGCAGCTAGATGGCCCGGTAGATAAAGCACCTGCCTTTGAGTCAGAAGGATCTAAGTTCAAATTTGACCTTAGACATTTAACATTTACTTACTGTGTAACCCTGGATGAGTCACTTAACTGCAAATGCAAAAAAGAAAGAAGAGAGGAAAAAGAGGAGGTAAGAAGGAAGAAAATTGTCATTCATGCAGTCAATAAGCATTTGTTAAATGCCTACAATGTATCAGGTATTGTGCTAAGCAGTGGAGTTGGAATGCTTGGAGGACTGTCCAGATTTCACAGGCATACAACAGTGAGGTCAGCACAGTAGCTCTGTAGACCTTCAGTTTTGTGGAAAGCCTAATACCTCCTTTCTTCCACACTTTCCTTCAGAACCTCCCAAACACTGAGCTAACTTCACAATGCAAGTGTCAATCTCATATCAACCACCAAGTGTTCCAACTCTACTGCAGAGAGCACAGCTCCACTGAGCTAGCCACATTCTTCAAATTGCTCAAAAGCCTGTTTTATGGAGAACTCCCATGGGACAAATGTTCACAGGGTCATCAGGAAAAGCGGTACAAGGACACTCTCAAGTCTCTCTTAAGAACTTTAGAATCGATTGTATGATGTGGGAGATCACACCCAGCATGGTGTGCCCTCATCAGAGAAGATACCATGTTCTGTGAACAAAGCAGAAGCGAATTTGTTCAGAAGAAATGCAAGATGAGCAAAGTTAGAGAAGTCACCCCAAAAGTTCCCGGGGACAATTTGTGTCCAATCTGCGGCAGCATTCCAAGCTGGCACTGGATCGGCCACAGTTGGACACACTGTAACTCGCCTCTAACTTAGAGATGCCATTCTGGTACTCTTTGAGAACAAAGGGCAGCAACCATTGGCTAAACTCTGGAAAGGTTTATTCTAGAAATAAGCTGACAAAGGAAGTGGGGAGAATGGAAGTGAGACTCTAAATTTAAGATTAGATTAAAAGAATTAAAAATTATTCCCCTTTGGACTAAAGGAATAATTTGGAAGAATGATATGGAAATGTGATGGAATGAACATAGAGGTACCTGAGGGAGTTTCTACCAGATGACCTCACACTTCACGGTTATGGTGCTATATAATGAGGCTTTAGAGTTAATACTTAGGGATGAAAGAGAGAATCTGGAAGTTTAAGGATTTGCAAGGTTTGACATAGTCAAAGTTAGGTGTGTTCAAGAGACAATGAACGATTAATGAGGGGTTGATAGGCAACTTCAAGGGCCAGATGGGAGTATCATAGAGCCAGCTAATAACAGGTAAGACCCAGGTTTTCATCATTTATAGGATCATAAACTGCAGGGAGTCCAGCCTCTGCGAGGGTTCCAGGGGGTTGAGCAGGAGGAATAGGTCGGCGTCAAAGGAAGACAGGAGTTGTGGGGTACTTTGAGTGAGGAACTGATGAAAGTGATGCTGCCACTTCTCTCAGGCTCCTTCAGGATTTATTTTTATACTATATCATGATCATATACTTTTTTTAGGTCAACATAGTCTTCAGACATGCGTCTGACTAATTGACCTTTATATGTTACTACATTTGACATTTAATATTTGAGTAAGTTTTTTTATGGTTAAGTGTTAATTATTGATTACACTATGCAAAGCCAATAATGAAAGGTAAATATTATACAAGGTTAAATGTCAGTGAATTTTGTTAGTTTACTTATGTCTTCTTTGTCAATTCTATGGATTGTTTGATTCCTCTATTCCCTGACTTGGAACTGTGTACATAGGCATTTAAGGCAATTTCTAGTTATACTTTAATCATCTTTTGGTTCCTAGACATACTGATCTTTTCTGAGTCTAAGTTGGTAAACACCATTATTTCTTGGACCTTTGGATTCTCTCCAATAGTGACAATGCTTTCCATGGTGTTCTTTCTTTTATCCTTTGTCTCAGTGAGAGATTAGTTTTATTAGGACAGAATATGCCTGTGGAATCATTTCTAATTAATTTGCCCAAATTCCCCTTGTCACCAGATTTTTTAGATAATGTTTAGTGCTGTAATCAAGTCAATTATAAATAATATAGGAAACAGTAGTCCACTAATGAGAATCATAGAAGGAAATGTTGTTCCTGCATGAGTGCTGTGCACATTTTATTTCAGTGCTGGGCTTTGCCAATCAGCTTAGAGATTGCGGGTCCCAACATTAAATCTGAAAGGAAAGGGTCTAAAATGTCATCCTGTCTAAGTCCCTTATTTTAACAAATGGAGTACCAAAGTGCCAGACAGTGTAAAATGTCTTGCCCAAAGCCACAAAGTCAGAGCTCTGATTTGAACCCTGATTCTCTCATTCTTAATACAGCTCTTATCTTCTCAAGAAAAGTATCAAGGGTGAGATTTGAATTCATACCACCATATAGACACCAATTATACATCTTATTTTTAAAATTGTTTTCTTTCAATTAACAAATATTTATTTCCTCTACCTCTTACTTCTCCCCCTCCAATCAAAACAAAAACCAAACCCTTGTAAAAAAAGAAGAAAATGTATTTACCAAAGTTTTATAAAACTATATGTGTATATGTATAATTGTTGTTGTTCAGTCATTTTGGTTATCTCTGACAACTCCATTTGGGGTTTTCTTGTTAAAGGTCTGCCATTTTCTTCTCCAGCTCATTTTATAGATGAGGAAACTGAAGCAAACAGTTACCTACTTGCATCCTTTTCCTAGCTATATTGGATTTGTTTGTGCAAACCTTTTTAATCTCTTGTAATCAAAATTATCCATTTTATCTGCTATTGTCCTTTCAAAAGATTTGCCCACTCATACAGCTAGTAAGTGTCTAAGGCTATATTTGAACTTCTGACTCCAATACCAACATTCTGTTCATTGTGCCACCTAGTTCTTTCTGTGTGTGTATGTATGTGTGTAAGCTTTTAAAATTCCCAATTGCCCAATTGTCCTAAAATTTCTTTCATTCCGCATATTTTTCAGTAACTTCTATGCCACTAATAAATGGGTAATATTTTTCAACATTGATATTCTAGAATTCTGACTGATCATTATTTTGACCAGAGTTCTCAAGTCTTTCAAAATTAATTGTTTTTTGTAGTATTCTTTTTAATCATATAAATTGTACTCTAAGTTCTGCTCATTACACTCTACATCAGTTCATACAAGTTTTCCCATTTCTCTCTAAAACCATTCTTTCATCGTTTTCTTTCAGCATAATAATATTCTATCATATTCATATACAATAATTTATTCAGCCATTCCTTAATTGAAGGGTACCATTTTGGATTCAAATTGTTTGGCACCACAAAAAAGAGCTGTTGCAAATGTTTCACATATATGAAATATTTTTGTCTTTCTTTGATCTCTTTGGATTATAACCTTAGTGGTGATTATCTGAGATCAAAGGATATACATAGTTAAGTGTCTTTGGGTACATAGTTTCAAAATGCTTTCCAGAATGGCTATACAAATTCACAGCTCCAGAAAAAGTATATCAGTGTACCTGTTTCCCCATAGACTCACCAACATTTCCCATTTTATGAACTCAAAGTGAATGAAAGATAATGGAAGAGGAAACATAAATAACGTAAGAAAGATGCATACCTCATCTAGAAAAGTAGAAACAGATTCTGGAGAGCAATAGATCACAGAGGAAATGGCTGGATGATCATGATGCGGCAAGATCACATGGACTATTTCAAATGCAATGAAAAAAGATGGGGGACATTTGATATTTCAGAGGGGTCATTAGGAACAAAAATCCATTTTTTAAATAATTTTGGCAATAATATTAATATGTAAAGTTGATGATCATTATTAAGACATCTATACTCTCTTGTGATCAGAAGAATATCTCAGACTTGATCACTTCAGTATTTTGATGGATATTGATCTCAGTGAGCTCAGTCTTTCCTCTACCATATGTATCTCAGAATATTGTATTGAAATTATTTATATGATGAAACACTCAGTATCAACCCTGGCCAGCAATGAATGTTTTTAGTGATCTCTTCCTTCATTAAAATGAAATTTAAAGGGGACATATTTGGGATGCTTCCTCGGGATGCTTCCTCCCAGGGAGTACCAATATTGTTTCCAAATATATTTCCAAATATGTAAAACCAAACCAATAATGATTATGTTATTTAAGCCAGCCCTTATTTTAAACTTTTTAATTCAAAGATTGTAATTCTAATTTTTGACTTTCATTAACTTCCCATGGACAAAACAGATCATTTCACCATAACAATGATTCATCACACTTAAATTCCTTCAATCAGAACTATCACAATTCAATATGTATAGAACTAGATAAAAATTCAAATATGAAAAAACACATTCAACTCTGCAAGTGTCAACACAATTTCTACTATAACACTTCATCTTAGAATGAATATCAGATTTTCAAAGACTGTACAAATTGACAACAAATTTTGATGGGTCCTACCAAGAGGGAAAGACTTTGAGCATAGCCCAGCAACAGTCTATGTTTATTGCCAAAGGACAAAATGCATGTATCACAGATAAGTTTATTAACAGGTCAGCACCTACATGATGCATTTTTTTGGCCATAGAAACCAATGCAATGGAGAAAAATGCAACATGGAATGAAGTTCTTTCTAATATAATATGAAATCTGCCATCCTATTTCCTACTTTTTTCATTATAACTATCTTCTTGTCCTTTTTTATATTCAAGTGAATGTGTTTTCCTATTGTCTAATTTCAGAAAGTTTCACTGACAATTTAATTGAGGGAGCTATATAGACTAATGTAGGTATTATTGTCACTTTTACTATGTTGGTACAACCAAGTCATGAACATTCAATCTTTATCCAATTGTTCAGCTTTTATTATATTATATTATTATATTTTATATATTTATAATATATAATTATTTATATATATATAATTATATATATTATATACAAAAATGCTTTGTAAGTTCATCTATCTAGACATATCTCTGTAGCTTGCTAGGTTAATTTTAAGTTTTTAGTGTCTTTTCTTGTTCTCTTAAATTGAATTGCTCCTTCTCCTACATTTCCATGATAATACACAGAAAAATCTATGGATTTTGTGAATTTATTTTGTATCATTTTACTTTGCTAAAGCTATTAGCTCTTTTTTTTTCATGGATTCTCTAGCACTAAGTAAACTCTCTTATTGTCCATAGATAATTTTGCTTCCTCTATCTATACTTATTGCTTTTCTTGCTTTTACATGTCTTATTGCTCTAGCTAGAATTTCTAGCATTATGTCACATAGAAAGTTATATTCATAGGAATAGATGAAATAATGTTCATCTTTGCTTTGCTTCTAATTTTAGTGGGAAAGCTTCTGAGGTTTCTGTCTAAAAAACCATAATCCCTCTTAATTTCAGGCAATGGGTTTTAATATAATCAAAGAAAGGTTCTTTTATACTTATGTTAGACTACTAGAAAGTTTATTAGATAGATTACTGAGCTCAGTCAAAAAGAAATAAGTTCAAATCTTGCCTTAGACATTTATTGTCCACATGAACCTGCACAGGGTATACATTTATTTTCTTCTACGTCACTTCTCCATAGTTCTTGGTTGGTTATATCTTTTGTTTTGCATATGTCTCCTGTGAGCATCTCTGTTGTTCTTTGGAAGATATTCAACCTTAATTCATTGAATTTGTTGACTTACCCTATATCTCATAGCCATTTTGCACCACTGGAAATGCATTGTCATCAAAAAGACAGTTCTTTATTTGAGTTTCAAAGTAATACTGGAAAGAAAAAAGTATACCAAAAAAATCCCCAAATCATCCCCTTGCTCAATCTCCCTATCATTTTCCACTTTTACGTATCTTCCAATTGTTCATCTAGAGTTTCAATAGGAAGAAAGTAAAAAGAGAGACATTTACACTCAGAAAATTTAATTTCACACTTCAAAAAAAGCTTTGTTCTCATGGATGAAATTCAGTATCTCTGCTTAGTGTAGATTTCGATTTTTTTAATTCTATTGGAAAATGATACTCACTCTCACTGTACAGAGAAAAAATAATTAATGCTCACCTAAATTCGACCTCTCGTGTTGGTATCTATGAGTGTTTCTACATGAAATAGTAGAGTACAGTTGATTCTGATATGTTTCTCAAAATAAACTCACAGCTTTTATCTCAAAAATCACATCAGCATCAAATGTGCAGGCTAATGTAGTTGTGGATAGCAGGCTTTTACTTAGAGTGGGCTTTCTGTAGTGCATGTGAATGCTGTCCTGGCATCTATTTCAATGAGACTGCAGTCTAGCCAGAGCTTAAAGAGCAACAAGAGTTCAGTGGCATTTCCCATCAACCTTTTTTTGAAAGGCAAGTTGTTCTTCCCTCCAATATCCTTCAATCCTTCAAAGATGCCATAGTAATTTACCAAAAGCACAATTCTGACCATTACTTTTCTCTCACAGAAAACCAGGAGTCTCGTTTATATTTAATGTATTTTTAAACTGCTGTGATTTCATTGGTATAGACAGAGAACTGCTGATGAGAAGAGTCCTGCTATCATTGGAGACTGGCAACTGCTCTGCACTGAATAAATAGCCTGAGAAATCTGCCCTAGGACACTGAAAGGTAGGCAGGCAGACAGTCAGCATTTAGTAAGTGTTTACCATGCTAAATACCAGAGATATAAAGAAAGAAAACAAACTGATTTCTCTTTTCTAGTAGAAAACAATCTGTAAATAATTAGGTACGAACAAAATAAGATGATAAATGTTGAAGGGGATGTGGGAAAACTGGGACACTAATACATTGTTGGTAGATTTGTGAAATGACCTAACCATTCTGGAGAGCAATGTGGAACTATGCCCAAAGGGCTATTAAGCTGTGCATCCCTTTTGATGCAGCAGTGCCATTACTGGGTCTATATTCCAAGAAAACATTCTAAGGAGGAAAAATGACCTACATGTGCAAAAATATTTTTAGCAGCTCTTTTTGTGGTGGCAAAGAATTGGATAATGAGTAGATGCTCATCAATTGGGAAATGGCTGAAAAGTTCTAATATATGAAGGCATATACCTTCATACATTAGAAGGTAATGGAATATTACTGTTCTATACAAAATGAATAAGCTAATCTTAGACCTGGAAAGATTTACATGAAGATTTATATTACATTAACTGAGCAAAACAATCAGAATCAAGAATACATTGTACACAGTAACAGCAAAATTATGCCTTGATCAACTATGAAAGACTTCTTCTCAGTGGTTCAGTAATCCAAGACAATCCCAATAAATTTTGGATAGAAAACATCATCAGCATCCAGAGAAAAAACTATAGTGAATGTAAATCAATGCTGGGTTCACTTTTTTTCTTCTGTTTTTTTTTTTCTCTTGTGGTTTTTCCCTTTTGTTCTGATTTTCTCTCCCAACATGATTCTCAAGGAAATGTGTATTTAAAAAAATAATGTACATGTATAACCAGAAAAAGAAACAATATAAAAAGGAAGGCACTAGAAGTTAGGTGGTAGAGGAGAAATCAGAATCACATAAACTACATATGGGAATTTAAACCCAAGTATCCCTAACTCTTAGGTAGCCCTTTATCTATCTCTCTAGTCTGCTTCTTCCATTACTTATTAAACAAAATATAATTTTTATGCCCTAACATTCATCAGCCTCCCCAAATTAAAATCCAATCTAAATTTTCGGACTTGGATACAATTATCCTTTACACAAATTTTATACAAAATCCATCCCAGCATAGCCAGACAAATCTCTTTTCCTTGATGTAATCTCATCTTAATGTCTTAGGCACAATAACTCCTATTCTTGAAATAATAATCCTCTTTTCCCATTACTACCCTAAATCTCCTCATTTTGAAATACTATTAAACTCATTCCTTTCTTTCAAGATATAAAATCTCCCTTCTCATATATGTCACAATACATGTTTGAACTTCTCTTATGACTTTATATTATTTTATTTTTGGAATTCATCACAAAAAATCCTTTCCCCAGGTTATTAGCTCCTTGGGGGCAGTCCTTTATTATTTCATGTTTGGGTCTTCAGCTTATATTTGTTGTACAGAAGAAGCATTTAATTTGTTTGTTGAATTGGATTGGATCCATGCGAAAATGGATGACCAGTTAATTAGCTGAGCTCTATCTGTTGTACTTCCTTTGATCCTGCCTCAAAATTCTGCGTGAGCAGATTCTTCCAAAAGTAATTGAAAGAATCTTAAAAAACAAATCAAAGTTTTACTTAAAAATAAAACCACCTCTCACCTTTGTTTTTCCTCTCACTTTATTGTCTGGCTAGTAATCCCATAACAACAAAATAAGCAAATATAAAGCTTTTTGAACTTTTTTCAAGAATATCCAAAACTTCCTACTTAAGTGATGCATGATTTTGGTGAAACGCATACTCCTACTTCCAATGCAGCTAATAGCACCAACAACACATAAGCATAATCATAATGTAACAAGAGTTTTCTTTGTTCCCAGATGACCTAAGATGGAAGATCCCCTAGGAAGATGCCAGATTCTGGCTTCTAGAAAAATATATTCTATGTTCCCCTGCAACATGGATAGGAATGGCTTAATTCCATTGTTTATATAGCTAGAACAAGTTTTAGCTTTAAAAGTCCCAGACTGAGAAAATATCTCTCTCTCTTTTTCTTGTGACATCAAGAGGGGTGAAAGTTCTATTTATTTACAACAAGGGCACCATGAAATGAGCTGAGTGAATTGAAAGGTTGCCTTCCTTCCCTACCCTTGTGGTCCTAAGAAATGTGTTTGGGTTTACTTTGCTTTATCTATCCTTTGTAAATTCCACATGTAGGCAGTGGAATCCCTAGATCCAGACTGAAATTGCAAGGAGGCTTCCATATTAGATTGTTGCTGCAGAATACCCAGGATTCTAGGAGGGCTTTGGACTTGGCAGCCGGTGGGAGTAGCCTACATAGGAACAGGTTGAATCTGTGAACTTAATCCCTTCCTTTCCTCCAGAGGCTGAAGTAGTATAAAGGAGGATTATCTTCTTCAGCTTTTTAAAAGGCGATGTTTATATGCTTGCTTTAAATTTAGGTCTTCATGTTTCCAAGGCTGACACTCTATCCATTCTTCTACCTAGGGGCTTCACATACTTGCAGGGCTAGCATGTAGAAGACAGTTTGGGTCTTGAACTGGGAGTTATCAATCAATAAGCATTTATTAAGATGTGGGGGGTATAAGAGGGGTAAGGACACAAGTATAAAAGTAAGAAAAGCCTTGTCCTCAGAGAGTTCACATTCTATAAATGGGTAAAAGTTACAGAGCAGATTTTTCATTTGATGTAAAGAAAAACTTAAAAATTAGAGCTCTATTGAAGGTAAATGGGCTTTCTGATCAGGCAAGGAGATGCATAACTGTAAAGCTTCAAATGGAAGCAATCTGACAACTTCTCTAGGATGGTGTTAAGAAAACTATTCAGGTACAGACAAATCCTGGGACATAATCCAGATTTAGAAAGGACTCTGAGGCTCCTGTCTGCCACAGAAGTTTGTATAAGTGCTTATAGTATCTAATTTGTAGAATATTTGTACTATTTATTGATACATAACATTTTACACTTTGTTGTATGTGTATATTGGTCCTTGGTCACAAAGAACAAAGGTGATATGAATATGACAACACTATGTTAGATACTTATTATCACATCTGGTGAAGGTAATTTTAACACTAAAATTCTCATGCTTCAGTGTCAAGATGAAATTGGACATATGAAATTGTCATTGGACAGTGAATACAAAGTTTTCCTTGCCTGATGCAGCCAAGATGTAATGACACTGTTTCTGCATGCAGCATTTCCTCATCCCATATGGAGATGTTCCTGATTTTCAAGGCAGAATATGATGAATTATAGGGACTCAAGTGATGTTCAGACACCCACCAAGTCCAAGGCATCTCAACTACATCTTTGAGGCCATTTTTATTCCCTTAGCTGTTCAAGAACTGTGTGAGAGAAGCTTGGGCTAATCTGGTTCTGAGGGCAGCTTCATCTTCTTTCAGAAAAAACAAATCTCAAAAACAAACCAGGAGAGAAGAACAAAGGGGGATGGACTCCAATATAGAAGGAAAAGGGAAAAGGTAGAATCAGGGAAATATTAGTATTATCACACCATCCCAGAGAGCAGAAATGAAATGACAGACTAGTCATTCACACACAACATTTCTTTCTAATGACTGCCCTCACTTCAAATATCAACTAAAATCCCATCTTCTACAGGAAACTTTTTCCAACTCCTCTAAATTTTAGAGCCTTGTCTCTTCTAATTATTTTTCTCTATACTGTTTCTTTATACATATTTGTTTGCTTGTTGTCTTCCCCATCAAATTATGAGCTCCCTTAGGGAAGAGACTATCTTTTTGTTTTTCCTTTTTGTATCCCCAGTCCCTACTTAGCACATTGCCTTGCATAAATTAGGTACTCAACAAATGTTTGTTGCTATCATAACTCTATTCACTTATATATGAAAATTTCAGTATGAGTGATTGAAAAGAAACCATTTAAGTATGAATATAATTAATCTCCAAAGATGTAAAAGGTGTTTGCAAGGTGCCCCATCTCTTGGTTTAACAAATAAATTCACAACTACCCAACAAATAAGAGATATGGCATCATAGGAAAAAGACTAGTCAGATGAATCATAGTTCTGCTGCTTACCAATTGTGCGAAATTAAAATGTTTCACATCTCTAGTCCTTGGCTTCTTTATTGGAAAATGAAGGGAAATGGGAGGTCCCTGAGATTTCTACCCATTCTAAATCCAGGGGCAGAGTTAGACATAGCTCTAACAGATTGGTTTGGGACTGTTTCCCTGGTTACCTGGAAGGGCTTAGTGGGAATTGTTGTATATCAGGAAATGAACATAATATAAAAACAAAAGAATTAAAAACATTAAAATAAATGAGGTTACTCTCCAGCAAATTACCAAAATGATTAAATTTCCAATGTGAATAATATATATGGCCTTGTTACTCAGAAGGAATAATATTAAACATATAGTATATAGCCTTAAACTTAGAAGAACAAGCCAAATTTAAATAAAAAGTCTATTTTCTTTCAAAGAACATTTCAAAAGAAGGACATTAGCTAATTTCATAGCAGCTAAAATGTCATGCTATTAAGGAATGAGCTAGTTAATGTTTTCTTTATAGTTAGAACCCTCCCACCAAGCCCGATATCCCTTTTTGAACTGACACATTTATAATTTTTCACAAAACATTGGTTCTTTTACCGTGTGAAAATTTATTTTTGGAATTTTATAGAGACCAGCAGGTGAAAAAAGAGTCTCATCTATTTATCCTTCTATGTGTATATACATCAAGCACTGCTTTGATAGAGGTCCTCGCTTTGTGTGAACAACAAACACAAAGAGAAATCTAATCATCTTTCTTTCAAGTCTTGACCATTGTGTCTGTAGGAGCCTAAATTCTTGGCCTAGATACAATCACATTCTTATAGTGATGAAATGAGTTGTGGTCTCAGTTCTAGATATCTCTCCCCTGCTCCATCTAGCTTCCTATCACGTGATTTTCTGTTTTGTCCTAGTGATGTTGTTGTCATTAGCACTTCATTAGATCAAATCTCACTAATTCAGCCCTGATCATCTTATCTTACAGCACTGACTCTTATATCTTCTTCAAAAAGGAATCATAAGCAATTTAGGTATCCCTCATACACTAGTAATGATCTTGAACTTTAAACTGATGCATGCAATTGCATTCTTACCTAGATTGAAGATTATTCAGGGAAGGTGAGCTTAAACTCCACATTCAAAGCCAATGAAAGAAGACTGCAAAAAATAGTAATAATTGGATTTTATTTATATACATTTTAAGATTTGCAAAGAATGTTACATGTTATTAGGTACAAAGGCCAGATGAGTAAGTGTTGTTTGTCACTATTTTATTTCTATCAAAACCTAGAGTGAAATTGTTCCTTGCTCAGGGACATATAGCTAGTGCAATATGATATTTAAGCTGAAGCAAATATAAGTATGGTATTTGAATACAATCCTCCAGAATCCAAGTAGTGTTCTCCACGTATCAATGAGAGCATGAAGCCTTTCCATAGTAAAACAAAGTCCAATAGAGCTTGAGAGAATAAATCCTGATTTTATAGAAAGCTCTGAGGTTTAGAGCACTTTCCCAGACATAAATGTGAAAGAGGATCATAGGATTTAGAAGTGGAAAAGCTTTGGGGCTCATCTAGCTATTCCACATTTTTTATGGATGAAGTTATTATGCAAGCCTATTCTCTCAATTTTGCAAATGGGGAAAGTTGAGGGTGGGAAAGACTTATTGACTTTATCTATAGGCCACAAATCTTCTAAGTATCACAGATATACATTCAAATTCTTCTGATACCAAGTCGTGTTCTTTGCTAAAATTTTGGTACATTATAGCCATAGAATTTTCTTTTATCAGTTTAGTCATCCTATCAAAGAAAGAAACACAGTTAGTCCGAATTCTTCTTAATGTAGTCATGTTTGACATTCACTGAAAATCCTTGGAACCTTTCAAGTACTGATAACTGTTATAGAAAGAGTTCCCCATCCAGTTTAATGCTCCTCTCCGAAAACAAAGGTTGAACAGTATTAGTTTATATGTGTCTGCCCAAGTTTCTCTGAAATGATATCCTAAATTATTTCTTATAGAACTATATTTCATTACATTCATGTGCTATAACTTGTTCATTCATTCTCCAGTTTATGAGTACTCTTAGTTTCCAGTTCTTTACCATCATACACAAAAAAACCTGCTATTAACATCCTGGGGTCTTTTCTTCTTCTTTTTTTTTTTTTTTTTTTTTTTTTGGTCCCTTTGGGTCATATGTCTAAGAGGCATTGCTGAATCAAAAGTTTAGTGACTGTGGGGAAATAGTTACACAAATTTTTTTCAGAATGACTATCAATTCACAGATTCCCCCAAAATACATTAATATGTTTGTTTTTCTAAGGAACCTCCCATAAGTGAAATTTTCCTTTATCAATCTGATGAGTGTGAGGTGGAACTCTGAGAATGCTTTGAGTTATATTTTCCAATTATAAGTGACTTTTGAGCTTTTCTTCACATGTTTATTGATAGCTTAGAGTTCTTTCTTTGGAAATTATCTTTTCAAATCTTTTGTTCAATTATCTATCATGGAAAGGTTCTGTTAAAATTCAATCAGTTCAAGGGCAGCTAGATGGTTCAGTGGATAGAGCACCAGCTCTGCTGTGAGGAGGATCTGGGTTCAAATATGGCCTCAGGCACTTAACACTTCCTAGCTGTGTGAATCCTGGGCAAGTCACTTAACCCCAATTGCCTCAGGAAAAAAATTCAATCAGTTCCTTATAGATCTTACATAAAAGACCCTTATCACAGAAACTTGATGCAAAGATTTATTTTCTAAAAAACCTGTTTTCCTTCTAATTGTAATTACATTGGTTTTATTTGTGTAAAAAAAATTTAAATTGTATGCTATCCAAATTTCTATTTTATCTTCTGTAATCTTCTGGTCATAAACTCTTTTCTTATCCATGGCTATAAAGACCCCCCATCAAGAAAGTTCCATTAGGTGAGTTTTTTCATTAAATTTCTATCCAAGAAATGTACAATATGCAAAAGATATTCTTCTAGTGTTTACTTCAGAAACTTAAGTAAACCTATGGCAAGTCAATCTTCCTTTTGTTTCAGTGAATAAAACTTTGATGGAGAGTTTATGCTATACTTCTTATGCTAAGACCCAGGTGGTCTTAGATTTGTGGGATCCATGTGGTTCAATCTTTTAAAGTCAATGTTCCATTATCCAGATTTTCCATTTTGTGGTAATCACCTTTGGGTATGTAATGTATTTTTCTAGTTATTCTAGCCTAGAGCCAGAAATCAAGTAGATTTAATATTCCCCCTCCACACAAAGGCTCAGCTACCAGGAAATGTATTTTTTTTTAATTTTTAGTTGTTTGCACTGCCCAAGGGAAGATAATTTAAGTATTCACTCATTCAATAGCCATTTAATAAGTACCTACTATGTGTACAGAATTGTGATAAATGCTAAAAAACCTACAAAGATAATGAAGATACAATCCTTTTTCTAAGTTCATAGAATTTAGGACTAGAAGGAAATTCAGCAGTCATCTGATCCAACTCCTTCATTTTATAATGAGGAAATCAAGGCCCAGAAAAGCTAAATGGAGGTCACACATGCCTTTTGCCTACAATGCCAGTTCTATTTATACCAAAATTGCCTGTGTCTTACAATCTAGTTATATGCAATCCAGATAAATATATATATATATATATATAACATCTATATGTATGTATATAAGAATGTAAATAATTAGAATGATAATTCAGAATATAATCTAAGGACCTAAGAATTATAAGGTGCTTTCCTAGTCCAAGGAAGAAAGGATCATTTTAAATAAAGAGATCAGTGATCCTGTAGTCATTTTGCACATTCTTTATTTTCTCACAATACAACATTTCTCACTTAATAAAATAAAACTAAGATGTTAAAAAAAGATTCCAAGACTTAGTCAAAAGAATATCTTTAAGTTGGGTGAAGCACGAATAGGACTTTCATATTGAGGATAGTCAGCCTCATCACCAGTTCTTTAGAATCACATTTGGTTGTTTTCTTGATTAGAGTTTTTAAGTCTTTCCAGGAACAACAGAAATCTGATTCTTCAATCTAGTTGCATCACTTACTGTTGCCCCTATTATAGATGCATAATAATTGGTTAATCAATAGATTAATATCTATTGCTTGGGACAGGGTCCTCCAAGCATGGAGCATATGTAAATAAAATCATAGAAACAAAAAAAAATTAGTATTGGATGTGAAAAAGGATCAATGAGTATTCAATTTGGGTAAGAGAAGTCACTGTCACATCAGTAAGTCAATGGAAAGATACCAAGATCCAGATTACAGAATTATGGGTGAAAGGAACTTCAGATGCTATAAAGTTCAAACCTTTCATGCTATAGATAGAGAAGCTCAATGATGTCAAATTCTTGTGGCTAATCTGTATCTGAGATGGTATTCAGGCCCAAGTCTTCCTAATTCCAAATTATACCAAAGAAATCACAAGGTTGGAAGAATAATTTGTGTGTGTGTGTGTGTGTGTGTGTGTGTGAGAGAGAGAGAGAGAGAGAAAGAAAGAGAGAGAGAGAGAGAGAGAGAGAGAGAGAGAGAGAGAGAGAGAGATAACTAGAGTAAGTAAAGATGTAGTCTTGGTCCTATATTTTAATCTATCCTTGGGATTATTGTCATCTATCTTCAGTTAAAAGAAAGAAGTAGCAGCAAGGAACTAAAGGCAGTGGGAGAGTTCTCAATGGAAATACCAAACTCCTCCTATGTCAGGTATTCATGATATCTTTTCATTATTTTGTTTGAAGTGTTATGATTTTACAAAATATCAGTCACACACACATATTCAAATGAAAGAAAGAAAAAACTGCCTCCCACAGCAAACCCCACTGGTTCTTGATTGATCTGCTGTGCCCCTTTAATCATAGGAATAGTTGAAAAATGACAGTGGGAGTTTTGATCCCCTCCAACTTCTTCCTCTTCTTTCCCTTGGCTCATTGCCTGGCTTGTCACAGGAAGAAATATGCCCGTCTTTTCACGGTGGGTTACCTGATGGCTCAGTGACAGTCAAAAAAAAAAAAAAAAGGAAAGACAAGCAAAAAAAAAAAAAAAAAAACAGAGTGTGGGGAGTACTAGGAACTTCTCAAATCTTTAGTCAAGCTATTTAAAGCTAACAGTGAATCCTTCATCTTCCTTTGTCTCTGAAGCTGATCCCATAAACAAGAACCATAGATAGAAACTGCAAGATAGTCCCACTGGCTGAATGTGGCCACTATGGACTAAGACCTTCTTTATCATGAGTGCAACTTCATTCCCTTCCTTGGGTACTTAGAAGGATCTATCACTTCATTATTCCCATACCAGTTTAGCTCTCCTTAGAAAAACTGGAATTGTCAGAAGACCCTTTTGCCTTTTTGTTCATTGGAGTACTGTGAGTCATAATCTATTCCCCACCTACTCATTCAACTCTAACCAGAGCAAAAAGTCTCTGAAAGCAAGTCAACAAGGAGTCATAAAACTGGATTTCCATTGTCCTTGAAAAGATTTAATACCATTAATAAATGCAATGGCCAATGATGATTCCAGAGAAACAAGTTGTAAGCATCCTACTCACCAAACAACAGAGATGAAATCGATGCAAATGCAGGCTGCAACACACATTTTTGGACATAACTAGTGTGAAAATTTATTTTGATTAATTATACATATTTGCTGTAAGAGTTTTGTTTTGTTTTTTCTTTTCAGGAATACTTTAATATCACTATCTTTAAGAACAGAGATAAGAATTATATCCTCTTAAAGTATGGCAGTGCTTGCCTATAATCCTTGCCTATGGAGAAGCTAAAGGTGGTATATGTCCTGAACTCAGGAGTTCTAATCATCAATGGATTGTCTCAGTGGGTTGAGGCAATCTGATATCCACACTAAGTTTGGCACCAGTATGGAAGCTCCTGGAAGTAGGAGGGAGGGAAGGAAGAGATAAGACACTAAGTCCTAAAGAAGGGCAAATCAACCCAAATCAGAAACAGAGCAGATCAAAATTCCCAAACCAATAAAAGTAGAATTGGTCTCATAAGTAACCTCTATACTTCTCACCTAGTCAAAACTGGAAGACCCAGTCTTTTTGTAAAGTATATCCTCAAATCATAAAGATTGTTTTTTGATGGACTTACATATTGGCAGCAAACTATATATCTCTTTTCCCAAACATTTCCAAACTTTCAGCAAAGTTGTCTGGGTATTTTTATGAAATTCATAAAAAAATTAAGTATCACTGGGCTTATATCCCAAAGAGATCATAAAGAAGAGTGGATGCCCATCAGTTGGAGAATGGCTGAATAAATTGTGGTATATGAATATTATGGAATATTATTATTCGGTAAGAAATGACCAACAGGATGATTTCAGAAAGGCCTGGAGAGACTTACACAAACTGATGCTGAGTGAAACGAGCAGGGCCAAGAGATCATTATATACTTCAACAACAATACTATATGATGACCAATTCTGATGGACCTGGCCATCCTCAGCAACGAGATCAACCAAATCATTTCCAAAGGAGCAGTAATGAACTGAACCAGCTACACCCAGCAAAAGAACTCTGGGAGATGACTAAAAACCATTACATTGAATTCCCAATCCCTATATTTATGCCCACCTGCATTTTTGATTTCCTTCACAAGCTAATTGTACAATATTTCAGAGTCTGATTCTTTTTGTACAGCAAAATAATGGTTTGGTCATGTATACTTATTGTATATCTAATTTATATTTTAATATATTTAACATCTACTGGTCATCCTGCCATCTGGGGGAGGGGTGGGGGAAAAAAGGGGGAAAATTGAAACAAGAGGTTTGGCAATTGTCAATGCTGTAAAGTTACCCACACATATAACCTATAAATAAAAGGCTATTAAATAAATTTTAAAAAAAGAAAAAAGAAATTAAATATCTTACCATTCATTGCTTAATATTGACTGGGAAGGAATATATGTAGTTGATGTGGAATGTATTCAATAGGTCTACAGTGTGAGTCAACAGTATTTGAAAAACAACTGCAAATAAAAAAAATAAATCCATGTATAGCAAGTCACAGGAAGTCTAGCCTTGGAGTTGATAGAACAACAATAATATTCCATTCTATCACTATACCACATGATATATGCATAACAAGTGCTGCAATAATTTCCTTTTTTTCAAGTGGTACATTATAAGGTGGAGGAGAGGGTGCTCTTCTTGCAGTGAAAGTAAAGTAGTGTGCATAATAATAATGATAATTAGTAGCTGAGAGTCATATAGCACTTACTCTTTGCCTATATTAAGTTTGCTGCAATTATCATCTCATTCGATCCTCATAACAACTGAGTTAGATGCTATTATTATGCTCATTTTACAACTGAGGAAACTGAGGTAAATTGTTTGAGTGATTTGCCCAGGGTCATACAGCTAGTCAGTGGCTTAGGCCTGATTTGAATCCAAGTCTTTCTAACTACAGTCCCAGAACTCTAACCACTGAGCCCCTTAGGAATCACAAGAATGGGATAGGACAAGGCAGGCTAACTAAATTTCCGTTTAATCAGGTTAACCCCTTCCTCCTGATAATATTCTCCGTCTTCTAAATTCTCTTCTATAAACCAAGTTCTATCCATAAAAGCAAAATTCTCATTCAGAAAGAATACAGCTGAAAGGTAAGCAACCTAATGTATTTTCACTGAATTTTTCAAAAATCAGGTAAAAGATGAGTAGGAGGGAAATGAAATTTTAAGTTAATTCCATGTGACTATTAATTTTCTAGTAACAAAAAGTAGGGCTTTAGTTCATTATATCAAGAGCAAAAGTTGGAGTACCTTATTTACCATTTCTAAAATGTAATTGTTCATCTTCTACCCCATCATTTCTTTGAACCTGGCTGAGCTTGAAATAGAGCTAAATATGTTTTCAATTTGCAATAGATGATCAAAAAATAAACGTAGCTGCTGAAAACCATTTGTTTAGCCCATCCTAAGGATTTCATTTGCATTCCCTTCTTTTCCTTCACAGTTTTTCTCCATATTTCTTTACCAGTATAAACAATGGACTTTATAGAACAAGAACTATAAATATCTATTTTCCTCTTAAACCCAACCACTAGTGTACTATAGAAGGACACACACAAATTAGTGGGAATTAATAACTGCTTTAATTAAAATTTTTATTTAGTCTTTTAACATTTTCAAGTCTCCCCCATCAACCACAAAACTTTCAGGCAGCAGTGATGAAAATAGTAAATGATAACCAGGTACAAATAAACAGATACAGCAAGCAGCTAGAGTCTTGTGCAGTGTGATGATATTTCCCAAATGACCAGGCTTCTATTACAAACGTTGAGTCTGTATTTCCACAGCTACTTCTGAGAGCATTTGAGTACTGTGCATAATAAACACCAAGTAAGACTATCTGTGTATTAATAAAAGAGAAAATAGAGACCGAAGGATGGGGTATTTGCATTGAAATAAAATGCAGATGAATTTTTGAAAAACTACATAAGATACAATAGTATGCATGCAAATGTTTGGTGACATAAATTAGCTAACAGAGTTTTAGGTATCAAAAATAGATCATGACTTCTTTCCTTCAATCAAGCTGCACTATTTCCTATTCCACAAATGTGACATTCCAAATACCACCTCTGTGTCTTTGCCCAGGCTGTCCCTTGTACCTGGAATGCCCTCCTCCTCACCTCTGCAAGGTTTGCCTCAGATACCATCTCCTACAAGAGATCTTCCTGATCCCTACACTTGTGTTCTCCAAGGAACTGAAATTATTTTATATATAAGGATTTATGTCTACACCTGTAGTATCATCTTTTATTTTTGTTTTGCTATCACAGCCCCTAGCACAAACCTTTGCACAAAACAGGCACTTAATAAATGATTACAGAATTGGATTGAGACCTTGCCAACTACTAAACAACTTGTAGACAAAAGGAGACAGTTTAGAACCATGGAGAGTGTACCTGATAAGAATATAGAATCTTTGGATTTTAATCCTGGATTTGCCACTTCCTATCTTTTATACAATCACTTAATCCAGAAAATGAGATGGTTGGATTAAATGGATTATAAACTCCCATTGGACTTGAAATCCATTACATAAATTAATTTTATTCTCTCAGTTTACACCAAGATTTTTCCACCAACATATGGTAAAAGTCAGTATGCTTTAGGATAGGACTTTTTAACATTTTTGTAGCATGGACCCCATTTGTGGTCTAGTGACGCTTATGAATCTTTTCTCAGCATAATGAATTTTCATTTTGTTTTTTGTTTTCACAAATTCACAGTTGAAATAAATGTTACATTTCAGTTAGAGGTCAGTGCAAAATGAAAATGTAATTTTTTCTATCCCTGAAATCTCTCCGTGTACCCCAGAACCCCAGATTAAGAATTCCTGATTCAGGAGAAAACATCCTCCTCATCATGCCTTTGGCCTAGAAGCAGGAATTTAGATCTAACTCCATGTTCTTTATCATCAGTCCTCCATGATCAGCAGTCCTGAAGTGCTCCTCACTTCCACATTCTATCAAATATCCAAGAGCAGAAAAGTAACATGAATTTTAGAATCAGAAAAAAAAAAAATGAGGAAGAAGAACAAAATGGGGGAGGAGTTCACCTCAGGCAATCATTTGGTAGATTTCTATTGTAATTAATTATTCTTGTTAATTCAGCTCATATCTGTGGTTTCCAACTGGTGGAGGATTGCAAGTGATGTCAATGCCCTTTAAATCTGACATCCTGGAGAGAAGCCCCTATCACCCTGCCCTAGTTGCAGCATTAGCCAAGATAGGAGACATAAACACTAAATCAGAGGATTCAGTTTTGCACCCCGTAAGAATAAGTGGATAATAATAAGAATAGGGGTTCAGCAATCAGACAACCCAGGTTCAAATTCTACATTACTTCTATGATCTTGGACAATTCAGTCAACCTCTTGGGTTCAGTTTCCTTGCCTGAAGAGACTGGACTAGATGCCCCTTCCAGCTCTGTATCTAAAGCCCTTGATCCCTCAACACATCCAAAGACATTGTCTATGAGTTTTCATAGCCTAAGAGTGAACAGTGGTACGTCCAGCCCTCTAAAATTGACACATTTGTCAAAGGCAATTGATTTAAAAATTATGAAGGGAAAAATATATCCTTCCCAAGAGTGGAAAATCGGACTTTAAAACTGATGATACACATTTGTACCCAAAACGCAAGACTTCTTACAACGTGAATAGGTCTAAACCTGGATCAGTTCACTTGGAACTGGGACCAGACTGGCAAGAATGATTAAAAAGCATCCATTCAGAGAGCAGACCAGAGCTCAGCACCATCTGGTCAGATCTGATTATTATACAGTCTCGGAATGTCCTGCTGGCAACACCACGGGGAGAATCCTTAAGAGGCTGCCATTTGCCATTTGTAACTGCAGCAGGGAATAAGTGTGATCTATGACTGGCTGCATGTGCCAGGCTTGCGAGCATCCCCAGACATTGTAGTTGTGTTCACTTCATCCAGGCCAGAGAAGCGTGGGGTGAGATTAAAACGGTTCCTGGGCGAAAGCAACGGAGAGGAACATACGTCTGACTCCATGAAAAACACCTGAGCCCAAGACGGCCGTCCAAGCCCCCGCTCCCCACACCCAGCCCACTCTCCCCAGCCCTCCTGTCTCCAGCTTGTGCCTTACAAGGAGGGTTTTCCAAACTCCCAGATGCTTGGCTGCTTGGAAGACTTTCAAAAGCAACTTTTCAAGTTCATGGCTAAGTAAGGCTGAATCTCACTGTTTTTGCCCCATCCACTGCATTTCCAACTTTTGCTATATTCTTCAGATCCTCACTGAGCAAAGTCACAGAAAGCTAACTGGTAACAGAAAGAAGAAGGAGCATTCTACCAAGGTACAAATTCCTTTCCATTTCCATGCTGAGAGGTCAAGACTCCTGCTGAGATGAGACATTGAATTTTTTTAAAAAATGGCAAAAAGTTCACCTGGAAATCTCACCACAGGGGCAGCTCTGATAAAACGCTTTTCTACTTCTAATAACAATTAAATTTGCATTGATGAGCTTGAGAATTAAAAGGGGCACAGCACTGGGCAAAGGTTCCCCAGCCTTTGCCAATCCCCGGGGGTCTGGTTCAACATAGTAAACCCCAAGTGGAATGATATGTGGGGTCAGCCAATGTGAAAATGCTTAGTCATTAATTGGTTCCTACAGAGACTGCTCTGGAAACATACTATTGAAATATCTTGAACAGGAACCTCTGGGCAGAAGGTGAGAAGGAACTGGTCATTTGTCATTTATGGCTAAGCAGGGGGGGCGGGGGGGGGGGAAGCTTCCTGCATTTATTCCCATGGCCATAACTACAACAGGGATAGCTGCCTTAAACTGGGCTGGCTAACTTCAAAGCTGTAGAATCCATTCTCTTTTGCTGATGTGATCACTCTCCTAATCTATTTTCTTCCAGATGCAAGTCTTAAATCACCTTAAGCCTTGCTAAGTAGCACAGAGAACAGGTGGTAGATTATAGTGAACCAATCAACAAGCATTTACTTAACACCTTCTATATGGTAGACACCATGTATTTAAATAAAATGATCTTTCTCTCCATACTGCTGAGAGCAGGGAGCCACAGTTAACCCTTTCCAATTTCCCCAACTACCCCACACCCACCCCTCCCACTCCTGTGATCTGGAAAATCGGTGTTATTTGGGGGGACAGGGTAGACCACCTTTGTACCAGAAAAGAATTCTCATTTTTTTCCATTTTCTTTTATGGGGTGTTGACAGTACCTTATTGTAAAATCTGACTAAGTATTTGGTCATGGACTGTATCATCTGCTGACTTCCTTTTTTTTTTTTATAATAACTTTTTATTGACAGAACCCATGCCAGGGTTTTTGTTTTTTTTTAACATTCTCCCTTGCACTCACTTCTGTTCCGATTTTTCCTCTCTCTCCCTCCACCCCCTCTCCTAGATGGCAAGCAGTCCTATATATGTTAAATATGTCACAGTATATCCTAGATACAATATATGTGTGCAGAACCAAACAGTTCTCTTGTTGCACAGGGAGAATTGGATTGAGAAAGTAAAAATAACCCGGGATCTGCTGACTTCTAAATGTCTTCTGTAGCTTCTGCAAAACTCCCACCAAAATCCCATTTAAGTCAACCCACAATATATCAAAATCATGATAAGGAAAGTTGTGATGTAAAAGAGATAGCTGTATAAATTTTCATTTGGTGCTGGCCTAGTAATACTCTAAGGATGTATTAGACCATACCTGATTTTCCAATGTGTGATTCATTACCATTTTTTTGTTTAACTTTAAAAATATTTCCTTACATCAGATCAGAGGTTCCTTACATTTTTGTGCCATGAACCCCTTTGTCAGGCTAGTGAAGACCACATGCCCCTTTTCAGAATAATTCTTATATACATTAAATAAGAAACCAATTATGTTGAAATACAGTTATCAAAATATTTCTTAAACCAAGTGAACAGATTCCAGGTTAAGAATCCCATCCTAAGACAGACTGATTTCAACCATGAAGCATTTTTTACACTTCTAGAAGGTATCAATGTCCTACAGATACAAATACAGAGAAAGAGACAGAAACAGAGAGAGGAGGAGAAGGAAGGAGGGAAGGAGGAAGAGAATCACCATTCTCAAGAAAGTTTGATTTACCGGGCTCTGATTGCCTACTTTTGCATTATAATACTTGTCATCCAAATCATAACCATATCACTTCCCCAGGACCTCAGTTTTCTCATTTAAGATGAGGAGGGTGAATGAAGATGATCTCCGAGCTTCCTTGCCACTCCAAATCCATAATCTCTCCATAGACCTGAAAGTGACATTAAAAATTTGAATACAGCCCTACAAACCAAGTAATGTTATAGGGTAAAATACAACAGAACAACTCTTTTTCTATGAGAGAATAGCCTTGTTTGGAGTATCCAGACTACTGCCACTAGTCCCTTCCTTTGGGACACAGGATGGGGGCGGGGAGGGGGGAGGAGAAAGCTGACAAGGGGAGCCAAGAAGAGCTGGGTCCAAGTTCTTCTTGGACGTATTAGTTGTGACTCTGAGTGAGCCAGTGAACTTACCAGTACTCTCAGGTCACTATCTGAGACTAAACTAGAGAAGATTCCAACAGGTATTTGTAGAAGGGAACTCCCTCCCCATTAATCAATGAAAACATGATTAACTATGATTAATTTAGCTCCTCTTAGCAAGACAATGATCCAAGACAGTTCTAATCTAGCCTCAGACTGTGAACCTGGCAAGTCACTTCACTTGTCTGCCTTGGTTTCGTCATCTATAAAATGCAAATAACAAATAGCACCTACCTTGCAGGGTTGTGAAGATTGAATGAAATTAAAATTATGAAACACTAAGCACAGTGACTAGAAAATTGCAAATGTTCTATATATGTTAGCTATTACTATTTATTAAATTATTGCTAAATTATTTTTCCTTGCATCAAAGGAGGAATCAAATGTGAGAAAATAACTATGGGGGAAAATAAAATGTATCAAAACAATTATTTTAAATAAATAAATTATAGCATTGTGTGTCTACTTGTGAATGTTATTTCAAAAGTGAAAAAGAGAACATGCTTACTGACAAGGGAACAGTAAGATATGGAGATATTCTAAAATTACCATAAGATTATAGATTTGAACTAATAGGAACCTTTGAGACTACTGAGTCCAACACTCTCATTTTATAGACTTTAAAATTGAGGCATATATAGATTGAGTACCTTTCCTAAAACCACATAGCTAGTAAATGTCTGAAAAGGGATTTGAAAAAAGTTTTCTATCTTAAAATCTATCACTCCAACCACTGCTTAAATTGCCTTTGAGCATATGTTGGAAGGAAGATCTTACACCTGCATTGAAAAGTATTTTTCAATTAAAAAAAATTAGGGGAGGTGTTCATGAGTGTAACTTACTTCCCTCATAGAACTCGAGTTTATAGCATCTTATCCATTCTTCTCTGAGCCCTTTCAAATCTGCCCTCCCAAAAACTAGAGTTCATATCAAATATGACAAGTTTCTTTTTGTTTATCACAGATTTTATGAGGGAACAGTCATTTCACTCTAAGATTTCTATCATTTCCATCCTTGCAATGAGTCCCTCCTTGCTGCTCAGCATCAGATTCTTAGTAGACATTGCCTTACTTATAATTTGATAATTAAATTATTATAATGAGTCAGGAAACTATTAATGTCTCTAATTTGGGCAAAGTAAGAGCTCCAATAGATTATGGATAATTAAAGTCCTTGTTTCTACTATGTCATACTCTCTATGAAGCCAGAAATGAGTTTAAATATATAAAACTAGTACACACCTACACACACACATATACACATATGTACTATCATATTCTTTTTTTAATATAAGGAATAAAATAAGTATTTCCATTGTATAGTATAATAAAAAAAGATGGTTGCACATGAAAATGCAAATCTACTACATACTACATACAACCTACTATTTCTTTTAAATAAGGTCAGTCCTTCCAGAGTCATGTAATACTCTGTGTCTTATCCAATCGAGTCACTGTTATACCGATGGGTTCAATCAGAGCTGGGGATTTTACAAACTTTGCTTTGTATATAAAGATTAGAGATGGAGTTACTAAAAATTTTGAATCAGCCTAATTAGGAAACAATTCTATTTGATATTTTAAAGTTTTTTTCTTTTGAAATTTTTTACAATTTCTCAAGAATAACCAGAAATAACATTAGTTACATCCTGCTTCAGGTTGGTTGAATAGTTAGTTAGAGGGTTATTTCTCTTAAGCATGGGTAAAAATACAAATTTGAAGAGGTATATCACTATCCCTGAGGAGGAAGAAAGGCAAGAGGACCTTCCATGTCATTAATAATGACCACAACCTGGTGGCAGTAAACAGCAAAGAGGCAGCAGCAGGAGACAAATAAGGCATCTTTTGGACTTTTCTTGAAAGCTCAAATCCAAATAATGGTAAAGTAGCATTATAAATAGTTACATACACCAGATGGCCCCAATGAGTGACTGTGATCTTTCATTCAGAAGTCAATGGCTGAATAAATTGTGGTATATGAATATTATGGAATATTATTGTTCGGTAAGAAATGACCAGAAGGATGAATTCAGAAAGGCCTGGAGAGACTTACATGAACTGATGCTGAGTGAAATGAGCAGGACCAGGAGATCATTATGTACTTCAACAACACTATATGATGATCAATTCTGATGGACGCAGCACTCTTTAACAATGAGATGAACCAAATCAGTTCCAGTGGAGCAGTAATGAACTGAACCAGCTACACCCAGCGAAAGAATTCTGGGAGGTGACTATGAATTACAACATAGAATTCCCAATCCCTCCATTTCTGTCCGCTTGCATTTTTGATTTCTTTACCAGGATAATTGTACACTATTTCAAAGTCTGATTCTTTTTGTACGGCAAAATAATTGTTTGGACATGTATACATATATTGTATTTAATTTATACTTTAACCTATTTAACATGTATTGGTCAACCTGCCATATGGGGGAAGGGGTGGGGGGAAAGAGGGAAAAAGTTGGAACAAAAGGATTTGCAACTGTCAATGCTAAAAAATTACCCATGCATATATCTTATAAATAAAAAGCTATAATAATAAAAAAATAAAATAAAATCCCTACTTAGGGAAAGCATCCCTATTTAAAAAAAAAAGAAATCAAGTCTAAAAAATTGGGTGGTTAACAAAAATCTTAGGATCACCTATTATTTTCCCCACCTGAGTCACTATTAGCTAAAAATTTGAAGCAAAGTTACTTGAAGATGAGGGGGATGCTGCAATCTAATTCATTTCCTATTCAGTTGCGTAAGAAGGGCCAACCAATTCCCTAGACCAGGGTTTCACTCCAACAGGCATTCCAGGAAAAAGCAAAATCAGGATTGGAAGTAGAGAGGGAACAGACAGGCAGGGCTTTTCTCCAACCTGGACCAAGAGGTGACTTAGGATACTGATAATTGCCACAGAGAGAAAATGCATCTTTGGGCAAAGTCATGTGTTCTTCAATGCTTCAGCTCTATTTCACAGGACACAGTTTCCCTTTTTTGCCATCCCTCCAATCACATATACTCTAATGATTCCCAAATCTACATTTCTCCTCTACCAGGACTCACTAGGTTATCACACCATTATGTATTCCAACTGGAAATAATCAAGGTTGTAAAATCATAATATTGTCTTTTCTTCTCCTGCTTCTCTCTTGCCTCTAATATAAGGTCCCCTATCTACATGGAAACTCTGAGATTTGGAGGGAGGGATGGTTCTTTGCAATCCTATCCATTATACTGAAGCTTTGAAAGGAACTGAAGCTAATGTCCCATATTTAAGAGAATGGAGAACCTTCGAAATTCCTAGGAGAAAAAAAAAAAAGACTTTCAAGCATATCTTAGCCTGAGGAGGTATTATTCAAACAGAAAGTCACTGAAAGCTTTCACAGATTTACAGGTTTTGAGAACTGCTAGCAATCAATACATTAAAATGACTTATTCCTCAAAGGTAGGAGAAGAAAACAAAATGCAGCCTGACCTTTATCCAATCCCTTGCCATCCACATAAATACTGAGCCATAAAAAAGCATTCTCTTAAGAAAAACAACTCTGGACCTCTAATTTACATTTCATCTCCAAGCACAGCCTCCCCAAGTCAACGTTGTGCTGAATCTAAGCATATGTGAGCAAAAACCAAAACCCAAGTGTAGGTTAAGGAGCTTTCCCCCAGTGAAAAACCAGAGAGATTGAACTCTGGTATGACCTTCTAATATACCAAGTATCCTTTGGAGAACATTGACTCCCCTTCCTAGGTGCCAGAGTTATCATGGCCCTCAAAAATAGCTCCTATACTTTGTACTTGTGAAAATGAAATATTTATGGTCTTCACTATATGTTACACAATCACCCTGGCAGTAAGAGAAAGGGCATGAATACCAAAGAAGGGAAAAATAAAAATAAAAACCCATTTTGATGTACTACACTGTGCATTAATAGCCATACCAGAGGGTCACACTGCTACCCAGCCAGGGTTTAAAGTACCAGTGGGGACCCTCTGTGCCTGACAGAAGAATCAATCTTTAGAATATTCAAAAGTGTGTGTTCTGTTTTTAGTAGACTTAGTGAGAAGAGAAGGGTTTTGTCCTGGACCTCTAGGTGCTGTTGGCCTGCCAGAGCAGTGGAATAATGAGAGTCTGGACTGCTTGCTCTCTTTGCTCTTTGTACACTGGGCAGGCATTTTTCAGCAGATAAATTATTTACAGAGTTCTCCAGTGACTCTAGAAAGTCATCATGTATTCCCCCTAAAAAAAGAGCCATACCAAAAAAAGAAGGAAGGAAGGAAGGGAGGGAGGGAGGGAGAAACGAAGGGAGGGAGGGAGGAAGGAAGGAAGGAAGGAAGGAAGGAAGGAAGGAAGGAAGGAAGGAAGGAAGGAAGGAAGGAAGGAAGGGAGGGAGGAAGGGAGGAAGGAGGGAAGGAGGGAGGGAAGAAGGGAGGGAGGAAAAAAGGAAAAGACGGAGGGAGGGGGAATGAAAAGAAGGAAGGAAGGGAGGGACAGAAGTAAGGAAGGGAGGGAGGGAAGAAAGGAGGGAGGAAGAAAGGGAGGAGGAGGGGCAGAGGAGGAGGAGGGCAAGTGGGAAAAAAGGGAAGAAGCAGAGGGAGGGAGGGAAGGAGGGAAGAAAATATTTACAAAGGTTCTGTGAAAAAGTGACTGTGAAAAGGCCTAGCATTAATAGTCAAATGTTTCCCAGAATTGGAATGAAAAGAAAAGATTGTACTCTTTGTAAATACAAGGTGAAATACCAGAATGTAATTAGCTAATTTTGTATGCCTACATTGTCACATTTGCCTCTAAGGACAGAAGAGTCATTTCCAAATTGTTCTACACAGACAATGGCTCAAACTTTCATCAGGCTAATACATCTTTTTCAAGTGACAATGTACACCAAAGAAAAGTATAATTAGATGATCCTTATTTCAACTTGACCACATCCTCTAAGGAACTCCAAGTGCATTACAAGCCTTGAAAGTTCAAATTAGCAAAGATTCTGACCCTCCAGAAGTTCAACTCCAACTTAAAAGAGGCAGAAATGTTTGCAAGTCAAAAATCACACACACACACACACACACACACACACACGTACACATATACACAATTGCCTACATCAGCCATGTTGTTTGTTCTGGAGGTTAAATCATTTGTCTTTATTTGATCTAGCAAAAGAAAGGAAATTTCCTTTCTCTAAGAAAAATGGTTTAAGTATCAAAACCAGAATGGTAAAATGCCACTTCCCAAATTCTCTCAGTATCTGACATAATGAAACAATAGACAAGAAATGTTCATGGGTTTCTACAGGTTTTAAAGATGACCCATCACACAACTAGATGGCATAGTAGAACACTGGATCTGGAGTCAAGAACACTTAAGATCAAATTTGATTTGTTACTTATTAGCTGTGCAACGCTGGACAACTCAGCTGTCTCTCTCAGTTCCCTCCCCTTGAAATGGGGATAATGTCTCTCAGGTTGTGAAGATAAATGCAAAAGGATTCTGGGAAGATGGCAGAATAGGTCAGAGAATGTTCTGCTTTCTAAATTTCCTTCACAAAAAAAGACAGAAAATTGTCTCAGAGGGAATGTAGAACAGCAGAAAGAAACAAAAATCAGGATAAAGTGGTTGTTCTCTAAGATACCCTAAGAAGAAGTCAGGAAAACCTGACCTCCAGAAGCAGAGGTTCAGGCTAAGTGAAGAGCAAACACCTCCAGACCAACACTCCAGAATTAACAAATAATAAGCCCGGAGGCAAGTACAGATAATGCACAGCCTCTGCCTTGAAAATTTTCATGTCAAAGAGAGCCTGATGAGGGAACCCCAAGCACAGCTGACGAGATGCATCCTGGGTGAAGCTGCTGCTTTGGAGGAGAAGGAGCTAGCAGTACCTCGTGAGTGCAGTAGCAGAGGGACAGGGATACTGAGTAGTCTCTGGTTTCAGTTTCTGGGGAAAGTATTCAAATGTATTTTGCAGACACCAGAAGGACAGCAGGGACTAAGATCACAGGAAGGACAGCTTGACCCAGAGTTCTAACCCTGGTTTAGGAGAGGAAAGTCCAAGGTTGAGCCTTGGGACAGACTTTAGAAATTAACAATTAAGAAGGACCTGAGACTTGGAGCATTATTCTCCATACCTTGGGACTACAGCTTGATCATACTAATAGCTGCTCAACATAAAATAAAACAAAATTGAATAAATAAATAAATAGATGAGTAAACAAAGGACAAATAACACAACCACAAATAATTACTCTGGGGATAGAAATGATCTGTATTCATATTCAGAGGAAGATAATGAGGCTTCAAAAAGCCACTTCTTTTTCATTGAGAAATGTCAAATGGTCCCAAGCACAAAGGATTTCTTGGAAGAACTTTAAAAGGACTTTTAAGAGAGATCAAGGAAAAATTAGAAAAAAATAAGAGCAATTCAAGAAAATTAAGAAAATTATGAAAAGAAAATCAGCCAGTTTGAAAGAAAGAACCAAAAACTTACTAAAGAAAATAATTCCTTGAAAAATAGAATTAGAAGGAGTGGAGCCAAAATAGTGGAGAACAGAATAGTGTCTTTATCTAAGCTCTCTCAGATGTTCCTCAACTTAACTGCAAATCAAGACTGAACTGGTTTTGAAGTGACAGAATCTACAAATATCTGGAGTGTAACAAATTTCCAGAAGATAATTTGGAAGAACTTCAGAAAAGGTCTGTTTCAACTGAGCATAGAGGGAGGTGCGTCAAGCACAGGTAGTACAGAGATATAGGCTGATGTGGGCTCTGGGTGCCAGGAGAATCTACCAGTAGAAATCTACAGCTGTGTCGACTACTCTGTCTCCATTGCAAAACCAGTAGGATCAGCAGATTAGCTGTAAGACATCCAACACACATGCAAAAGGCAAATAGTGAGTCTCTAAATCCCAGAATATCGTGGCCCAGCCAGCACTGAAAGTTCCTCAGGATTGACCCAGCACAGCCACTTTGCCTGTAGAGGAAGCTGGGGAAATCTCCCCTTTGCCCTAAAACAAATCTCAGCCTTTTAAAAATGAGCAAAAATGAGAAAAAGAAGAACAGTTTTCAAACCCTGAGGACACTAAAAGAATATCATCTCCAGATGAAGCCTCAAAGGGTATGAATAGGTCCCCATTTCTTGGAAGAATTCAAAAAGGATCTTAAAATACAGTTAAAAGAAAAATGAAGAAAAGAAATGAGAGAATTTTGCAAGAGGGTTTGGAAAAGGAAACAGAAATTATCTGAAGAAAACTCCTTGCAAAATAGATGTAGTGAAATGGAAAAAGCATATAACTCCTTATAAAATATATTTGACAAAATGGAAAAAGAACACAACTTGAAAAACAGAATTTGTGAAATGGAAAAAAAAATCTATTGAACAAAAGAACTCATTTAAAAATTCAATAGGCCAAATATAAAAGAAACTAAAAAAGGCAACTGAAGAAAATAATTTACTAAAAATTATAACAGAACAAATGGAAATGAATGACTCAATGAGACATCAAGAATAAGTCAAACAAAATTTTAAAAAATGAAAAAAATGGGAGAAAATATAACGTACCTCACTAGAAAAACAATTGACCTGGAAAATAGATCTGAAAGAGACAATCTTTTCCAGGATTATTCAAGGATTATTGAACTTCCTGAAAACCATGATGAAAAAAAGAGCCTAAACATTACCTTTCAGGAAATCACCAAGGAAAACTGCCCTAATGTCCTAAACCAAAAGTAAAATAGCCACTGAAAGAATTCACCAAACATTCTGAAAGAGACCCCAAAAGGAAAACTCCAAGAAATATTGTGGCTAAATTTCAGAACTGTCAGACCAAAGAAAAAATATTGCAAGCAGCCAGAAAGAAACAATTCAAATACCAAGGAGCCACCATCAGGATTACCCAGGATTTAGCAGCTTCCCCTTTAAAGGATCAAAGACTTGGAATCTGATATTCCAAAAAGCAAAAGAACTTGCATTGAAGCCAAGAATCAACTATCCAGCTAAAATAAGCATTATCTTTCAGGGAAGAAGATGGACATTCGATGATAACAGTTGATTTTACTTATTTCTAATGAAAAGACCAGAGCTGAAGAAAAAAATGATCTCCAAATACAGAACTCAAGAGAAGCATAAAAGGTAAAAAGGAAAGAATTCTTAAGAACTATGTCTCTGTTATGAGTATACTTAGTGTGGGAATAATTTGGTTTTATTGTGATAATATGAAAAAGATGGAAAGTAGATTGTAATGGAAAGGGGATTGTATCAGAAAAAGAGGAAAATTGAGGTCAAATGAGAGAAATTGCATCTCATGAAGAAGCAAAGAAGATCTATTATAATAGAAGGAAAAAGAGAGGGGGATGGACATTGTGTAAATCTTATTCTCATCAGATTTGGCTCAAAAAGAAAATATTAGACTTATTTGGTTTCACAGAGAAATATTATAGGTTTCTTATAGGGAAGTGGGAGGGGAAAGAAGAAAGGAAAGGGGGAGCCTAATAAAAGGGAAACAAGTAGCAAGGGAAAGGTATAAGAAAGAGGAAAGGGTTGTAAAGGGAAAGGGCTGTTTGAAGAAGGTGTTGGTCAGAAGCAAAATACTGGGGAGGAGGAAAAGTGGGAAAGGAAAAAGCAAAGCATAACTTGGGGTAAATATGCAGACAAGATTAGAAGGGAAGCAATAAACTGGGAAAACATTTTTATATTCAAAGATTCTGATAAAGGCTTCATTTCTAAAATATATAGAGAATTGACTCAAATTTATAAGAATTCAAGCCATTCTCCAATTGATAATCAAATGATATGAACAGACAATTTTCAGATGAAGAAATTAAAACTATTTCTAGTCATATGAAAAGGGGTTCTAAATCACTATTGATCAGAGAAATGAAAATTAAGGCAATTCTGTGGTACTACTACACACCTCTCAGATTGGCTCAGATGACAAAAAAAAAGATAATGATTAATGTTGGAAGGGATGTGGGAAAACTGGGACACTGGTACATTGTTGGTGGAATTGTAAATGGATCCAACCATTCTGGAGAGCAATCTGGAACTATACCCAATGGGTTATCAAACTATGCATACCCTTTGACCCAGCAGTATTTCTACTGGGATTATATCCCAAAGAGATCTTCAAGAAGGGAAAGGGACCCACATGTGCAAAAATGTTTGTGACAGCCCTTTTTGTAGTGGTAAGAAAATAGAAATGGAGTGGTTGCCCATTAGGTGGAAAAAGATAGAATAAGTTATGGTATATGAATGTTATGGAATATTATCCTTCTGTAAGAAATGATCAGCAGGATGACTTCAGAGAGACCTAGAGAGACTTATGTGAACTGATGCTGAGTGAAATGAACAGAACCAGGAGGTCATTAAATACGGCAACAACAATTATACAATGATCAATTCTGATGGACGTGGCTCTTTTCAACAATGAGATGATTCAGCCCAGTTCCAGTGATCTTGTGATGATGAGAGCCTTCTACACCCAGAGAGAGCACTGCGGGAACTGAATGTAGATTACAACATAACATTTTCATTCTTCTTGTTGTAGTTTGCTTGAATTTTATTTTCTTTCTCATTTTTTTTTCTTTTTTGATCTGATTTTCCTTGTGTAGCAAGATAACTGTATAAATATTATGCTTATATTGGATTTAACATATATTTTTACCATGTTTTACACATATTGGATTGCTTGTCAGCTAGGGGAGGGAGTACAGAGAAGATGAAGAATTGGAACACAAGGTTTTTCAAGGGTCAGTGTTGAAAAATTATCCTTGCATATGTTTTAGAAATAAAAATTTCAATTAAAAAATTGAGGAAAATCCAACAAACTAAAATAACTTCAAAAAAACTAGAAATGGACAAAGGGAAGCTAATGACATTCTAAGAAATAAAAAAAAATAATAATAATAACACAAAATCAAAAGAATGAAAACAATAGAAGAGAATGTGAAACATATCACCAGAAAAGCAACTGATCTGGAGAACAGATCAAGAGAAAATAACATAAGAATAATTAAACAACATGAAAATTATGATTTGGAAAAAAAGGAATCCTGATGCAATATTACAAGAAATTGTCAAGAAAAATTGGCCTAAAGCTCTAGAAAAAGAAGGCAAAGCAGAAACAGAAAAAATTCCACCAATCACCACCTGAAAGAAATCTCAGGAGGAAAATTTGCAGGAATATCAGAGCCAAGTTCCAAAGCTCCCAGGCTAAGGAGAAAATATTAGAGTAACAAGAAGAAAAAAAAAAAACAATTTATTATCATGGAGCTACAATAAGGATTACACAAAAGCTAGCAACTACTATGTTAAAGAAGGGCTATTTTTCATAAAACAAAAAAACTGGGTTATGATAAAGGATAGCTTCCCCAGTAAACTTAAGTATGATCCTGAGAGGGGAGAATGAATATTTAATGAACTGAAAGATTTTAGTGAGAAAAACAAAGTTATATTATATAACATCCAGGAAAAGTATAAATATTAAGGGCCAATTTTAAAGGACTTAATAAGGTCAAATTATTTATTTCTAATATATGAAAATATTATCAGTTCTTTTATGACTGTCCTTTTTATTTAAATTCATATTTTTTATTTTTATAGCTTTTTATTCACAAGACATATGCATGGGTAATTTTTCAGCACTGACCCTTGCAAATGGTCAAGGAACCATTTCCTTGGTTCCAACCAACCCATGTTCCAACTTTTCCCCTCCTTCCCCCACCCCCTCCCCTAGATATTTAACAATACATGTTAAATATGTTAAAGTATATGTTAAATAGAATACATGTCTACATATTTATACAGTTATCTTGGTGCACAAGAAAAATTGGATTTAGAAATAAGGTAAAAATAACCTGAGAAGGAAAACAAAAATGCAAGCAAACAATAACAGAAGGAGTAGAAATGCTATGTTGTGGTCCACACTCATTTCCCATAGTTCTTTCACTGGGTGTAACTGGTTCTCTTCATTACTGAACAAGTGGAACTTGATTTAGTTCATCTCATTGTTGAAGAGGGCCACGTCCATCAGAATTGATCATCATATAGTATTGTTGTTGAAGTATATAATGATCTCCTGGTTCTGCTCATTTCACTCAGCATCAGTTCATTTAAGTCTCTCCAGGCCTTTCTGAAATCATCCTGCTGGTCATTTCTTACAGAATAATAACATTCCATAACATTCATTATACCACAATTTATTCAGCCATTCTCCAACTGATGGGCATCCACTCAGTTTCCAGTTTCTGGTCACTACAAACAGGGCTGTCACAAACATTTTGGCACATACGGTCCCTTTCCCTTCTTTAAGATCTCTTTGGGATATAAGCCCAGTAGTAACACTGCTGGATCAAAGGGTATGCACAGTTTGATAACTTTTTGAGCATAGTTTCCAAATTGCTCTCCAGAATGGTTGGATCCCTTCACAATTCCACCAACAATGTACCAGTGTCCCAGTTTTCTCATATCCCCTCCAACATTGATCATTATTTTTTCCTGTCATCCTAGCCATAGATTCATATTTTAAAGAAAGATTTGGGCTGAAGTTAATATTATTGGGTGATTCTAAAAACTAAAACTATGTAAGTAGAGATTTTTTTTAAAGGGAGCAATTTTCTCATATAAATGAGGCAAAAAAGGAAAAATTGATTCAATAGTAGGGAAAGGGCAGATAGCTGAAACCTTATTCTCATCAGGAATGGGTTAAAGAGGGAACAACATTATATATGTATGAGTGTGTGTGTATGTACATGTATGTATAAATGTCTTCTAAATTCAGAAAGAAATAAGGGGTTGAAGGCATAGGATGGGGGAGAGGATAAGAGAGGTATTTTTGGAGGGTTGAGTAAGTTAAGAAATAGGAGGGCAAGGTAGCAGGTAGGAGTAAAGCAGAGTGAGAAAGGATAGGAATAGGGTAAGAAGGATAATGAGAAAATCTAGGAAGGAGGAAAATATACAATAAGCAATTATAACAGCATGTGAATGAGATGAATTTATACCTATAAAAGGGAAATTCATCGCAGATGAAAAATTTGAGTTCTACAATATGTTGCTTTCAGCAAATCCTATGAAAATGAGATATAAACATAAATATAAAATAAAGATCTGGAGGAGAATGTATTTATATGAAAAAACAAACAGAGATGGTAATCATGATTTCAGACAAAGTTAAAACTAAAATAGATTTAATTAAGAGAAAAAATAGGGAAACCACACTATATATCAGTAACATTATTCACTATTGTTTTAGACTATTTAAAATAACTAAGTAGTATAAAATATTTGAGAATATATTTGCCAAAAAGAATTCTATGAATATAAACATAAACATAGAACTATATAAATATAACAAAACAATTTTCATACAAATAAAGTTAGATCTAAATAACTGAAGTAATGTTTATTGTTCATGGCTAGGTAAAACTAATGTAATATTTTTTAAATGATAATTTTATCTAACATCCACATAATGTTATCCCAACTAAATTACTAGAGAAATAGCTTAGAAAAAATAATCACAAAGTACACTGAGAGGAACAAAAGATAAGGAACTTCAAAGAAACTGAGTTGGGGAAGAAGGTAAAAAGGAAGCATATTCATTAGTATCAAATCATATTATTATAAGGTGAGAGCATTATGAAAGTATAAAATGGATAATTTTGATTATTTTGAATTAACTGTTTTAAATATAATTTCTGCAGCCAAGAAGATAAGAAATGCAGAAATTTCATTGATAATTTCTCAGATAGAATGTGAGTTGTTATATTGCTGTGGTGTAAGGTAATGATGAGCTGGTTGATTTAGAAAAATGTGGAAAGACCTGGACTTATGAAAAAAATATTATCCACCTTTTGAGAAAAAGATGACAAGTAAAATAATCATAATGCAGTCTTACATATGTTTTTGTCTGTATATTTATGTATATATGTTTAATTGTAAACTTCTTGTGGGGAGGAAGGGAGAGAGGGAAGGAAGAAGAGAGGGAAGAAGTGAGGCAGGTAGAAAGAAAAGGGAAAAAAGTTAAAAATGCACAGCAGAGAAGAAAGCCTATAAGGAAGTAAAGAAAAGCTGGACAGCTTTGAAAACAATGCATAGTTTTTTAAAATGTATTTATTCTATAAGTTTTCTTAAAATGGAAATGCATTGCTTTGTATTGAATCCTCTCTTGGGTTCTGCTCTGTAAACAACTATGTTTTTCTTTTCTTATTTTGTACTAAAGTTTAAAATAAATTTTAAAACATTTTTAAAAATAAAAAAAATTAAACATCAAATGAGAAAATATTTGCAATGTTAAATATACATATAAATGCTAGGTATTGTTATTAAAGTATTTACTGAATATACACTCAAAGAGGATTCTCCATAGTATCATGTAGTTGAGCAAACCAGTGTGGTACAGAGGTCAGTGTGGTACCAAAGGTATACCTGGATTTCTAGCTTCAAATTGTGACTCTGCCCTTTAAAACATCTGTAATGTTGAGCAACTCACCTGACCACTCACTTTCTACATCTATTAGATGAGATTAGACCAGATGGATTTGTCAGCTATCATTCCCAAATCAAATCAAATCATTTTTCTTACAAGAAACAATCAATTATTGGCAACATCTCAAACCCAAAATTTAGGTGGCACACAAAAAAATCCCACCAAATAGAAAAACCATAAAATTGCTAACATGTATATAGCACTTCAAGGTTTGTGCATCACTTTACATATGTAAAATCATTTGATCTTCACAATAACCCCATGAGGTGCTAATACTATCCCTATTTTTCACTTGAGGAAACTAAAGCAAACACTTTAAGTGAGCTACCAAGAATCGCACAGCTAGTAAATATCTGAGATTAGAAACAAATTCAAGTTTTCCAGATTCCAAGTCTTACACTCTATCCACTATACCACTTAATATAGTATAAGTCATGATTGCCAACTTTTATATCTATATAATTAACAACAACAATAATAATAGTTGTTCTCATTCCTATAGCTTTTTTTTTTTTATGATTTTCAAAGCTCTTGTATAATTAGTTCATTTGATTCTCACAACAACCCTGGGAATTAGGGGCTATTATTATCTCCATTTTACAGATGAGTAAATTGAGGCAGACAATATTTAAGTAACTGTACTCCACTGTACTACTTAAGCTGGTTCTACAGTGCAAGTCAAATTCTGAACCATTATTTAGGACCATATAATTAATAATAATAGTGACAGTATCTAGAATTTATATGCATTTTAAGGTTTGCAATATCTTTTTTATAAATATGATCTCATTTGAACTGTATAACAATTCTGGGAGACAGGGGCTATTATTACCCTCAGTTTACATATAAGTAACCTGAAGCTGACAGAGATTAAGGGACTTGCCTATGGTTACTAAGCTATATTAAATATCTTAGACCATATTTAGACACAAGTGTTCCTGACTTCGTTCCCAATGCACTATCTACTTAGCTGCTTAGTTGCCTGTACTTCAGATCATTATTTCTGAATCATTGTCCAGGTTCACATGCAATACGCTGTAATGAGCTTATTACACAATATCTAAGACAAAGGTGAACACAACAAAGAATTAAACATTAACTGTTCTGAAAACTGGATGTACCAGCTCAGGTGTTCACCAAAAGCAGATAGATACTACCCCCAAGAACTTCAAACAGACCTAAAAATGAACTACATTGACATTTGAACAATTTCCTTTGACTTTTGTTATTTCAATTCATTTTTGTCATCCTCCTTCCATATTTTTGATATTCCTTTATACCTGTGGTTATCAGAACACAGAGGCAGCATTTAAAGAGAACATCAGCTATAAATATCAGAAATTGTAAGTACATTTCAACTTTTGTTAGACTACTTTAGATTCAAAGTATTAAGAGAACATCCTGACTTCAAGAGAATTATTATAGAAATGCCGGATTCTGAAATGAAAAGGCACTACAGCCACCATCTAGTATATTATAGATCAAAAATTTAGATGGATACATGGATTGTTGGGTGAATAGATAGATGAATGGGTGAAAAGAAGAGTGGATGATATATACAGATAAAACTAGATTATTAGATGAATTGATAGATGGATAACATGCAGAAAGATAAAAATAGATTTATATCCAGTATTTATTTTATAGGTCCTTCAAAATATAGACCCCAATTATGAATATAATGAAATTTCAGAAAAACCTGGAAAGATATACATGAACATCAGACAAAGTGGAGTGAGCAGAACCAGGAGAATACTGTATACAATAAGAGCAATATTATACAATGAGCAATTGAGAATGACTTAGCTATTCTCAGCATTATAATAATACAAAATAATTCCAAAGGGCTAATGATAAAAAAAATGCTATCCATAACAAGAGAAAGAAGTCATAAAGTCTAAATGCAGCTCAAAACATACTATTTTCACTTTATATTTTTCTTTTTTTTTTCCTTTGGGTCTCCTTCTTTCACAACATCACTAATATAAAATATATTTTATGCAATTGCACATAATATAATCCATATCTAATTTTTTTTTAATTCTCAGGAGAAGGGAAGTGAGAAAGAATATTTACCATTCAAAATATTTTAAATGAATGTTTAAAATTGTCTTTACATGTAATTGCAGAAAAATAAAACTATAAAATAAAATAAAAACACAGATCCTACCTGCCATTCCAACTTTCATTTCTATTACTTCTTCATACAAATCCTCAGCTATAGCCAGGCTGATCTATACATAATCCCCCAAATACAACATGAACAATACTGCTCACACAATTTTCTACAACTGAAATTCCCTCATAACTTCTCTTTACTGTAGAAATCTTGTCCAACATTTAAGACTTAGTTTATGTTCATCCTATCTTTGTTCTTCCAACAATTCTAATGATATGGAAGCCACTATCTTCAAAGATTGCCTCTTCTGATTTTGAATAGTCCTAATTTAATGGTCAAGACATTTTTCCCTTACAACTAGTCTAAATTTGATTCTTTGCAATTTCTGCCAATTATTCCTAGTTCTATTTTTGGGGACCAAAAAGAATAAATCTAATCTTTCTTCAAGAGATTGTAGGATTTAGATCTGCAAAGAACCTAGATCATTTAGTTCAACGCATTCATTTTAATAATGATGAAAGTAAGGCAAAGTTGGGCAAGGTTTCAAAGGTCCTAGAGGTAATAAGAGGCAGGGTCAGCATTTGAATCCAGGACTCCAAAATTAGGGCTCTTTCCAAGCTTAGTGCCAACATATACAAGCTACTTAATAAATGTTTGTTATGTTATATTGAATTCTATGGCAAAAAAAAATCATTTGATTATGAGGAAAGAGTGAGTGATTATAGGTGGACAGTTGGAGTGCTCCAACCTTCTAATGTGGGAAGAAAATAAAGAAAGCCCCAGAAGATAGGATGGACCTTCTATGGTACACTATGGAGAAGCTATAGATAGACAAAAGTCTCCCAAGATGGGCTATTATAGATAAAATGCCATCCATATTGCTAGAAGGAATTGATAAAATCATTGGTCTATTTGAATATTAGATTATACTATTCCACTAGACCACTAGTCAAAATCACTTTCCTGAAGCAGCACCAGCTCAAGCATCTTATAGCAAATTAACCTTCAGTTTCTCTCTATTATCTCTAGGATTAAATTCAAACTTGTTAGCCCCACATTTCAAGCCCTCCACAATCATTCTAAACTCACCTTGAATTACTCCCTATCATGCATTCTATGTTATCCCAGCTTACCATCTCTGTGCCTTTGCACACAGTCTGAATGGGGAAGAAGAGGATACTACTCCTATTAAAATAAATAATTAAAGATTCTTAATACTTTAAGGTTTACAATGTTGCATATAAATTAACTTCATTAGATTCTCACAACTCTATGAGCAAAGTGGCACAGATATTATTATTACAGATAAGAAAACTCTTACAGATAAGAAAACTTAGGGGGATAAAGACTAATTGATTCAGTCACCCAGCTCATAAAGGATATAATCAAGATTTGAATCCAGGTCTGACTTTTTGTGGCGCCATTGAGGGTTTTCTTGGCAAAGATACTGGAGGGATTTGTCATTTCCTTCTCCAGATCATTTTACAGATGAGAAAAACTGAGGAAAACAGCTCAGAGTTACACAACTAATAAGTATCTGAGACCAGATTTGAATTCAGGAAGAGAAGTTAGCCTGACTTCAGGCAGGCACCAAATACTGAGTCACCTAGCTGCTCCTTATTTTCACATTTGAATATCTAAAACCAAACTCCAATCTTCCTACTATTTTTATTCTTCTCTTCTGTCCTCTGTTTTCACATTTTAAAATCAATTTCATAAACATTTCTCCATTCAATCTGCCTCAAAACCTAATTTTTGATTCCTCTCTTTCTCTATATTTCTTTCAGTTAGAGAGAACTATTGATTGTTCCCTTGAAATATCTTGAAGTCATCCTTTCTGTTAGTGTGAATACAGTCTGTGTTGAACATACCCACATGATACACCCATTCTATATTCTATCGATGCCTATGACCCTTTTCTTTTCCTTTCTGTGCTAATCATCCTAGATGAAACTCTCATCATTTCTCACTGAGACTATTATAATAGCTTCCCTAAATCATTCCCCAGCTTTCATTCTCTCTGCTTTCTAATTTTTCCTGGACTCTAAGCTGCAAATAGAACAAAGACTGTATTTTATCTAAACCTTGTATCTCCCCTAGCTCCTATTTCACTTAGTAATTATTGAGTGAATGAATTGTGCTGTCAGCTTAATCTTTCTAATACTGCTCTCATCAGGAAACTCTCCTGTTGAAAAATATTCAATGGCTCTCTAGTACCTATAGAATGAAGTCTAAATTTCTTTCCTCGAAATTCATGGTCTTTCAGAATATGGAAAATGAATGTTAAAATTATTATTTACATGTAATTGAGGGGAAAATAAAATACTATAAAATAAAATAAAAATACAGATCCTACCCATCTTTCCAACTTTAGCTTCTACTACTCCATCCAAATGCTCTGCTCTAACCAGGCTGGTCTACACAGAATCCCCCAAACACAGCATGCTCAACCAAGTTCCCTACAACTGAAATGTCCTCATCACTCCTCTCCATTTATAAAAAGCTTATCCAGCCTTTGAGGTTAGTTTAATTTCTATTTTCCCATGAGATCTTCCCCAGCTGCCATAACTCAGAAGGGTTTCTCCCTCCTGTGAAATATTATTTAATTGAAGCTTCTCTATCTACTCATGTGGTCCACATTCTGCTTTGTGCTCTTGTTTACCAAAAAATGTGTATATGTCTTGTCCCCTTCCGCCCCCCAACTATATCATAATAACAAAATTACTGGCATTTACAAAGCACTTTAATGTTTAAAAAGAAACATATGTGTATGCTACCTAATTTAATACTTGTGACAGCCCTGTGAGAAAAGTACTCAAGGATCATTATTCTTATTTTATAGGTGAGACAACTGAGGCACAGACTATCTACATGACTTGCTCCAGATCAAAAGTTAATCAGCATTGAAAGAAGGATTTTATCCTAAATCTTAACTCACTCCTAGATCAGGTCTCTATGAACTACTATATTGTCTTTCTAGGGAAAGAAGGTGAATTATTTTGCCTTCTCTCTATCATCTAGTATCATTGTCCCACCAAGGGCAGGAAATCGAGTCTCAGAAAGGTTAAGAGGGCTCACTCTTGAGTTTTCCTGACTCAATCCAGGCTGCTTCTCTGAGTTTCATAATTACATGTCATATTCCTCTATTATCCCTAAATGCTTCAGTATTTTCCTCATAATGTTTCCTTCTTTATACCAGACATTCAATAAATACTTAGAGATTATTGGCAGATATATATTTGATATATAAAGAGGATGCTTTCTGTGCATTTTACAAATACACAAGAACAGGGTTCTGGGCTAACACTCAAGACAGAGAAAGCTACATTTGGTTCCATATACTTTCTACTTCAACGTTTTTATCCTGGCTATTTGGGAGGAGCTGCAGGCTCTTCAAAAAGAACATAACAGAGACACATATTTAAAGGTTCCTTTCTAGCTCTCTTTGTTTATAATGTCCCTGGACACTCTGACCCATTCAGTCTGTGACGGGAGGTGCGGGCTGCTGCTACTTCAGCAATTGAGAGCAATAAGAGAATGGACCACAGACAGGATTCTGAAAATAGAACCCAGCATTAACCCACACAGCTATGATAGTACCCGGCCACATGGAAATGGGACCGAGTCTAATGGAGCCGAGAGAGGCCAGGTTTTTCTAACTGGTTGGGTAAATATCAGGAGCCCCAGTCAGGAAATCTCCATCTGTCCTATCCTCAAAATAAAAAATGTTTAGGAAGAACTCAGAAACATGGAAAAGCAGACCTTTCCCTGCTGATTTTTACACAGCAGCTGCTATGAAATGGGTCCACACTGGCCAGATGGGAAGAAGACTCTGATCAAAAATTTCCAGTGAGGAAGCATATTTAGCACCATAGGAGAAGCAATAGCCAACAGAGAGACCGTCCCGACATGCACCCTACAGAGACAAGTAATGACAGTTCCTGAAAGCCAGAACCCTAGTTACTGCTGTGAAGAACTAGAATGGCCCAAGGTAGATAGATAGAAAAACAGACAAACACACATATAAATATATCTGTACACACATATACATATATTTATATTTATATATGTAGATCTATATGTAGATATATGTGTATATACACATGTAGATCTAGATGTGTGTGTGTACATGCACACACATGTAGAAAATACATGCAGGTATACATATGTATCTATAGGGAGATAGAGTATAGATGCGTGAATACATGTGCACATATATGAACACATATGCACATGTTTACATTTATACAGAGAAATATCTATATGTAGCTCTAGATATATATACACATATATGTAGATCTAGATATGTACATTGTGTGCACACATACATATATATGTAATCAGATACAGCTAGATACATGTATCTATATGGAGATACATGCATATGTACATACACACATGCAGAGAAGTAGAGATAGACATCCACATATATACACACATATGTATATGTACATATATACATATCTATATGGAAGAGCAGGGTTAGACGGGGGGAGGGGGAGAGACAGACAGAGAGGAAGGGAAAGAGGAGAAAGAGAGAGGAAGGGAGGAAGGGAAGAAAGGAGGGAAGATGAAAGGGAGGAAAAGAGGAAGGGAGATAGGGAAGGAAAGAGGAGGGAGGCAGGAAGAGGGAGAGACAGAGACAGAGACAAAGAGACAGAGAGAAAGCTCTTGATGTTGCTGTTAGTAAGCACAATAATACCAAGATTACTCCTTTTTTGAGATTCAGAATAGATAACCCTTACTGATCATCGAAGCCAGTACCTCATTTTACAATGAAAATGCAGAAGTGATGATGTGCCAGGGGTTATACCTCCAGTGTCAGAGCTAAGAAGGGAAGGCAGATCTCCTGTCAGACTTTCTTCTAATGGCAAAGTAAATAGCCCTGAGCTCTTTTCACTCTACCATTATTGCCTCTATCTAAAAAGCTACAATTGCTTCTTTTGGTTGATTTCAAGGATCACTGTAGAGGGACCGGTGTAAACAAGTGATCCAATTATAAGCTTCTTAAAGGCAGGAGTTTTATCTTTTAGTCTGATAATTTAGATCTACCAGCTTCCAGTCCTGCCTCTTATATGGTACTGGATATAGGACCTTCGGCTAATCAATGCCCCCAAGCAACTCTCTAAGACTCTAAACTGAAAAGCAATTGATAGAATAATAAAACATTTATTAAGTAGTTCTCAAGCAGATGTGGCACTAAGTATTTTTACAAACACACATAAGACACTCTGATTTCAAGGAGATGACATTATAATGGGAGAAGAAAATACAGAAAAGGGAACTGGAAGGGACTGGTTACCAGGCATGATGTTGGCAAGATGTGGAGGTGGGCAAGATGTCAATCAGGTCATAAATAAATCTTTATTAAGCACTTGCCCTTTGCCATGGATTATACTAAGAGCTAGGAGTTTAAAGAGAGGCAAAAAAGGTCCTTGGTCTCAAGGAGCCAAAAGTTTCTTAAAGGTCCAATTCTTAGCAAAACAGGGCAGAAGCTTATTTATCATCATAACTCAGAGATATTCAGAGATGAAGTCCAAAGTTCTTTTAAAGGGAAGATGAAATTTTCATTAGAGTGGAGGTATTATGATATGGAAATGGACGGGACTTCTAAAGGCAGAAGGATTTCCTCACAAAAGGCTTCCCTACAAATTAAATTACAGGTCAAAACAAAATGCTTATGGAAGTACTTAATAAATATTTAATATTTAATACGGTACTTAAATGTTTATGGAAGATCTTGTTTTCTTCATTCATTTCAGTCCTGTCTAACTGTTCATGACCCCAGTTGGGATTTTCTTGGCAATGATACTAGAAGAGTTTGTAATTTCCTTCTTTAAAAAAAAATTAATTAATTAATTAAATAATTTATTGACAGAGCCCATGCCTGGGTGATTTTTTTACAACATTATCCCTTGCACTCACTTCTGTTCGAATTTTTTCCCCTCCCTCCCTCCACCCCCTCCCCTAGATGGCAAGCAGTCCTATACATGTTAAATATGTATATTTTTATATCCTGAGTACAATATATGTGTGCAGAACCGAACTGTTCTCATGTTGCACAGGAAGATTTGCATTCAGAAGGTAAAAATGACCCAGGAAGAAAAACAAAAATGCAAATAGTTGTAATTTCCTTCTAAAACTTATTTTACATAAGAAGAAACTGAGGCAAACAGGGTTATGTGACTTTCCCAGAGTCATACATCTAAGTGAATGTCTCAAGCCAGATTTGAATTCAAGAAAAGGAATCTTCTTCACTCCAAGCCTGGCATTCTATCCACTGAGCCATCTCACCCTTATAGAAGGTAAGAAACTACTAAAATAAACTTAAATTTATAGCACTAACTGCTATAATTATATAACAAATAACTCAACTTCAAATTTTAGTACTGAATAGTCTATCCTGGTAGATTATAAACTCCTTGAGGGCAGGGACTATAGCATTTTTATCTTCGTATACACAACACTCACTCAGGCTGTTCCAAGCCTGGTACAGACTAATCATGTCACAAATGCTTCTTCCTTGATTAATAGAGGTACCCAGAAGTGATAGAAATTAGATTAATAATAGTCTTTTTAGTATATTCTTTATTATTTTGTTATAAATGTCTTGGGGAAGAGAGATTTAGGATATAGATCTATGTTCTAACTTATCTCTCTGTATATCAGAAGTCAGGAGCATGGATTAAATGTGCCCAAATGGCTCACAATAGCTTCTGTTTCTGTCACTTACTAGTTATATGAGTTATTAGTAGGATTTAGAATTGGATAGAACTTTAGAGGTCATTAATCTAATCTATTTCTTTTACAGAGAAATCATCTGAGACCTCCCTGTTATTCACTTTCTTCATATTTGTGTTGCCTTTCTCTACAGAATGTTTACTTTATTTAGTCCTTCAAGAAAGTAAATGCTCCCAAATCTAATTCAACAGATAAATTATAACGCTAAATTTAAACTGAATATCAAGGTATAGTATTAAAACAATTGAAACAAATACACAAATCTAATGGACCTAACCTTAATTCCATTAGAAAAATCTTTGTTGGTCAGAGACTGGAGCAAATTTACTGACTTCAGTGAGAAAAAACCCTTAGCTTCTGGCCCCTCTCTGGAGCACCTCAATATTTTTAAAGCTAGGTCTAACAGAAGAGGCAAATGATAACATTATTGTCTGAGGGAACAGAACAGACCTAATTCAACTGATAAAAACTTGTATGTAGGTTTTCAAAGGCTTGCTTTTGAAGCTTAGATTTTTCTTTCAAAGCAGAGTCAGGTGAAGAAAGGGAGGGGAGAATAAAGGAGTTGGGAAGAGGAAAAAGAAAGAGAAAGGAAGAAGGAGGAAGGGAAGGAGAGAGAGGAAAAGAGACACAGAGAGAGTGACAGAGAGTGACAGAGACAGACACACACACAGAGACAAAGATGGAAAGACTCAAAGAGATATAGAGACAGGGAGAGATGGAGACACAGAGAGATAGTGAGAGAGAAAGATGGAAAGAGACAGAGAGAGACACACACACAGAGAGACACAGAGTGACAGAGAGACAGAAACGGAGAGAGAGCGATGGAGAGACAGAGATAGATCAGAGACACACACAGAGAGATAACAAATATGAACAAGGAAGTTTTTAAATACACTGTGCAACTCTTAATTCTTCAGTATAAGTGATCAACCAATAAACCTTTATTAAATACTTGTGCCAGGAATTGTGCTAGAGGTAAATACAAAGACAAAAATGGAGCAATCTATACCCTAAAGAACCTTAGCTCCTATTGATTAGAAACCTGTCCTCACACACAACAATGTCCGTAAAGACCTCATCGAATGCCTTTTTACCTTGACTATTTTTGCCTGTTTTCTAGGCATCTTCTTCCCTAGAAAATGTGCTGCATGTGCCAGAGGCCTTCCTCTTGTTCTTTCACTATCCACATGGACTGTCCATCTGTCATCTTTTTTATGAAATTGTCAAAATACCAAGAGACAAATACCTGGCACACAAATTATTTTTAACAAAATGTTGTAGAAAAGCCGATCTGTAGTCAGATTTTCATCTTAGTCTCCTGAGAGGCACTAAGAGACATTATACTGGTAGCCATGAGACCAGAGTTCTAGTCCTGGCTGTACTAAAAGCTAGTATAATAAATAGCATTTACATATCTATTTGGGCTTTTCAAAATATGAATGTATGCATGTGTGTACATAGTATATAGGCATGTACAGACATGTAAATATATATACACATCACCTTGAAAAATCTAGATTGATATATAGATAGATAAATAGGTAGGTAGATATACATATCACTTTATAAAACCTAGATATGATGTATATACATATGTATGTATATATTATATATTAACATGTATTACTTTGTAAAACCTAATATGATGTACAAATATATGTATAATTATACACACACACACACATATATATATATATATATATATATATATATATATATATATAATTTCACTGGCTCCTTATAACCTCTATGAAGTAAGTATTATTACACCCATTATGTAAAAGTAAAAATTGAGGCACAGAAGAGTCAAGGATCAGACAACTAATGAGTGTCTGAGGCAGAATTCAAACTTAGATATTTCTGATTCCAAAACCCCAACATTATCCACTATGCCAGGCAACTTCCTATTAGTCATGTGATTTTTTAAATTCTCCCTATCTTTTGTTTTTACAGCACCTATACTTCCTCTCTCCTTCCAAGAAAGTCATCCTTTATAGAGAGAGAGGAGAAGAAAAAGGAGGAGAGAAAGGACAAGAAAAAGGAGGAGAAAAGGAGGAGGAGGAGGAAGAAGCAGAGGAGAAGGAGAAGGAAGACGGAGGGAGAGAGGGAGAGAGAAAGAGAGAGAAGGAAATTTAACAAAACCAATCAATACATAAGCCCAACTTGGTATGTCGTATTTCTCCCACTTCCAAAGAGAAGGGAGAAAATGCAGTCATATCTCTTTTCAGTAAGCTCTTTAATCTTGGAAAAGTTACTTAGCTCTATGAACCTCAGTTTCCAATCTGCAAAATAGTGGGGGGAGCAGAAGAGTGGACCAGATGATGGCCACTGGGCCATCCTGAAGAACAGCCTTTTGGACGGTTCATGAGCGGTATAAAAGAACGCAGAACATGGGCAGGCATCTATCTTTGCAAGATGGGGGACTCAGCAAAGCCCTGAAACTCTCTACTAGCCCTCATTCTTCTCCTTCATTATGGAGATGAGAAGCAGCATCTGTAACTCTTAAGTATGACTGGGGCACCTTTAGGAAATATGTTTCAGGGCTTGAGAAAGTGCTCTTTCAGATGCTTCCTGGAACTCATACCGAATCTGTCCCATAAAGCTCTCATTCCTCCAGAATGACTGCCCTCCAGCTGAAAGGACATGTAGGGCTGGTTGACTGATTACACTCTGGGAATATTTATGTAACTTCCTGATGGCAGGGGAAAAAAAACTGAAAAGAGGATAGAAGAGATAAAGTGATCGAGTCCAGCCTGTCTTAAACCCTGTGTAATCCCTAATATCTCTTAAATCACAGGGTAAGATTATTCCATGATAAAAATTCCTTAACAGCTGGCAGCCCACATTTTCCCTCTGAGTGAACTGTCAAATTTACAGAATTTATAACCTGACCTACTATAGATATTACTTTTAGGTCCTTGGCCAATTTAATAAACATCACAGACAACCATTATTACAACTTTTCTTTTACTTTTATTGCTCCGTCGCTGAGATATGGCCTGGCCAAATCCATGTTGTGAATGCTCAGTTGAGCACTGTGCTATGTGCAGGAGAGTTATAACTAAGAGATCCAAACCTTAAGCAATGCTTAAAATTTTTCCTTATTTCTCACATATGAATGGCTTCCATTCCTCCATTTAAATACTCAATAATCTCATTTCTCACAGAATAGCTAAGTACAAACATTGAATTCTTCAGAAACATGCTCCTTCTAGGTAAAAGGTGTCCTCATTAAAGCCTCTCATCCACCATTTGCCATAAAGAAAAGGTGAAAAGAGATTCTTCAGTTAATTCTCATTAACAGCAAGGGCAGATCCACAACTAAGGTGGGATAATCAGTGCTTTGTCCCAGAGTGCTGAAAATTTAAAGGGATATTAATAGATTTTTTTTCAGTTCTTTACTAGCACGGGAAATGAACTTGGTACCTAGTTAATATATTTAAAGTAGAAATTACTAGATAGTGAACTTCTTTGAAGTTCATTCTTTGCCCAGTCCCACCCTTGTTCCCTTCCCCCAGGGATACTCTCCCAGCCTCTCTAAGTATACTAACGCTTCCCCACCCCTAAATGAAGACATCTTTCATGCTGTTTGCCCTGGACTCATTATGGTAATACTCCTCCTGAGCAGGAAAATACATTTTTTTGTAGTTCTGAGTAAGGATGAAGTGGTATCCAGCAACTGTATAACACAGAGGCCTTAAGCAAATGTTTTACTGAGCAAATTTCATATGGTGCATCTTTTATTTCCATTAGCATCCATGGGTCAGAACACCTATTGTAAAGTCCCATACTTTTTATTCAAAGGAGCATAGATAAGGAGCAGGCATTAAAAATAATTACATCAGGGCTCTCGAGTCATCAATTTTGGTTCCTCTCTCCCAAACTCGAATGGTTATATTTATTGGGTTTCTCTCCAGTTCTAAGAAACAAGGAAAGAAAGTATAGCTTGCTGGTAGATTTAAGAAGTCATTCCCATAACATATCAAGCCCCTAGCGGATAGAAACATGGGAGAATTCTGTCTCAACAATTCTTTATCTAACATATTTTATTCATGCTCTGTGAAATCTGCTATAAGAACAGTGAAAATGCACACCAATAATATGATTATCAACATTTACATTTGTTATCTGTAACAATTCATTCATAGAAATCTACAGTAGAAAATCTTTTGCCTTTCCTATCCTCTGCTGTTTGGGGTCTCTTAGGGGAAAGTTCATCTAGAAATCAAGAACAAATATACAAAAGCAAACAAAGATGATGAACAGGGCTCCCAGATGGCATTGGTAAACAACAAGCTAGAAGTAAAGGGTGGAAATCATGTTTCCAGCTTGAATTTTGTTCAGTATCATGTGTTTTGATTCCACAGGGAAACACAAAAGCAGAAGCAAAAGTTTAATTGAACTTTCATAGACTATAAAAAAGAGGCAATACAGAATGGCAGATACTGTACCAATTTCTTTTTTATTATTATTATAGTTTTTTATTTACAAGTTATATGTACGGGTAACTTTACAGCATTGACAATTGCCAAACCTTTTGTTTCAATTTTTCCCCTCCTTCCCCCCATCCCCTCCCCACGATGGCAGGTTGACCAATACATGTTAAATATGTTAAAGTATAAATTAAATACAATATAAGTATACATGTCCTAACACTGTACCAATTTCTAAGTCAGAAATGCCTCAGTTTGAGTACTGCCTCTGACACATACTATATGTCACACAATGGCTGTGAGACCACAAGAAAGCCTTGTAAACTCTCAGATTCTCCAGTTAGCTCTTTGGCAACAAATTCCAGAGAATATAATCTGCTTCATAGAGAGTCTCCCAACACCAATTACCATTATTATAATCATTGTTGTCTCATACTTCTGCATTTCTTTAAGTTTTACAGATTGTTTTCCAAATATTATCTCATTTGATCATAGCATCCCTGAGAGGCAGGTGCTGCTATTACCTCCATTTTTCAGATAAGGTAACTGAGGCTCAGAAAGATTAAGTGATTTACTCATGTTCACAAATTTAGCAAAAGTCTACATTGGATTTGAATTCAAGACTTCCTAACTCCTAGTCTAGTTCCATACATCAATGACATCAAAGCAAATTATATGTAAAACATTGTGTTAAAACAAAAAAAATCTCATAAATTTACATATATAATATGTACATATTCATATCTACATATCTAATATATATAGTCATGTTGAGCATTTTGTTAAATTCAAAAATTCTAATATATGTTAAATATCTACATATCTAATATATATATATATATGTTGAACACTGTAAAAAACTAAAAAAAATACTAATAAAATAATTTTTAACTAAAACATTTACATTTTCTGCTTTTAATCTGAAAAGGCCTTGATTAGAAATGTTTGGCTAATTTGAGGAGAAAAAAATGAAGGTTCTTGGATCATATTTATCCAGGAAAACAGTTTCCCCAAGGGCAGTGCACTTGAGTTAGCAGAACATATGGTTGGGATGGCAATTAATATGAACCCTGTGCTGTAATTTTTCCTTTTCTGTGGGCGGCAAAACATCTTTTCTCACATCATCCTATTACAGTAAAATACATTTGCAGCAGCAGTGAGAGCATTGTCAGCCAAGGAAAACCGATGATTGGTACCTCCACGTGTTGTTCCAAGTGGGGGGAAATATCTCCTTTGCTTTCTCCAGAGGATTTAGGGGAGAAATAACAGAGCTAGGAGAGAAGAAGAGAACTCTTCATTTTAGGTTACCTGTAGGTTGATTAGCTAGTACTTAATGAATGTGGGATATTTTGTTGAAATATAAATAAGCAGATATATTTGGAGAAAGAGTTTCAGATGTTTAAAAAACCACTATTTTCATGGAAAACCATTTAGCTATTTGAATGGAGAATAGATATAGGCAGGTATACCAGCTAGCGTTATTGTGAACCCTTTTATGTTCCTTGGGATGATGCTCATCATCAGCTTTAAACTTATAACTTCCTGTGCATCCTCCCAAAATGCCAAGTGACAGGTGCCAAACAGCCAGCCTTCCAACTTCCCTTTTTTGAGGTATATAAATCCATAAAAGGCTACTAGTGTATTTATGAGACTTGGCTCTTTGCAAATGTTGCCTTGCTATGCTTTGTAGTTTTAGTAAATGCATGTTCCATTGAATTGTAGCTGGGGTTTTTAAAATTTTTTTTTCCAAAAAGTAAAGTATTCCTTCCTCTTTTTTCTTCCTTTCTTTTTTTTTGATAGGAGATAAATGTAAACTTTGTTACAATTCATCCCCAAAGCATTAGTGGTCCCTGATTGAATAATGTGATAATTGTATGAGTCTTCTTAGTCTTTCTGTTCCATTAAAGCTTTATAATTATTAACCCTCTCAAAGCTGTCTCTTGAAAGTAGACAATGAGCAGGATTCATGATCCACTGCAGTGGTGGCTTAGTGAAGCTTATGGTTATATAACAAGTTAGGAATGCTCAATCCATCTAACTTTAGACCTTTCTCCTTTTCTCTCCCACCAAGCAAAGGCATAAGTTTAGCATCAATGCATTCATCTTATGTATCAAATACAGATGAGGAGTGAAACATTACATCTAGCTACCCATAGCACAAGAGAACCTAAATATGGCAAGCTGATGATTGGTAGGGACTTTCAAAATATTTTTGGCAGTGAAATTGGAAAAAAAGGCATAGGTTATTCACAGATTAGAAAGTCAAGCAACAGAAGTCTGCCCTTAGTGAACATGCAAAGCATTAATTCATAATTTCATATATATGTGTATGTTCATATGATATATTTTATATTGTTTTATTATATTTTATATATTATATTACAAATACATTATATATATATATATATTTATATAATACTTTAATGTTTGCAAAGACTACCAAAAACACTTGCAAGGAACAATGACTTCTCATTATATATGTACTACTGCTTCTATTTTTCACACATTGAAGACCACGAGAGTGGAGAAAATAATGGGCTTGAATCCTTTGTGGATCTGGAGCAAGCCATTTAAACTCTAATTCTCCGACCACCCACTCATCCATATAATGGGGGAAATAGTAGACAAAATGGGTTCTAAGAGCTCTTCCAAACCTCAATCTATGAACCTCTGAGGTATTTAATTACAATGATGACATCTAGATTGCCAAGATGACAAACTGAAATTTTCAGAACTAAAAATTATGTAGTCCTGAGAAAAACAAGAACAAACAAAAAAAAAAAAAAAAAAAAAAAAAACTCCTCAGCAGCTGGCTTCCTTAAATCAAAAATACCATGGACACTATAAGCCAAGACCTCAAAAAGACCAAATGAATAAAAAGAAGCCAAAAATTTTTCACACTGTTGTTGTTATTGGTCCTTTGTTCTCAAAGAGCACCATAAAATCAGAGAGGTAGTGAATTGGATTTATGTGAGGGAGGCTGGGCAGGTTCACCTGCCTCACTTTCTCCTCCCGAGTCATCTGGGTTCAGTGGCCAGTTATTGATCAAATTGGCAGGAGATGGTCCTGGATGCAATAAGAAACCTTGGCCTTTTAACTAGGATCATAGACAAGAATGAAAATGAATTGTCATCTCATCAAATTACCTTATTTTACAGATGAAGAAACTGAGGTCCAGAGAGACAAAGTGACTTGTCTACAGGCACAAAGGAATTCAATAGCACAGATGGAATTCTAAGAGAAATCCTCTGACTTTAAATCCAGAATTTTTTTCTGTACATGTCCCTCCTACAGTGTAGCAAGCACTTATTAAGACCCTACTACATACCAGGCAGGGGGACTTAAAAGCAAAAATTAAAACAACTCTTGACCCAAAGAGTTTACACTACACCAGGGAGAAGCAACTATATAAATCAGTGCAAAGTATTTGAGCAGAGATAAAAGATAAAGTCGGGTGGATTAGGAAAGACCTCAGGTCAAAATGTCCTTGAATGAATCTGAGGCTTTTTATTTGAAGGATGGCATTTCACATCTGTGGAAAGACATGAAGAGGTGTCCCAGGAGAGGAGAAGGCACTGTTCCCAAGACCGATCATGAGTCCTCTCTACTATGGACCCATGGTTGTACATTAGGATAGTCAAGTACCCTCTATATAAGTGGGTCAAGGAATCATTTAAGCAAAATTGATGAGATGCACTGAGTATCCCCTAGGATTCAAACAAAGGAAAGTCCTTGAGGAAAGCCTATACTGTGACCAATAAAAGTTCCATGATAAGGCAGATAAATGATGAGAAGAGAAAAATCTAAATTCAAATCTAGCCTCAGACTTGTATAACCTTAGGCAAGTAACTCAATCTCTGCCTTCCTCAGTTTCTTTATTATGAAATGAGAATAATAATAGTACCTATTTTCATAGGATTGCTGTGAGGATCAAAATGTGATATTTGAATGATGCTCTGCCAACATTAAAGTGCCATATGAATAATAACAGTTATTATTCTATGAGGGCAAGCAAAAAGCAAGAGAGATTTAAGTATCTAAGAACTTTCAGGCAACTAAAGGTTGCTGGAAATATAATCACAAAGAAACACTAAATAGAATATTGTTATTCAATCTCCACTTTATGAGTATTAAATTCATTTTAATATTATCTCTGTAATTTGCTTAACTTGCTTTTTTAGTTCAGAGTAATTTGAAACTTATTTCCATATCATTATGGAGATGTAATCATTCCCAATGATTGCTCTCTAAAGCCCAAGACTGAGATGGGACACTCTCCTTCCTCCTCCCATTCCCTTGGCCCACTGACAAAAAACCTGGGTCCTCAGGGATTCTCTTATGGGACCAGAGTGCTTCAATTTGTTGGTTATTTTGTATGTAAGAGGTAAAAAAAAAAATGCAATCAAAACTTTAACTCCCATCCTTCGCATCCAGCCAAAAGATTTTCTGAAGTGACAACCTAGTCTTTTAAGAGTGGAAAAAAACAAAAAAGAAAATCTATTATTATAGTAGAGAAAGAACAGGTCAGGGAATGAGGAGCTATTTCCAATTGTTCCTCTAAATCATTCTTTGATCACCGCTGAGTCACAATTCTTCTGGGCCTGAGATGGGCCCTTTTTTTGCGTGAAGATAATGCACTACTCATTCCCTATCCACCTTAGAGATAGTGTGAAGATTGTCTCGCTCGTGTTTGAGAAATGATTTGAGTCCCCCAGTGCAGAGCTGTTTTTATTGTTATCAGAGTTAGTAATGAAAAGCAAACGAAATCTTTGTAGCTCTGATACAACCACTATCTTACTGTTCTGTAAAACTCCTGGTAAGTTCCAAGAATACCTGATAACCATAATGACCCCCTCACAGAATAAGATCCTTTTCTAGCTCATTTGCTGTTCAATGTTGGAAGCCAAATTCTCAACAGATTCAGCCACAAATATTTATGCATCAAGTCTATTATGTGCCAGGCGCTGACCAAGGTGCTAGGAATACAGAAAGGAAAGATGACTCATATCCTGCCCTCAAGAAGCAGATGTTAATACAATAGGTAAATAAATAAGGAGTCAAATTAGTGAATACACAGTATATAGAGTGCTTAAAATAGTGAATACACCCTATATACAAAGTATCACAGAGTCTTTTCAGCAGACTAACTCAGGAGTAAGAGAGGTTCCACATAGGAAGTGACATGTGAATGCTTTGGGATTTTTTTAAGCTTTTTTTATTAGCAATTATTTATTTTCTCTTTCTAATATCACTAATCCTAAATTGGTTGGGGACAGGGGAGACCCTCACTACAAATATTTATAATCAAGCAAATAAATTCTTGCACTAGTCCTGCCCAAAAAAGTAGAAGAAATACACTTTTCTTTGAAAGAAGTTGGGGATTCTCAGAGCAAAGGAGAGGACAGAGTACAGGCCAGGCATGGGAAACAGACATAGCAGTTGCATTATGAGTGTCATGTCTTAGGAATAACTCATAGACTGGTTTTACTCAAATGAAAAGTGTGTGAAAGGAAGAAATTTTAAATGTCAGAAAATGTAGATATAAACCAGATTGCAGAAGGCTTTAGTTGTTATTATGATCATAATTTTTCAGATGAAGTTCATATAGAAATGATTCTATATAGATATTATTCTCTTCAATGCAGTAGTGAAGACAGATAAAAATAACTGTTTTATGCAAAAGAACAATAGTATTTAAAGAGACTAATATAATATTCACACTAATGATTTTTAAAGCACACACTCTTCCCTTGATTTGCATAGAGTCATAGATAAGACACTGGACCTGAAGTCAGTCTTCAGTAAACATTTACCATATGAAAGAACCTGGGAAAAAAAATCATTTAAATTTCCTCATCCATATGATGAGGTGTTGAATTCAAAGGCCTACAAGATCCTTTCCAGCTCTAAATCAATCATGCTATCATTTATTCCACTGATTATCAGATCTTCATCTAAATCTTATGAAAGTAGTAAGATAGTAAATTTCCTACAAAGTTATTTGGAAGTTAACATGGAAATTTTGTTTTTCCAGTTAGTCCTCCTCCCCAAATTCTACTCTTTTCATACTCTGATCTTTGTAAAACTATGATATGACCATGAAAAAAGTGATTAACCATAGAAAACACCAGCCTGCCATTCTATTAATTGGAAACTTTTCTGAACTGGTACATTCATATATCATCTGTATAATGAGGATTCATTTTTTAAAAAGATTAATTTTAAAATCCTGAAAAATCGTGATATCCTTCCATTTCAACATAGCTTAAATTATAGACTAATGAAGTGTTAGTGTTCAGTCTATATTCTTATAGTTCTGAAAATTCTAATAAATAAATACTTTAGGGAGAATTTCTCACTCTAAAGACCATTGCCATCTGTTTCTCTGCTGGTAGGTCCCACAGTGTGAGCTATTCTTCCTGGTTCATTCACCAATATTCTTTGCTGCAACCTTCTCTCTCTTCTCACCTCACCCCCATCCTCCTCAACCCCTCTTCCCTATTCCTATATATATATATATATATATATATATATATATATATATATATATATTTTTTTTTTTAACTGAGGCAATTGGGGTTAAGTGACTTGCCCAGGAGTGTCAGAGGCCAGATTTGAACTCAGGTCTTCCTGACTGATGCTCTATCCACTGTACTACTTAGCTGCCCCCCTAAATATCTTTTAAATTAAATTGAAATTTAAATATCTTTTGAATTTTTAAAATTTATGTGTATATATATATATATGTGTGTGTGTGTATATATATATATATATATATATATATATATATATATATATATATATTTCTCTTTTAAATACCAATAAATACCAAATTTTGCAATGGAACATAGGAGATTTGGAAGCCTATATTCCACCAGTGTTTATGTCACTTTCCAGGACAAGGGTGCATCAGTGGGGCTAAGAAGAAGATGCAAATTTTGTCCTGGCTAATCACCAGGTAACTTAACAAGAAGTTAAAGGGGTTCCTCCTTTGGATGGATGTCTACAATATTATAAATGGCTCACACTTTCCATAAAGAGAACTCAGCATTGAATTTCTATAGACCAAGGTCAGTCACAGGGGAAGCCTAACCTAACCTAACCTCTAAAAGAAGGGTCTAAAAGAAGCATCCTTACAATGCTGCCCTACCCTCAAGTTCTGGGAACACTGGGGAATCTCTTTAATTAAGTTTGCTTGGTTTATGTCTAGTATCTCCCCAAAAATAATTAGCAAATTTCTTTCCAGATAATTTACTCTATAGACCAAGGATCAAATGTAGGACAGCTATTTATTTCTTCCACCATGAAGTAAATGCTAAAAACAGCATGAATTTACAGATGCTTAAAATACAACCTACTTGCTGGTAAAAACTCACTTTTACCTATGAGCTGCACTGGCTGTACACCCCAGAAGTTCAGATTTCTTGGCAAACCCAATGATGACTTTGATCTTAGCCATTCAGCCTCATAATCCTTATACCCCTTATCTCTAATTGGGTATCTAAGAAGTCTTGCAGTACAGAGAATTCTTAATGCTAGTTAATACCTCCTCACATCTCAGACTTTACAAGGTTACCACAAGAGTTGAAAAGATCAGTCCCCAAAAATTGCTGTTTAGTCACCTATGGTTAAGTTAAGAAACATAAAGCTGAAGAAGCAACCAGGGAGTGGAGGTCTAGACACTGACTGTGATCCAAAAATAATTGCCTTGAGAAGAACAGAATGAAAGCTGTGTCTACTTGTGACCCACAGTATGGGAGACTTCCTGGCTCATTCACCATATTCTTTGTTGCAGTCTCTCTCCTCCCCCCCACCCCCATCTTCCTCAACCTTTCTACCCTATTCCTTAATCATTGGGATTAAACAGGAACCTCTAGCTACATATATTCTTTAGCAAAAGGGCTAAAATTAGTAGAATGCCCTCTAAGTTTATAGATGAAAATTTCTGTGGAGTTATATTATTATAGGATTTTAGCTCTCAATCTAGACCAGATGTTCACTTTTTTATACCATGGAGTCTTTGCCAATCCAATGAAGAAGCTTAGGTATCTTCTCAGAATAACATGTTTAAGAACATGTTAAATTTCCATTAGAAACTAATAAAATAAAGATGAAACTTTTTTTCCCTCCAAGACTCACTGTAATCTAATTATGAATTCCTTTAAGGGTCTATGAACCCTAAATTAACAACCTGTGATAGAGACAAATCCTTTTTATAGGTAACTACTAGGACCCAATGGTATATAGCTACTTAGCAGCTAAGCTAGGAGACAAAATGAATAGTGCAAGAACTGAAGTTGGGAAAACTCATCTTCTAGATGACCTTACAACTTATTAGCACTGTGACCTTGGGCAAGCCATTAATCCTGTCTGCCTCAGTTTCCTCAACTGTAAAATGACCTAGAAAAGGAAACAATAAACCACTATAATATAGAGATATTATAGCCAAGAAATCCCCAAATGAGGTCATGAGGAGTCAGACACGACTGAACAACAACAGAACAGATCTCACACATCTAAGGTTAGAAGAGACTTATAGGTTATTTATTCCAAGACCATAATTTTATAGATGAGTAATTGAAATTATTTACACAAAGACATCCAAAGTATCAATGATGAGAATTAAAACCAGGTGCTCTGATTCCAAAGAAAGTGTTCTTTTTACTGTACCAAAACTCTCTTACTCCACCATCCAGAGTATTTGATTAATAAGAATATTTCATACTACAATCTTTTGGGATAAAAGAGAGTTTATTCATTTTTGATTTACAGACCTTTCCTTAGTACCATCCTCTTGAGGGTCACTCACTCATAGTTTATAAGCTTCCTTTAGAATTGACACTGTTCAAATGCTTCTTTTCCCATAGCCTGAAACTTTTCTTCTTCGGAGATTGAAGGGAGGGAATGGTGATGGCTTTTTTGCAAAAAGGTCTCTCATCTTTTTTGTAAATACAGCTCTCAGTATTCAATTAAATTACAGCCTGGGAATTTGGGAGTTCTGAGAGTATTGACTACAAAATGATCATATCTAGCTTCCATTTCACCAAGCAGTTGGGGAAATGTCAATGGAGATTACAGATATTAGATCACTTTAAATGCATTGCAGGCCACTGAAGATGAAATTATAAATTCCCCCTTGTGGCATATTCACTTCCTGTAGTTTAAGAAACTTGAAGTGTAAGTCATTAAAGTTTGCTTGGTGACCTGCTGGATTTACATGCAGAAGTAGAAATTTAATGTTGACAAGGAATTGGCAAATTAGATCCCAAAATGGCATGAAATATCCTCTCTTTCTGGTTTTATTATTATTATTATTAGGTTTTTTATGCAATAATCTGAGAAACCAAGAAGACTCTATAATGGCATGCTTTAAATAAGAAGATATCTCAAGGCAGGATTGGGACAGAATAAATTACTTCTACTCAGGGTTTTTTTTTAAAAAAAAATAGGATTTTCTAACACAAACAAATACCAACAGCAAAGCCAAAGCATCCATCTTGTCCCAAACAACTGTCTAGGTGGGAGAAGTCAGTGCTGGTTCCAATTAAGTAGGAAGGAAAGGGAAAGGAGGACGTGGTTATTTGGAACAAAGGAAAAAGCAACCCAGGAGTTAATCAAAGCTATAGAAGAAGTGAAATCATATTGCAGAAGAACAGATGTTTCTTTTGGATCTTGGAGCATCCAAATTTAAATACTAGTTCTAGTATATAAACTCAGGGATCTAGAGATCAGAAGAACCTCGGAAGCTATGTGGGCCCACCAAAGGAGGCAATTGAAGCCTAGAAATGTTCAATGTTTTGCCCATGATCACATGGGTAGTAACCATCAAAGGGAGAAATTGAAGCCTTGTCTTCTGACTACAGAGCTATACCATGCTGCTTCCTGATTCTCCAGTGTGATATTGGTCAAGTAACATCTGTTTCCTCACTTGAAAGTTGATAAGATTGGATTAACTGAATTTTCCTGTCAGTGTTAAATCTAATATCCAAGAGTTTTTACCCTTTTGGTGCCATGGATTCTGATGACAGTCCAGTGAATGAAAACTATTCATAGAATGTTTCTAAGAACTTAAAATAGAGTAAAATTATAAGGGAAGCTAATAATAATAATAACTTATGTTTATATAACATTTAATCTAGCAAGGTACTGTGTTAAGTACTTTACAATTACTTGATTTTACTAAAACCCTGGGAGATAAGTGCTATTATTTTTTTAATCCCTTCATTTTACAGATGAGGAAATTAAGGCAACAATAGGTTAAATAACTTGCCCAGGGTCACCCAGGTAGCTAATATCTCAGGATAGATTTGAACTCAAGTCTTCTTCATTTAAGCTCACTACTCTTTCCACTATCCCATTTTGAGAAATGGAAATAATAATCAAAATAGACTTTCTTTAAGATTTCATGGACACTAATTTCAAAGCCTCTCTTCTAAAACACTTTTTTCTTTACTATAAGTTTTCTTCAAATTAGATTTTTTAAAGAATGAATTATATACTATATACACAATAAATCAGAAGTAATCTCAGAGAAAATATACTAATATTAAGGACAAGAAAATGCTTCTTGAAGAAAATGGGATTCTAGATAAGACTGAAGGAAATCGGGGGATCTGGGAGGCAGATATGAGGAGGGAGAGTCTCTCAAACATAGGGGATGGCCAATGAAAATGAACAGTCAGGATATGGAAAAGTGATCAGAGGGTTAAAAAACTTCTTTCAAAAGATATGGTATGGTCATGGACATCCCACCCAAAAAGCAATGAAGCATTTTTAATCGAATATTGAATTTGGAATTTAGTGTGTTTCTAGGAAAAAACATAACTGTGTAATAAATTAGAAGAGAGGAAATGATGCTTTTTATTTAAATAGTTTTCTTCAAATCATTAATCTGAAGTCAGTGTTAGAGATAATGAGGTGTGTGAAATTGCTCAGCCTTTGGCAGAGTAAGAAAGCTTTTGGACTTAAAAGATAGTTATTTCTGCATTGTGAAGTAAATGAGTCAATGGCCCAAAATAAAAGGGTGAGAATCAGCTACGAAATACCATGTTGGTGAGCACAAATCAAAGAAAAACATATGGTTATAACTGGGTTCAGAAGTACCAAAATAGCACCCATAAATATAGATCGTATTTACACTGACTCCCAAAAGGTCTAATTTGCAAAGTGTGCCCTATTTTCTTCTGATATCTTATAATGCCCAATGCATAATGGGACATTGCTATTAGTTTTAGCATGATAACAAAGTTTACCTTAAAACTAAGTAATTGATGTAACTAGAGTTCAGCAGTGGGGGTTTTCTCCCAGGTTGCTAAATTTTAAGGGTTTTGAACCACCAACCATTTCTCACCATCCCTGAAACAAGGGAATTTAATGACTGGGTAGCAAGAAATTATGTTCAAAATTGGATGCTACCAAATGACATGGTTCTTTCTGCCATCCCCACTATGATTTTGGTTTAAAAAGTTGGCTCAATTTTATTCCGCTTCCCTTATGTGTAGTTTATGTTGTCCCACACTCCAAAACTGCTAATTATAGCTCTAAGATAACGACCATGCTGATCCTCTATGCCAGGGGTTCTTCATTTATTATCCATGAACAGATTCCACAGAGTTCAGAGAACTTGGGGAAAAGATTGGATTTTTATTTTTACTTGCTTCTAACTGAAATTCAGGAATTCTTTCAATTATGTATATAGGTACCAAAGTGTTATTCTAAGAAAGGGTCCATAGGCTTTACCTGACAGCTAAAGGGTTCCATGACACACAAGTTAAGAATTCCTACTCTTCTGGTAAAACCCAAAGGACATTTGTCTTGATTATCCAAATAAGAAAAAATGAACAACTCCTGAACTCAGGTAACCTCGAGAAAATAAAAGTAGAATTTTAAAATCTTGCATTGAGCAAGCACTGTTTATTTTGGTAGTAAATTTCTTAGTAGAACAGTGTCTATCTTAAAAAATAAAACAAACAGCTCTCCTGTATTTCTTGGTCTATGAGGAATCAAAGCTAGGAGCAGTGACCTTTCAAAAACAGAAGTGTAAATAATACAGCTAAGAACACAAAGTCTCTTTCTGAATAGTATGTCTAAGGAATAAAAGGAGCAGGCCTTTTCTTTAAAGTCTATAATGGCTTGAGAGAAAAGAAATCAACACATTTTATCTATCTAAGATTAAGAAAGCTGGGTCTCAATTAGTGCAAATGAGAATCCCATGGCATGGTTACATGAACTAGAATTTGTACTATTTGAAAGTCGTGCTTATATGAAACATGCTGATTGGATCCAGTCCAGTGGATATATGCAATTCAAAAATCAAATAATGCAGCTACTTCATGGGGTGCATTATTCATGTTAATTGGGACTTGGCTGTGGCAATTCTAAACCTTCTTATTCATATTTCAACACAACTCATCTAATAGTTTCCATAACTGAGTCAACGGAATAGTCTCTTAAACCCTGAGTCAGTGTAGCACCATATCCTGCTACTCTGGGGGGAAGGCAGAGACACAGACACAGAGAGACAGAGATAAAGGAAGTTTTTCTATGAAAAGGTTTAGGTATGAATTATTATGTTAAAAGAGTACCATTTACTGATGGAAAAAATCACACTCCTCTTATGCTAAAAGGAACCTTGGAGATCAACCCACAGATGAAAAATCAGACTCAAAAATGTTAACTTGTCCAAAGACACACTAGTCAGAAGAATAATAAGTTAAAGGCTTTGATCCCAGGATTCTTGACTCCTAGTACATCAGACTTCATTCCTGGATAATTGCTCGGTCTCCTTCCAGTGTATATGTATGTGTATGTTTATGTGTGAGTGTGTGGCTAAGGGTATATACATCCACATATATAAACACATTCATGTATAACCACACATGTATTTTCTTGTTATTCAGTCATATCCAACTCTTCATGACTCCATTTGGAGTTTCCTTGACAAAGATACAGAATGGTTTGCCGTTCCCTTCTCTGATGGATGAGGCAAACAGAAATTAAGTGCTTTGCCCAGAGTCATCCAGTTAATATCTAAAACTGGATTTAAACTTGGCCCAATGGACAGAGTACTGGGCCCAGGATCAAAAGAACCTGAGTTCAAATTCAGCCTCAGACACTTACTATCTGTGTAACCTCTGTTTGCCTAGTTTCCTCAACTGTAAAATGGGGACCATTGAAAAGGAAATGGCAAACCACTCTCATATGTTTGCAAGAAAACCTAGGTGGAGTCACAAAGAGTCAGAATGATTTAATCACAACTTCCTAACTCCAGGTCCAATGGTCAATAAATAAATCCACCTAGCTGCCTCCGTGTTTCTGCACATACATACATAATTGTAGACATATGTGTAGATATGCATTGTTACTGTTGTCTGGTAGATTAGTCATGTCTGACTCTTCATAACCTCATCTGTTTTTTTCTTGCCAAAGATACTTGAAGAGATTTGCCATTTCCTTCTCAAGGGTCCCCATTTTACAGATGAGGAAACTGAAGCAAACAGGATTAAGTGACTTGTTCAGGGTCACACAACTAATAACTGAGGTCTGATTTAAACTCAGGTCCTCCTGACTTCAAAACCAGCAGTCTATTCACTGCATCCCCTAGTTATCTCACAAATTGATATATAGCTACACACATACACACACACATCTACATATCTCCACATGAGTATATGTGCACATATATAGAAATATCTGTATGTACATATCCACACTTATATATTGTGCTTCTATATTTATATGTCTGTTTGTATGTATCCATATATATGTGTGTGTGTGTCACACATATGGTATGTCTGAGTAATTTGAAAGAATATGAGTGAAACTGAAACAAAATACAACAAAGTAATTTTTGCATATAAATAAAAGAATAAGAACTACATGAAAAGACAGCTCAGTTTCAGTGACTATTGAACTATTTATCACTCTTTTTGGTCACAATCAAAAATGCTGTCCACCTCCAGAGACAGAACAGATAAATTTTGAGGGCAGATTAAAAGATGCCTTTTTTTTCACATTCTTTATTTACATTCACATACTTTCTGAGAGTAGTTAATCTGCACTGGGAGAGCACTTTTTTTTTCCACCAGGACTAATATAGAAATGTGTTTTGCATGACTTCACATATGTAATCAATATCTTGTTTTTGCCTTCTTAATGGGTGAGGGAGGGGTTGGAAATAGGGCAATTTTAATTAATGTTAAGATATGTAAAAAAATATATTTTTAAAAGATCACCCAGGTTTCTCTGAAACTAACCCTTTTATCATGCCATTATAGTATTCCATTATTTTCATGTACTAATTTGTTTTGCTTGACTATGTATCTTTTTAAGGGTTTGGTTTGATGTTCTTCCTCCAGCAGAAAGAAAGGAAAAAAGGGAATATTTATGATTGGGAATATTTATATATGTATGTGTTATATATGCAAACATTTTGTGTGTGTGAATATGTGTGTGTGTGAGTATGGGTATAAAGCAAACTGATCACAGGCATCTCCTTCATCCAAAAGGATATTACTTGTGTTTTCCCATGTATCATATACTAAATACTGACTATAGTATTCAATACCATATATTCAAGTGTATCTAAATATATGGTATTGAACACTGTATTCAGCAAAAGCTAGAATTTAAATTACACCATAATGTTTGCAAAGCATTCTCCATATGCAATTTCAATTGATCCTCATAATAATGCCATAAGATTACATTATTATCCTTACTTTACATTTGAGAGAAATTAAGTGACTTGTTCAGAGTTACAAAACTAGTTAGAGTCTGAGACACTCTTTGAACTCAGATTTTCCTGAATAGATGTGACAGTGTTCTAAACCCTGAGCTACCTGGTGACCCCATGGTCAATGGGTCCAACTAGAAGATTAACTCTAGCTTCTAGGCTAAGGATCCCACTACTTTCTACCTGACCTCTTTCCAGATTTCTACCTTGAAATTATTATAGATTTGCAATTAGATTTCATGGTCTAAGCAGAACCTGAATTGGTATAAAGGAAAATTTTGCAATGGGCAGAAATGTCAGAAAAAGCTATTCCAAGCTTAGGGGACAGTATACATACCAGTGCATCAGAACAAAAAAAGGCAGAATAATATTGGGGAACAGTGAGTTCCCCAGTTTATTTGGAAGGAAGATATATATATATATATATATATATATATATATATATATATATAAAGGGATGAAATAGGGCTTTAATAGAGGGTCTTAATTGCTTCTATTAAGGAATTGTATTTTATCCAATGGGCAATGACTACTATAGGTTTTGAGAGCATAGAAGTCATGTGATAAGGCACGTACAGTAGGAACATTATTATGGCACTCTCTTTTATATTCCCACCCTTTAAACAAGGGAAGACTACCATTTCTGTCCCCTCCAAAGTCTTATTTTCTCCATGCTAAACATCTCTAGTTTCTCTGATCCACCTACAGGAAATCAATAGAGGACTGGTATTCACTGAAGATAGATTCAAGTCTCATTTCTGATAAATACTAGCTATGTAAATTGCTGTGTACAAGTCAACTACTTCTCAGCAATGTAGACCAGGGCTTCTTAAACTATTTTCACTTGAGACCCCTTTTTGCCCAAGAAATTTTTACATGGCTATAGGTATATAAAATAGGTATCCAGATCAAACATTTACTGATAATAAATCATAATTTCATGATGCTCTCATCCAGTTATGAGACCCTATATGGAATCAAAACCCACATTTTAAGAAGCTGGGTTCTAGACCACTTTCTGAGAGTAGTTAATCTGTACTAGGAGAGGACATTTTCTCACACAAGAGTTTTTTATACTAATGAAAATCCAGATACAATCTACTGCTATCTCACATCATCCAGTTTCATTGTCTTTCTGAGCTGTCTCCTCCAGATCCAGTCCAATTTCTCAATTGCTCTCTTAAAATGGGATGCCTAGAACTGAATACAATACTCCAGGTAAAGTCTGAACAAGACAGGGGATAGAGATGATCACATTCGTAATTCTGGGCACTATGTTTCTATTGCCTCCATTTGCTACCAGCTGCTCTGCTTGGTTTCAGCTCTGTTCTCATCTTCATCCTGCTGTCTGGTACCCTCTGGCACTGCTCTCCCTTGCCAGCTTCCTCTCGTGCATTGTCTTCCCCTATTAAGTTGTAAGCTTGTTGAAGAGAAGGACTGTCTTTCTCTTTTTGTGTATCTCCAGCATTCAGCATGTTGTCTGGGACAGAAAATAAGGTAATAATCATCACATATTAATCTAACATAGGACCACACTAGGTTTTTTCACTAGAAATCAAAAATCATTGACTTAAATCGAGTTTTCAGTCCCCTATAACTAGCCCCATGAACTACTTTCAAACCAGTTTTCCTATGCTGTACTTTTGCAATTGATTCTTTTTTTAAAATCTGAAGTGTAAGACTTTATACTTATTCCAGTTAACATTTTAATTTATCATATTTGTATCCTTGTTTCATCCAGTTAGGATTATTTGAGATCTTGATTCTGTTCCCTTCATCATATCAGTGGTCATCCTGGGATTAGAGATCCAGTTATTTTCTGATTTTACTCATTAAATGGGCTCATGCTCCACTTGCTGTCCCTCCCCTATCCCAGGTACTATCTTTACATGTGCAGAAACAGAAACAAGGACAAACTCAGAACTAGGTTGTTCTGATATAACATAACTGAAAGGGCTCTTTCATCAGGATCCCCAAAATACTAGAAATATCCTGCTGTGAGTGCACATTCAATCTTTCTGGTTAGCTACATAGACTGGGTTTCTTAACTCTAGAAACTACCTCATCTTCATTGTCTCATACTTTCTATATCAAAATTCACCCAAAGGACCAGCCTATTCCACCAGCGTAAGACTCCCCAACAAACTTCTGGGAATCCACACCCAGAGACAAGTATAGGACTCTGTTTCCCCACAGTCATGTCTCCCCACCAACTCCCTCTTCCAGAATTTATTCCAATTCCTTCATTAACAATCCTGTACTCTGCCCTTCACACACCTAAAGGTAAATTTTCTGGGCACAGCTGATCTACTAATTACCCAGTATTGGAAAAAAATTGTGCTGACCACTCTTGTGTGGCCCAGT